>NC_092211.1:63789637-63857985 GCF_043381705.1 Parasteatoda tepidariorum | reverse complement strand
GTTAATATATATATATATATATATATATATATATATATATATTATACTTTAGTTAGGGAAGGAGAGGTGCGTGAGGGAGTAGTAGAGCACGTAATGGAGCATTGGGATGTGTTTTCTATCTTAGCTCACTACTGAGTTTATAACTGCCTACCATGCTTAAATGTTCCTCAATTCATACTTATGGTGTTTTGTGTGTGGATTTAATGGCTACCGGACGGATTTTAAATCATTATTAAAATTAGATACATAAGGAAATTTGTCAATATCGCAGTTAATCTCTTGAAAATAGTTCAAATTGAAATCAGAGTATTTCGACGATGTCAATATTTAGATTGAGAAAATATGTGGTTAATGAGCTGATAAACTAATTAAGATCTTAAAACTGGAAGAGGGGTTGAAGAATTAGAATATTTATAAACAGCCGTGCAGTGCATTCAGCTTGGTTTCCTTATAATTTATATGTTGTACGAGATAAATTTAAAATGTGACCAGACTTGTCACCAATAAAGCTAGTTTTTTATAATATTTCGTCCAAGAAAATATTAACCCCTTAACGATCGGTTAATTTCCCTGAAAACGGTCATAAAAGTGCCTATTTTGCATAATGCACGGATTTGATTAGTGCTGACATCTAGTTTAAAATAAACTAACTATCTGCAATAACCTGGAATATCTTGGAACTGTCACCTGGTTAGTAAAATGAGAAATAAAATGTTTTCCGGTCAAAAGAAATGAATTAGTTTTATTCTTATTATCGCGTTACTACTGAGCACTCCAGCCCGGAAATTTCACGGGAGCGAGAAATAGAGGGCAAAACCTCACCCCGTCATTTTCACGGGAGCGATAAGGCAGGGGTTGAAGACTGAGATAAAAATATAATCTATACACAAAAGTAATAATTAAACTACCATGGAATTTTCAAATATATTAATCACAAACGTATTTTAACATTCGCGAACTGTTGAAAATTTGCATTGAATATATTTCTAAATTAAAAGCTATTAAAATGTTTCTGTAAGATGCGGGGGAAAAGTTTCATTATTTGTTCGTAAATACTACAACAAATGAGAGTTAACAGTTTCTGAGACAATTTAAGATTTTAGAGAAACTCATTTAACACAAATTTCCGTAAGTTGAACATTAATTGACTAATTTTCACAGTAATATAATTAGATAAATTACTGTTACTATTAACACATTAAGAACAAAAGCGAATTTATTTAAATTACAAGGTATAATAGATAGAAGCATTTAATTTATTTTAATGAAATAATTACTTAAGTGCTTCGTTTCCTCGAAATTACAAGTTCTTTATTACAAATATTCATTTTTATTTCGAAATGAATTAAATTATTCATTTTAAAGACCATTGTCGCATTAGAGAATCGAGATAACATGATTTTGCATATGAAATCAACAAATGCTTTGTTAAGTACATAAATATTAATAAATTGCAGGAATTTTATTCGATTTTACCTACAAACAAACAAAAAATCAATTCCCCAGTTTACATAGACTATTACAAGCAAAGTTGATAAATTACTATTCGAAGCAAATAAGTGAAAATAGATTGTAACTGAAGAATGTATATTGAAGTTACATTTTAATTTTCTGAGTGGAAAATAGCAGTATCATGGACGAATTGTCGTAATTGATGTAAGGGCTCATGTATAGTTTTCTTTAGACAGATGAATTTTATGTAAGCCGTAGCTGATGTATTGTTTAATTTAAAATTGACTGCATCAATTTTAAACGAAACAATTTTTTGCGTTTTGTAAGACTGTACAGTATATTACAGTTACAGTTTAAGACTATGCACGCTTTTGGAATTTTCATTGTAAAATTACTGTAAAATCACCAGCAGCAGTCCGTCTGTCCGATTAAAAGTAAAGTTTACGGAAAAGAAATTTTTTTAATTCTATTGTTTTGAAACCGTTCACAACTAATATGGTTATAAGACCGTAAATACAAAACTATACGTTTTTTTACTACTATTTACAGCTAGTTTGCTATCATGACCGGAAAAAAGGCATTTAACTGGACATAGCAGCTAGGCGGACATTGGAGAGTGCAGGACACTGGAAACTCTTCATGTATTGTAGGGAATGGAGGAAATATTGTTGTGTCAACGCTTAGACTCGAACCCCAGTCCTGCCGTCTATGAGGGAGACAGAAGGATATAATACGCACGCAGTTGCTAGGAACTAAGATGGGCCTAGTTGGTGTGATAAAATTCTGGTTGTTTAACCTTATTAAGTGAAAGCAGTTAATAGTTTTTCTCACTGTTAACTGTTTGAATACCATCTTATTCATGGTTACTTGCCTGTTATGTGCGAAAATGGTAAAAATATAATTTAGTAAATTGTTATTTAACTATTTTTTTCGAGAAATTTCTAACAGTGCTGGAAATAATTTTTTTAAAATAAAGATTCATAATTAAACAATAATTTAAAATTGACGTAGCATTTTTGGAGAAGAAACATACAGCGTTTGAAAAGTGAAAAAGAATGAATCGAAGTATTAAAAGTAATATTTTATTTTATGATTAAATCAAAATTTTCATAAAAATTGGAAGTAGAAAACTAAAAATCCAATAAAATTTATTAAACAAAAGTTTTGTCACCTAGCACATTTATTTACTCAGAAAAACAATATTATTGTATTGGAGTGCTTCTTGAATTATGCAATGTAATTTTCTTACTTTATGGACATTTTAGATGTAATTTTTTAGAATTGTAGATAATTTTCAAGTAAGTTCCTTCAACTGAAGTCATATTTTAACTTTCCTGAAAAACAATGATGTTGTTTTGCCAATTTCATTGAATTGCAGACATTTTAAATGTTTCGTTATACTGTTGAAAATTTCATTCTTATTTTCTGAAAATTTTAGGAATTTTCAATATAATTACTTTAGAGCCGTTGTGGTTTAAAAAGTAAAGCGTTACGAATTCGTTACTGGTTACTACGAATTCCGCACCCGGCTCACACGGACCACAGTTATGACGTGAAATATCTTCAGTGGTAGACAGATAATGAGACCCCTGCTGTCACGCTAATCGTGAGAAGTTTCGATGCAGGTCAGTGACAAAAAAGGCAAATTTCTCTCAATAGTGCCGTGTTAGTTCTCAAAAGCTCTCTCCACACCCGTGGTGGCTAAGGTGATATAGCACTCGCCTCATAATGAGGTGGCCGGGTGGGTTAAAATCATAGCGATGGTTGGTCGATACGAATTCCACCCTTGGCTCTAACCGATAATGGCTTTTGAGAAGAAAAAAAAAGTATTGTATTATCTGAACTAAAAATTTACCGTTGTTAAAGGCGTAGAAAATCCTTACATACTTTTTTTAGGAATGAAATAAATTTATTTTTCAAGATCTCCTTGACGAATTACTTTTAGAAATAAAAAAGTTTTAAAACATCTTTTTTTTAAATGTCAGTTTACTTGAATGATTTTAAATCGTCGTAATAAAGAAGGACAATTTCACAGCTCCAAAATGGAATGAAAGTAATGGTGCAAGTAACTATCCTATGAATGCTTATGTGTGCATTCTGTTCTAAGTTCACACCAACCAGGGGTCTGACGCAAAAGATCCTCAGTGGGAAGTTATCATGGTTTTCCTCTCCATGTAAGGTATATGCGGGTTCAAGGACAATTTTCTCGCAATACTTAATCCAGGAGATCCTTGTCTTCTGGATTAAGTTCAAAATTATACGGCAACGGTACATTGATAGTCGTATACTCAAAATTGGGTTGACTGTTCAACGACGGTTATAAAATGAAGTAAAATATAATTACCTTATGTTATAAACATTTTGAATGTAATTATCTTGTATTGCATGGTTTCTTGTTGTATATAATGTTATTTTCTGGAATTGTAGACATTTTTAACATGGTTTTCCAGTAGGATTAACATTTTCACAAAAATCTCATAGAATTTATTTTCAGAAATTTGGAACTTAATGTAATACGGTTCTTTTATATTGTTCATAAAATATATGAGTACATCTAAAAGATTAATATAATTATAGTTTAATTTCTTTTATCTCTCACAGATTCACTAGTATTAAAAACTTTTACCCATTCCTTTATCACACAGGCTAATTAACTAGGCATATGCCCCATAAAATTTCAAAAAAAGTAAATCACGTTTATTTTTGATCCCTTCATTGTAAATTGACTTTGTTATAACTAGACATCACTATAAAAAAATAGATGCTAAAGCTGAAAAAATGAAAAAAGTGTTCCGAATGAAATTGTCTTAGTTTATAACAAAAAGAAATGATTAATGATAAAAATAAATATAAAATTATAATTTTCAAAAGGGAGTTAATAATTTAAAACTATTTTAGAGGCCTATAGAAAATTTTTCGATAAAGATGTCTAAAGAATACATTTATATAATATTTCAATTGCTTTTAAAAAATTCTACTTTGAAACATGAATTTATCTTAAAAACTAATTTTGTTAGAATTGTAGAAAATAATTTATGGGTTTGCAATACATTTGTAATGAAAAATTTCTGATGGACGTTTGCGGAAATTAAAATCTTAAAAGTTTGTGCCTGCTAAATATTCAAGTTATCTTTTTTTTTTTTTATCTTTTTTTTCCAATTCCTTTCCCAGAATTATTTTTATGAAATGTTTTCAGATAAAAATAATAAAATTACATAAAACTGTTTTAACAAGTTAGATTTATGTAACGATTTTCAATTAATTTCTCACGTTTTATTTAATGGCGGTAAAATAAAGGGAATGCTGAATTTATATTTATTATCCAAATATTAATTCTAGTACTAAAAATTATCTTCTTAATTTTAAGCTAGAAAAGAATAATCCGTGTTGAAAAGGAAACATACACCTTAATTAACCTTATCCTCAAATCACTTTTTTTTAACTTACTGACAGCTTATTGAATGTAAATCCCACTGTTAGAATTTTCATTCTAAAATTATGGTGAAATAACCGGTAGCAGTCTCTCCGTCTTATTAACCGTAAAAATTACGGCAAAAACCATTTTTTACATTTACGGATTTGAAAACATTTGCAACTAGCATGGTTAAAAACCCATAAATTAAAAACTAAACAGTTTTTTAACCATTTACGACTAGCATGGTTTCAAAATCGTAAAAAAAATCAACTGGACAATGGAAATAGTTTAGCAGCCTTATGGTGCTGCCATCTATGCGTAATGAGATTAACGCATGATAACAGCCCAGGTTCACAAATTGGGGACTGTATGACACTCTTCTTGCGTTGAAGAGAATGGTGGAAATATTGAGGTGTTGACTCAGGGATTCAAACTCCCAGTTCTGTCGGTCATGGGATTGACAGATTAACCCTCTCAGCTGTAATATGTACTCATATGCAAGTAACTAAGCGGCTTCAATAGGTGGGTCGAGTTGGTGCAAAAAAAAAATCCGGTTGTTTAATCGTATAAGGTGAAAGCAGTTAAAAAACGGTTTTTCTCACAGTTAACAATTTGAATAATATCCTATTTATGATTATTTGACTTTTTTTGCACGAATATAGGAAAATAGCAATTAATTACATTGTTACTTAGCCATTTTTCCGAAAAACTTCTAACAGTGCAATGAGTTAAGAGTTTTAAGTCTTTTTGCATATTTTAACTTTTGTACTTTGTAAAAAGTATCTCTCCATATCTCTGAATTCAATATTGAACAATGCAAGAAACATCGCGAAATAACATTCTTTTTTTTTTCAAGTAGACCTCAAATCATGTTTTCATACACAATTTGAAATGTGTAAATAAATCTAACTTTTATAATGGAGAAATTTTTCCCCAATCTCACGCGTTTTCACACCATAAGTTAAACATTTTCGTTTACAAAAACACTATTGTTGACCGACCTTAGATATTGTCTGTGGATTGTTTACATTAGAGTACAATTTAGCGAGAACAAATTGATATCTTCAATACTGTGATAAATTTGGTGAAACAAGAGTGCGCTCTTAAAATATGTGCAGTGAACCAAAAAAAATAATAATAATTACCATCAGATTTAGAAAAGTCGCATTTTTAAAATTCGATTTCTCAGTAACTATTCAAACGATTTTGCTCAAATTTTGTACTTTTTTACCATGAGAAATTAAATATTTTATAAGAATGTAAAAAATTGTATACCTTACAATCAAAATTTTTTCGCCTATTATTAAATAAAACAATAAAAATAATAAATACTAACTAAAATTGATTTTTTGCATGAAAATATCTTTGGACGAATAGATTTTATAGTTGTATGCAGAAATTTTCTTAATTCGCCTCAAAAGTTCTCGAGATATGGTGAAATACACAAAAATAAAATTAACATTAAGGAGTCCAAACTCCTTATTGTTGACGCCCTATTACTTTGCTGGTTACCTATTACCTATTACTCCTGACCAACTATGGGATCCATAATTTCTAGATTGCAGCTATCCCCAATATTTAGGGGGCTCCGAATCCATTGAAAAAAGTTACGTTTATTCAGAGAAAGCACGTTTTGTGTCTGGTATCGTCTGTACTTTTTAACCATCTTACTTGAGTTCACCCCTTCAAACCATTGAGTCCTAAAATATGAGGATCCAATCATTCGATCAAAAGTAGGCCCTTTTTTTCTGGCGCACTGTACTTATGTAAGAAAATTATCTGATATCTATAGTAGGCCGACCGGCTTGTGAATGGGTCGGGGAACTGGCCTTGCATCGGAAAGGTTCTTGGTTCGAATCCCGATCAAGGCATGGATGTTCTTTCATTCTCTGTACTGTCAATCCTTACTGTGGGAGAAACGTTGGCCCACCTAATATGGTGCCCCTGAAAGAGTGGTCAGCAAATGTGCCCCTCAGATGCCTGTATGACCTAGGTCATTCTCCAGGTGGGCATTGGAAGAAAAACATTTCCAACGTAGGAATCGACAGATTTCTATAAAAGAAATAATTCACTTTCAATCTTTTGGACTGAATAGTTAAGAGTTTGCTCATCATTTACTTGTGGGAGATTAATAGCCTCTTATAGCAGGAGATCAATATCAATTGTTCACCTTGTTTTTAAAGCAGAAATTTCATGGATTTCAATGGGCACGTTCAATACGTTTCTATATTTCAATATGTTTTTTTTTTTTTTTTTTTTTTTTTTTTTTAAGAAGCAGAGTTCAGTAATAAGAACCATTTATTTGTAAAATCGAATATCAATTACTTTCAATAGCAAAAATCAATAGACTTCAATTGACGATAAATATAAGAGGCGAGATTTTAACGAATCATTAACGTTCAATCGGAGTGACATTTGAATTAAAAATTATGAAAAAGTTTCATATTAATTGTTTGCATATTTAAGCTTTTTTCATATTTTTTTAAAGCAGGACAGTAACATATATTAAAGGCTGTTTTTTTAGAAAAAATGTAAATTACATAATGTTTTTCAAATTATTTACCAACATAATTTGCATTTTTTTCATTTTAAAATAAATTATATTTGTTCAACCGCACGCAAAGCAAAACTTTTTAAAGAGACTTTTTATCGCAAATTTATTCAAATATTAAAGACTTCCACTCAAAGAAAAAGACACAGTAGTAATAATTAAAAGGCTAGAGAAGAAATAAAAACATCTTAAGGGCGGGGGGAAGGTTTCCTAATTAAAAGGAAAATAATATGTGCTCTTAAAATTTAATTATGTTTACAGAATTTTCTTAAAGTCAGAGTTGCATATTTAACAAAGAATAGAGAGTAGGAAAATTTATGTAAGGGGTAATTGTTTAAATATTAAATAGTATTATACTTCTTTACTATGTTCTTATCATTCTTTTAAATATACGCATCTGAATAAAGGCGAAGGAAATATTTTTAAATATATTTAATTGGATACAAAAAAATATATATGTTTTTTAAATTTGCGATTTATGCAAAATGAAAACACCAAGTAAATGGGTAGCAAGGAACGGTGTTTTATGACTTTTTTCATTTTAATTATTTAAATCTTTAAAAGGTTTTGTAACATCCTTGTCTAAACCATTTTTGGAACAAGATTTGTGTTAAAAAAAGCTTTTTTTAAAATTTCCCACAGGAGTTTCCTTATTCTATACGTTTAGTATCTTTGTCAGAAACAATTTCAAAAAGTATACAGATCGGGAACAAAAATTAACATTCCAGGAAGTAAGAAATTATAACCCTAGCGAAATTTTTTGACTGAATATTAATAAAGATGAGATGAAGAGTATCAAAACCAGTTTGATTACCTGATTAAGTTTGAAGTTATTTCTTATAACCGTTTTTCAATTTCTTTTTTTTTCAGCTAAGGAGCAACTTTCAATGTTTTTCGTTCAGCCTTTCTCAATAGTGATCTGTTTGTTTGAGAAACGCTTTATTTTGTCTTGCTCAGATATTATTTCGTGACCACAAATGTGTAAACTTATTTTTATTTATTTTTTCGTAATAACTCAAAAATATAAGTTACAAGTGGTCATTATGGCCCTCCCCACATTTCTTTACTTTATAAAGTTAGTTCTTAAATTTATTTTGTAAACTATTTGTAAAATGAACGTGGAAATGCATAATCTAAATTCCTACAGTGAATAGTTTTTAATGATAAATTTAAAATAGTCTCAAAAACTTTAGACTACGCTGAATGTGAATGTGGTCAGCTCTGTACGCAGGCCACCTTACAAGCTCGAAGCCATCTTGTAAGGCGGATCTGAAGCTGGGTGGGCTTCAAGCTGCCTCTGTTTTTCGAACCCTAGATCTTCACAACGACAGTTCAGTGCCTTTACCACTAAGACATCATGGTTTATAATGGGTGATTAGTCACTGTAAAAGTCTAATGGGAAATTAGTGTAATTTAATGTAACGTCTGCAAGAAGTGAGCGGTTTAACAAATTACAAACTTATATAACTTATCAGAATAAACTTATTTGTAATATTTTTATTTGTAAGAAAAGAAAAAAAATTGTCATTCAAACTATTAAACAAAACTTTCTTTATAAAAAAAATTAGAAATCAGTCTTGAAAAGTTTAATTTTATTAACTAAATTTCTCACAGTTCTTTTTTCGATTATTCAAACTAAATCTTTCCAAAATCCCATCTAAATATATAAAATAAATTACGTATTATTTTAATAAATATCTTGAAAAGACGTAAATTTAATAATCGATGCATACATATTGCCCCCAGATAAGTGTAAATGAAAAATTTAATTAATTATGTAATGTTAGCGTGTAATTTTAGGGTAATTGAAAAACCATGCAGGGCTAATATTATTTTGACATATCTACATTTAAGCAGATAAAATTTGAAAGCAATTATGACTTTCTTTTTTAATTAGCTTTAAGCTTTACTATTTGCAAATTATTTTCTGCGAATCGAACTAATGAGTATTTAATTCCGAACTACGTGGAAAATATCATTATAATTATTCGGCGTCTTTCTTGGAAACTTTCTCACCACCCACATAAGCAAATAATTTAAATTGACACTCTTGGTTGCAACAATTCTTCGATATATTCTTAGAATTGTTTGATTTAATAGCTCTTTTTCACAGATCGTTCGTCAGACGAAGGCAAAAACCTCTACGGAATCAGTTAATAGATTTTTATAAGAAATAATAATTGCTTGCTTAATGTGGTACAGTCAACTGTATTTAAAAAAAGTAAAAATTTAATAAACAATTAACAACACTGCTAGCTCAAATTATCTCATTATCAACTCAACCTTATCTCGTAATGATAATTTAATGTTGCAAAATTTGTTTAAGTTGGAGTGAAAAATTTTGCTACGAATGATACATATATACTGATAGTATTTGCAGACGATATAGAGCAGCTATAGTAGAGGCTTTCTGTGCACTTGAAGCAGCAGTAAAGAAAACCATAGGATTGTCAGTCAGCAATGAAAAAACTAAATTCATCGACACAAATATGCAATCACGTAAAACTAGTGCATATGAGTTTGAGCAAGTGGATCGATTAAATAATTAGGGTTAGTAGTAAGCAATAATAATGACATAAAAATAAAATCAACATGGCAAACAGTTGTTATCATGGTTTGAGAAACCAAATCAAATCTAAATCTGTGAAGCAAGAATACAGTTGTACAAGACACTAACGAGACCAAAAATTCTATATGTCAGCAATACTTTTCCATTATCAAAGAAGACGAGGAGAAGCAGACGATAAGAGTGAGATGAGAGAAAAATATTAAGAAAAACTTTTGGAGAGAAAACGGAACCTGGAGAATTCGTTACTACCATGAATTGCGATCAAAATACAAAGAGCCGAATGTAGTAAAAATGATCAAGGTTTCTCAAATAAGGTGGCTAGAGCATGTATTTCAATCTAGAGAGGAAAATATTGTTAAAAAAAATAACCTTCCAAACACCGGAGGGAAGAAGAAAGAGAGGAAAGCTTAGAGCAAGATGGTTAGATAAAGTAGCGAGAAGAGGTTAAAGGTCTTGGGAATTAATAGATGGAGAAATATAGAATAAAATAAATTCAAAAATGATCAAGGTTTCTCAAATAAGGTGGCTAGAGCATGTATTTCAATCCAGAGAGGGAAATATTGTTTAAAAAAATAACCTTCCCAACATCAGAGGGAAAAAGAAAGAGAGGAAGGCCTAGAGCAAGATAGTTAGATAAAGTAGCGAGAAGTGGTTAAAAGACTTGGGAGTTAACAGATGGAGAAATATAGCATAAAATAAATTTAGATGGGGGAAACTGACTGAGATTTGGCCGGTAGCCAGCTGTAGTGCCTAGGAAGATTATACTTATATTCAACTTCATGACTGATTTTTTAAGAGAAAATATATGTTAGAAATCCATATTAAAAGAATGCATTTTTTACCATAAAAACGTTCTAAGAATTGGATGATTCAAGCACATTTTTTTTTGTTTATTAAAAATAAAATAGTCCATCGAATATTATTTTAACATTATTCTAAAAGATTATTTTTATGTAAATTTTAAATCTTTATAACCGTTAGTCAATTCGCAACGATGCTTATATCTTAGATCAAAACTGTGACAAAATTACACTAAGGATAAAAGTATGGTGAACTATCAGAATATGGTAAAATTTACCATGTTTCTGACTCCGTATGAATATCAAAAATATCGATAATTTTTACCGAAACGCTTTGGTAATGATTTTTCTAAAATTATGAATAAAATAAGTTTTTAGTGATAAAATTTGGTAAGTGTTGTCCAATTTGGTATTTATATACCAAATAATATAATGAAATTCGGTAGTGTTAGTATACTTTAGAGCCTTAGGAACCATTTATTGGAATAAATATAATTTTCAGTTTTGTATCTTTCACTAAATTTGTAGTAATAAGAATAATTTTAAAAACCTGAATTTCCGATAAATCGTGATCATATGACCGGAACAATTACCAAATGAATGGATTGCACACCGTGTATTTTGGTTCAATTATCCAAAATAATGTGTTTTTTTTTGTACCAGAAAGTTATTACCATACAGTTTGGTAATTTTATTAGAATATTTTTCTCTGAGTAGAAATCCATACTATAAGAAAATATTTGCTTACTCTAAAAGCGCTTAAAAAATCTGAGGATTCAAAAAAAAAACTTTTTTGTTTATTAGAAATAATGCATTTCACGAAATTTTATTTTAACGTTTTTCTGAAGAACTGTTTTTTATGTGAATTTTAAATCTTCATAAGCATTAGAAAATTCTTAACGGTACTACATCTTACATAAAATACTGACATAAATTAAAAAATAATATATTCTATTATTTTTTCAATTTTATTTATTCAGGGAAAAAATGCCTATTTTGAAATAATTAGACATAAGAACTTCTGTTTATCACAGCATAAAAAACGTAACTCTCCTGAATATTTAAAAAATTTCTTCCCTTATTATGATCACCGAACTTATCAAAAACTTAGGAATTCAAGTAACACTACCATGTGCTCTGAAACACACTTTACATATTCCATTCATTTCGAGAATGCACATATTTCTTATAAAAAAATTTAGCAGCCATCATCATATAAAAGTAAAGAAAAATTAAAGTTTCCCTAGAAGAACAACGAACAGCAAAATTTCAATAATGAGACTCCAAGAATTTTTAAATAATCCAAACCCTATATCTATAGGTTTCTTTTAATTTTCATTTATCCAAATCATTTTATTTATCGTCTTCTTAATGTATGCATAATCATCAAATAAGAATGGTGAATATAAAACTAAAGTAACGATAGCGAACACCATGAAAAACCAAACTAAGCACCACAGAATATACCAAAACCTCCTAAGTGCAATTTCAATGATTTTTAAAATGCTATAGCACTGCACTCTTTCATTGAATTGAACTACCACTCATTTCCATAGTAGCGCATATAAAGCTTAGTATACTATGAAACATAAAATATGTTTTTGTTTTTAAAACTATCTGTTTGAACAATAAAATTACACGTTTTGAATTTAATTTTAAAACACGTTTTTGTTCATGAAACATATTAAAAAATGTTCAAAAATCCTTAATTTTTTTTATATATATTTTTAAAAAGTGTTGTGCAAAACTCATGTTTAAAAGCATGTTATTCAAGCATATTAAAACAATTATTTTTAAAAAATGCTTAAAGCGTGTTCAAAATTTTAATTGCAATTCAGAGTCCTGCTGTTCTTATTTAATATTTCAAGAACACAATTAACAAATATTTAAATTAATTCAAAAGTTCATTTATTGCCTACGACGCTTTCATAAATAAATAAATAAAAAGCAATTCAAACACTTTTTCACCTTTCTTTTACAACAGGGTTTTAATAGCTACTCAAGGTGTTCATTCAACAACACTTCTCTCAAGTCTAGCGTTTTCGGCCGAGAGGAAACTATAAACAGGACACTAATATTCTTCAACACATTTTTAATAACCATTAAACAGCTCAGAAACTACTCAACTCTGTTCTACTGGTGCTTGATGGTGGGAAGAGGCGAAGAAAAAAATCTCTTGTATTTTGTAGTGCTTAGGAAGTTGTTGACTAAAGCAAAAATAAATTTGATGGCAGTGTCACAATTGTGCTTTTTTTTCCTTAGAAGACTTAAATATATTTTATTCAATTTGAAATAGAACAAAGTTTTCGCGATTAATTTCACTGATTTATCATTATCATCATATCTCGATAAAATCATTTTTTGGAAGTTAATATACACTATTATTGTATTAGTATTCTAACCAAATTTATTCTGTAACAAATATATGAAACTGAGTTTCTTTAAGAAGGGTTACTCTGGAAATCTAGTATTTCTATAGTCTGTAGTCCTTAAATCGATAAAATCGCTGTAGAATTTGTCACTCAAAAAATATTTTAATGGACCGGCCAAAGCGTTTGAAATTTTTTTTCAAAAAACCACTAACAGAGTACCTTACTGCAATACATGTATGCATTAAATTATTTATTAAATACATTGTTCTTTTGGGAAAAATGTAATATATTTTTTTTAATCATTATGAAATATAACAAAAATGATTAAATTCACTAATTCATATTTATGTGCAATTTGTTTTTTCATCATATTTCGGGATAATCATAATATATTTTCCATTATTATTATACTAGAATTTAAGCCCATATATTTTGTATCAAATATGTTAAACTGAGTTTCTTTAAAAAAGAGTTACTCTGAAAGCATATTGCTATAATCTTTCAGACATTTCTACACCTTAAATCGATAGAATCGCTCCAGAATTTGTCACTCAAAAAATATTTTAATAGATCAGAAAAATGGTTTAAAAATTGTTTTGAAAAGCCATCAATAGAATACAATACTGAAATATATGTATGTATTAAATTATAAATTAAATACATTGTTCTTTGGGAAAACTGCAATATATTTTTTTAATTATTATGAAATATAACAAAAAGATTAAGTGATTAATTTCACTAATTTATATTTATGTGCAATTTTTTCCATCATATTTCGGGATAATCGTAATATATTTTTCTTAAAGCTAAATTATTTTCTCATCGTTGTCCATTATTATTGTGCTAGTATTTAAGGCCATGTATTCAATAACAAATATGCCAAACTAAGTTTCTTTAAAATATATTCATCCTGATAGATTATTTCTATAATATTTCAAACATCTTAGCACCTTAAATCGAAAGAATCTCGTGCATGATTTGTCACTGAAAAATAATTATCAGCAAAATGTTTCGAAAAATTTATTTGAAAAGCCACCATTACTGTAATATATTTATGCATACAGGCTCATAAATAAAAGATCACTATATTTGGCGTTACAAATAATTTTATTACAAAATACGTTGCGTTTTTTAAAGATTGAAAATTATTTCAACTATATTTCTCAAAATAAATTTGAATGCGGAATTAAGAGGCGGAACACACAAGGAAAGGCGTAAGCACTTTTCGAGTATAGCGAGCGATAGCGATCTGGGGTTGAGCCTCCTAGGAAATGAAATAAAATACCTTTTTTAGTGACTGAACACTGAAAAAAGTATTCTGACAATCTGCAGTAAATCATATCAATAGTTTTCTGCAACTTCACATAAAAAAAATGAAATTCCAATTATAGCATTATTTGTTTCGTATGTAATATCTTTTATAAGTTTCCTTTCGCAAAGTTTAAGTTATACCTATTTTCTCAAACAGTTTTCGATAAAAGAGGCAGACGACAAAATGCAATCACAAAAACCAGTAAAATAATATCCGGTGATCTTCGAAATAAGCGAGAATTAATTCGAATCGTGGAACATTTTCAGAACAGTCTTAGACAGAAGAAATAGAATTGGTATAAAAATAATATTATGCAATGCAGATGCCGAAACTCATGGGTTGCTGAAATTGAAGACATTCACAAGTATAACTATATCGAAAAGGAAATCGAAAAACGGATCTGGTTTCGAAACAGTTACATTGTTCTTACCATGGTGGCTGAAGTAGACAACACAATGAAAAAAACTAACTCAACTAAAAAGAAAACAATTTTCCATTATTCCTCACATATTTTCCAGACAGCGATTTCTTTCGTAATCATTTTCGATATTTATATAATTTTGTTTTTTGATGTGAAATAATAGGTAAAAAATATATTTCTTACATTTTTCTTTATTTTAACACGCATGCGCGCCTCAGCAAGCTACCTCTGTATACAGGAAGCTCTACCGGAAATCTTTATTTTAACATGTAAATAATGAAGTACTTGTATATATGATTTATGAATAATAGTAAAAAGAAAACGATCTGTATAAATTTTTGTTCTAATTATCAAACATTTAACACAGAAATGTGTAATTTTTATACTGAGATAAAATGAATGGTCAAAATTACCTGAATATGCTCAAATTTGCTGTATTTCTGACAAATTTGCTGTATTTAAGACAAAATATTTTGATATTTTTTACCGGAGCGTCTTGGTATTGAGTTTGGTAAAATCAGCAATAAAATGCGATTTTATAATATAAGATAAACGTCCCGAAACAAGTACTAAAACATTATCTAGCTTCACTGCAAGAACTGTTGTGTAATAATCCACCAAATTTGATGTCAAACAACTTCAAAAATTTTGAAAAGGAACTTTTTTTTTCAAGCTAACTTCCAACCAAGCCAAAGAGTGCCAACATCGGTGTTTTAATAGAAATATAATGTCGTATAATTACTGGAAATATAAACTATTAATGATTATAATAAGAATTAGATAAAATTATTTATAGTTACATGTTATTTTATAACCAAAATACTAACTTTAAGAAAAATCAAGCTATATTTGTGTATAATAATTTGGGTACTTTCCTTGTTAGAATTGTAAACTATGAATGATTATCATTACTAGAAATATAAACTATTAGTGATTATAATTACTAGAAATGTAATCTTTTAATGATTATAATTTATAGAAATATAAACTATTGATGATTATATTGATTAGAAATGTAAACTATTAATGCTAATAATTACTAAAAATATAAACTATTATTGATTATAATATGAAATAGATAAAATTATTTACAGATATATGTTATTTCATAACCAAAATACTAACTTTAAGAAAAATCCAGCTTTATTTGTGTGTGATACTTTGAGTACTTTTCTTGTTAGAATTGTAACCTATTAATAATTATAATATGAAAAAGACAAAATGATTTATAAATTTCATTTTATAAACAAAATACTAACTGCATGAGAAAAAAGTTATAGCTTTATTATTGAGTGGCACTTTGAATTCTTTGCTTGTTTGAATTGTAAAGCCTTATAATGTCATTTAATAATTACTAGGAGGCTTCGCCCCCTGCTCGCTGGCGCTCGCCAACACTTTTGAACACTGAAGTTCCGAAAACTTTTCACTGTAGAAAATTCTAATCCTGTACATTTCAATATTAATTTGAAATTGCAAACAGTTCACATATTTTTCTTAATCACACTATTCTAAATTTAAGTTGTTGAGAAAAGTTTTCCGTTGATATTGCTCTTCTGGAGTTTCATTAGAGCGGTTCTCTCTTCTTCGGAGATTGTTATAAACCGTATGTAGGCTATTAAGATTCATGAAATTTAACTTAAAATAAATATGAAATATTAAAACTACATTCAACTCATAACCAATAATATAACAAAACGTGGAATAGTAAAGCATAACACTTCTCAATTCTGCCAATGGAAATGAACTATTTCAGTACTCATAACCAACCAACCGTTTTTTTCTCGGTGACAATCGGAGATAGATAGACATATGATGCTCACTACGTGCTCTTGCGCGCCGAAGCCTATCAATTAAAACGTATTACCGTTTTATATAACTTGGATTAGCCATATGATGCTCACTACGTGCTCTTGCGCGACGAAGCCAATCAATTAAAAATGAAAGCTGTTGCCAGCGCGAGAAAAGAAATATCATCGGTTTTATTGATACATACGTACGTATCAGCGTTTTATATAATATAGAAGATAATTTTTAATATTGTTTTGGCTGTACATTCACCTTTGAACTGATTTGTGTTAGATTTCATTCAATTAAAAGGGTTTTTTACACTTGAATATTACTTAATTCATAATCATGTCCTCTCATTTAATAATTCTTAGTCTTCTCATCCTGTTTAAAAAAAAACTACTTACAAAATAAAATGAGATTATTTATTTTATTTTTTTATCTTACTTGATTTATTGTTACGTAAAATTACTTTAATGATACCATTATAACTGCATATATTTCCTACGTTTTAGTACTTCAACCTACAGTTCACAAAAAAAAAATATTTTCCGTAAATCAAATTATTAAAATATTAATATTTTTTATCCCCAAATTAAACATTCTTTTTTTTGAAAACCCAATGTTTAATATCCATTAATCAAAATCCGCCATCCATGAAAACTTAATAAGCTATTCAAAACTAATTTAAAAGTTATTTGTTTTCTCCTTGGCAAAGTTTGTATGATTTCCATCGAGAATACTTTTTGCATAAATATAAATTGTTCAATTATTTCATACTGAAAAATGCAATTTAATGAGAGCTGTAGCTCAGTAGGCTATTTAAATTAAATTCAGGTTAGTAAAATCTCTAGCTGCAATTTGTAATTTTGATTCGATGAAATTTTTTATTTCTCATAAATTACATTGCAAAATAATTGTGTTCAATCAGCCAATAAATTATTTGTTATGTTTTAGAAAATTTTATTTTTAATACCTTAAACAAAGTAATTAAATATATAATTTTATTGAATTCCTGATAATTAATTGGTCTTATATTTAAAGATTTTACTCACAGTTTAAATGCTTGATACAAAATTTTATGCAAACAATATGATGATTAAATAAAAGTAAATTTCAAAATCTGTTGCTTTAATCAATCATAGGTAGTTCAGTGATCATGATCACTGTTACTAGAATACTACGAGATTCAGGTAAAATTTACAGTATTTTTGTCGCAATTGGGGCACTAAACAGATCTGTTATTTTTACAATTTTGGTAAAATTAACATTAAAATATGGTTTTATAATCTATGTCAAAACTTAGTAATTGTGATAAAATGTGGTAATTTTATCATGATATGTAAGAGAATGGAATAAAAACCCTTTATTTAGATAAATTTACTTTTCCATTTTATATTTTCTACTAAATGCGTGATAACAACAAATGTAATTTTTAAACCAGAATATCAGGTAAAACGTTACGATACAAAGAGAAAAATTATCATATGAATACTTTAAACGCCCTATATTTTTGTTTTATAACCAGAATTGTCTTTATGAAAGAGTACGTTAGTCTTATCACAATTTTTTTTCCTGTACTTACCAATCGATATTTGATATTTATTAATTGCAAATTAATAATTGCATTAATAAATACAGAATAAAATACTGATAAACCTTTTCTATCATAGTTAATGCTTCTCCAATTTATTTTCTGTCCTTATAAAATAGAATTGTTTTTTTTCCTAAGCAGTAGCTACGTGAACATCACTTTGGCATTTCAAACAATCATAATGTTGTAAACAATAGTAACTTTGATTGCTGGTATTTTGTAATTTAAAATTGATATGATTTATGTATAGAATTATTCATGTAATTATATGCACTGATGCAATTTAGTCAAATCTCCTGATTGAAAGATTCAAGTTGAATTGTTACATGGAACATAATATACTGTTTCATGAAGAAATTAAAGTTTACTAATAAAAAATATATTTATATACTGTAAGCATGAGTAGCAATGAAATTTGTATTGTAGATTGCGATTACATGAGTTTTTGATAACTTTTAATTAGGCTTTTAATTAATCATGTTTACATATGACATGATAAGTTAAGTTTACATGTTTACATATGATATGATAAGATAATAGGATTTATATGTGAAATAAGTAATGATGATATGATAAATCATATGATAAGTTGCAAGCATAATTCTTGTAATCATAGGTTCTAAATAGTTGCTTTTAACTAATACTTACATTTAAAATTTCGTATGTTCCTGTTTATTTGTAAACAGAGATGTTATCCCTAATAATTGTCGAATGTAAGTATTTTAATCATAGATCTTAATGAGTGGTACTTGCTATCCATTCGTAATAAATAGTTAATATTGATTTTTTTTTGTCGTATGCTTGTTTCAGGCAGTGGGGGTGCGATTGTTCCTGTTTTTCAGAGGCGCCATCTATGGCCAGGAATTCGACTTCTGCCACGCCATTCACGCAACCACAACCCGTTTATAGGGCTGGTCACATTCGCACACAAAGGAGAAAGAAACATCCATGCCTTGCCCGGGATTTGAACCCAGGACCTTTCTGATGCAAGGACAGTTCCCTGCCCCCTACACGGGCCGATCGGCAGTTAATATTGATATTTGCACTTTAAAAAAGTATATTAAGTTTACAAAAAAAAGCTGTCAGCTGGTGGGCTAGTATAAAACATTTTATTTCACAGAAAAACATTGTTATTTAAAAACGGAAGCTTGTTTTCAAAGTGGATAAGTAATGCCATTGTAGTAAACAAACTTCGTTTTTATTTTCGCAACGAAACTCTGTAATCAGAAAAAGAACTTTGAACAAAATAGAATTTTTTGTCTAAACAGTAGCTGCGTGAACATCATTTTGGCATTTCAAACAACCGTAATGTTGTAAACAATGGTTGTAACAAAAGACAAAAAACATAGTTTGTTGTGAACAAAGAACAAAAAAAAATGAACTTTGCTATTTTAACAAAAACTCTGTTAATTTAAAAAGAAAAAAACTCTATATAATAATTATCGCAGCATTGTAGTCGGTGAGGGCCACCATGCTCTGTTCCCTATGCCACGACATCTTTAATGATTAGGTATGAGGAAAAATCTTAAACTGTCTTTATCAGAGCTGTGATGGCTCAGGGGATAGAACGTTCGTCCTCCAATGAGGTGAACCGGGTTTGAATCCCAGTTATAGCTGGTTGATACGAATTCCGCATCCGGCTCAAACAGACTACATTACTGACGTAACATTACAGACTACATTACTGACGTAAAATATCCTCAGTGGTAGACGAATCACTGGTTAGAGTTCTCTTGCTGTCAGGCTAACCATGGAAGGGTTTCGTGGTTTTCCTCTCCATGTAACTCAAATGCTGGTTAGTTCCATCAAAAAGACCTCCAGGAAGGCAAATTTCGCCCAATACTTTGATTCAGGAATTCCATTGTCTTTTGGATTGGATTCAAAATTACAAGGCTGCGGAGTTGAATATTAGTAGGCGTAAACCCAAAAAATTGGGTTGGCTGTTCAACGACGGTTATGAACAAAACTGTCTTTATCTCAAAATCCTTATAAAAATATAATTAAATGTAAAAAATTTAAAGCTATAGTAAAAAAGGGTGGAGTTATTGTACGGTTAGCAAAACTGGAAACAACGAGTAAAACTAGATTTGAACTGGCGGTTTAAATCCACTTGCGACTAGGGTCCAAGGGAAAAAAAAGAAGAAAAAGGAAGCGAAACAGCTTTAAACCGAAATATACAGAGAAAGTCTGTTTAAAATCGCAAGTTATCTACTACTATTCATGGATAATGGCAACAGAAAAAAATCTGTACTTTTCTTTCAGTAGTTTCTGTGAAAAATAGGATATTTTTCTTAAAATTTACAGTTACTTTTCACAGTGTACTTGTGATCAAAGATCAACGTGTTTTGGCGAAATATAAAATTTCCATAAATAAGCATAGAATAAAAAACAATAATGAAAAACTTGACCTAATTAGATCATATAATATTGATTAATTATTTTTACTCTCACAAAATATGACATCTTTATAACCCTTCCTAGGAATTGATTGTGATCACATATTTTCAAGAGGATTTAAGAAAACAGAAGTATAGCGTGAATTATTTATTTAAATGCACTTCAATATAGATTAAATGTTAAAAAATACTGAATATTTCTTAAAATATTTCGAGAGTTCCAAGAAGAGAAAATTGAATATTTATTTTTTTCTAAAATGTAAATATTTAGCGAAATGAAAAAGGAAAAAATATTCTCAAGAAATATTTTTGTAATATGATAAAGAATTTATTTCAGGAATTTATTCTAGTTGCATTTGCTTTTAAAACTATTGCTTTCAAGATAATTTTATCAAACCAATTTTAGTAATAAATATCTATACTTTTGAAATATAAAGTTTTATTTTCAGAAATTATTTTATTTTTCAATAAATGTCTAACAAACAGGACTTAAAATAATTTGTCAGTAAAAGATTCTATTTACGTAACATTTAATTAAACTCAATTTCTAAATAAAATAATATGTTTTTTCAAAAACATGTCTTGCTAAATATCCTAAATATTCAATTTATTTTTTTAAATGATGTGATAGATTTGTAATATGAACGAGAAACATTGGGTGCAAATTTGTTATTTGTTAAGATATTCCATTAATCCATTTGAAATATTTGCTTCAAATAAATGTATTTGTATCATTAATAAATAATTGAATTTAAGAATTATTTAAGGTACCTTTTTGTTTTATTTTCTCGAAGTTGTCCCCCATTAAAATCAGTATTCTTAAAATACTATGCTATACAGATTAACGTTTGCCTATTACAAAAAATAAAATTTACTATGCATTTATATAAAACTAATATTTTTTAAAGGGTATATAAATGCCATCGTTAGGAGTGTAATAAATAAATGCCATTGTTAAAGGCGAGGGAAATAAAAAAGTGCAATTGCAATCTTTATTGCAAATTTAATGTGTTTCATTGTTAAAAAATTCCCATTATACAATATGCATTGTTTTCTGAATACAGAATTTCAACTGTTGTAGACTGTTTTTCTCAATTTATTTATGTGCCAAGAAAAGAGACGAGTTTCGCTATTCGCTTTAAGTTCAGGTAATACTCATTTAAAACATTGTTTCAAACACGTGTATTTCTACAATTAATAAATAATTTGAATGAAACATTGTTTAAAACTATTATTATCTTTCTTTTTTTGACTAGATATAACTCATTAAAAATCGCATTGTAAAATAATGCGATATACAAATCAAGGAAAAGTGAGCTTAAAGAATGGACCATCCTGATTAATTTTTGGCCTCTATCTAAATAGTTTGAAAGGGACCTCAAATATAGTAGTCCATTAATGCAGAAAATATTTTCAGTTACGAAATCAGACACAAAAACGTACTTTAACAAACATACGTTTTTCAATACCTTTACATAACATATAGAATAAACACACCTTTTTTGATAGACTCGGATTTCTGACCTCCTGCATATAGGGATAGTCGCAATATGGGAAATATGGTCCCAATAGTTTGGTCAAAAGAGCGATTTAAACTTCTAACTTCTTATGCTAATTTTAATTTCGTGTAATTCGCCTGGAAAACTTTTCAAGCGAATTTAAAACTTTTTGCACACAATTATAAAATTCATTTATCCAAAGATACTTCCACGCAAAAAATAGCTTTTCGTAATTATCTATTGTTTTTTTTTATTATTTTATTTAATAATACTCGAAAAAAAATTATTACGTGAGATGTTTTATTTTTTACATATTTTTAAAGAATAATGTTTTGCATGGCAATGTTGTTTTTAAGTGAAATCGGCCGAATATTTCCTGTGAAATCAAGTTTTAAAAAGTCGTATTTTAGAAATTCAATTTTTTAATAAAATATTAAAATTTTAATTTTAAACTATTGATTTTATTGCGTAATATACTATACTTCCTTGTATACTTCTGTGTTCAAAAATATCATAATATTATCATCAATAATAACATTCTTTCATTACAAAAATAACAAGTATTTCGTAAAAAAATTTGATTTCGTAATAAAATAATAAAAATTCCATTTTAAATTATCGGTTTTACTGCATAATATATTAGATTTCCTTGCATATTTCAGTATCCAAAAATATTATGATACTATAATCAATAATAGCATTATTTAATTGCAAGAATAACAAGTATATCGCCAATAATCATTAACAATCTCAGCCTAGAAGAAAACCGTACATTGATTCCAGATACAAATCTTTTTTAGTCGTATCCTCTTTGTGAGTTTCAGGTCGTTATATGGTCCTTAACGATCTTTTTCAGAGAATTTTGCCCGGGGACAAGAAGCTAAAATGAACCTAAAAAACCAGTTTAACTGAGAAAAAAGTTGTAGTTTTCAAAGAAGGATACCGCTCTTTCAAAAAACTGAACTCAAGAAGAAGTTGGATCCGAACTCCATTAGTATATTTCAAAAGGTTTTTATACATAAAATATTTTTGTTTTGTTCATCGCCCTAAAGAATAATCTTTTATTTAAAAAATGCTTCTTAAAGAGCATTTAATGAATTACTTAACATTATTTTGATAAAAAACAATTTTGTAAGTATTTAAAAAAAATTTGCTCAGCAACGAATATTTTAAAAACGTTATATATTAAAAGGAACTGTACTTTTTTCTTTATATAGTTGTTTGGAAATCTTTTAAAAGGAATTATGATAAATAAATTTGTTGTTTGTCATGAACACAAAAGTGGACTGAAAAAACAAAGTTTTTATTTTTAAAACGCTTTAGTGCAGAAGAGATATCTTAAGTAAAAAGAAGAAAACTGATATTAAATGCATCTTAATATCTCCCAGGTGCGCATTACACTTGTTACATAAAAACTAATAAAATTGAACATCTTTCTTAATTTTTTTATTACCACTTAAGATTGCAGAATCAGCATGCTATAGTTTTTTAGCCTACGTCTTGGTTAAAAAAAAAAGGGAACATGTTAAAATATTGTTATTAATTCAGTGTATATCAATTGCTTAATTTGCTTAAAAAACAGGACTTAGAACTTTTTCCAAGTTTCTCGCCATTTACTATCGCAACAAATCAACTGCCATATTAGGTAATCTTTGTGTGAGATAATAAAGAGTGCGATTTCTTTCAGGGGGTCTCTATTTTCTTACTTAAGAAGTCTTCTAAGAACGAGAGCCGTGGTAGCTCAGGGGATTGAGCGCTAGCCTCCCTATGAGGTGAACCCGGACATGGCTCGTTAATTAAAATTCCTCATCCGGCTTGCAGTGACCTCAGTGCTTGGAAAAAATATCCTCAGTGGTAGACGGTTAGAGAACTCTTGCGGTCAGACTAACCGCGGAGGGTTTAGTGGTTTTCCTCCTCATGTAAAGCAAACGAAGGTTAGTTCCATTACAAAGAAACCTCCACGAGAGCAAATTTCTCCCAATACTCGAACCAGGAGTTCCCTTGTCTTCCGGATTGAGTTAAAAAAAAACGAGACGATGGAGTTGAACCTTAATAGTCGTAGTGCCACTATAGTGAACCATGGTGGCTCAGAGGATGGAGCATTTGCTTCCAATGAGGTGAACCGAGTTCGAATCCCAGCAATGGTTGGTCGATTCGAATTCCGCACCCGACTGGCACCAACCACAGTGCTGACGTAAAATATCCTCAGTGTTGAACGGAAGTTCACCGACGGTTATAAATTAAAATAAAATACCCCGATATTGTACGTTTATCTGTACCGTAATATGCTTATTTTTAGCAAAAAAGTGGAAAGAAACCATTTATGTGCAGCACCGCAGTTACATGACCACTTAGTCCAACAAGATTTATCACTGAAACTGCTTGGTATTAAGAGAAAAATGTTTTCTGCTAAGCATATTTTGGTTACAAATATCCCAATATTATGTTTATTGCACGATGGCTATAAAGTATAATAAATACCAATCTAGTACCAAATCTCCATTAATTTTGAGTATATAGCCTATTTTTATGCTTCAATTATTAACTATTACTAAAATTAATGAAGCATGGGTATCAATGATTGCATTTTCCATTAATTTTGTCACCATTTTTTCCATTAATTTTAATCCACAAATTTGTACCTTTATTCCATTAATTTTACTTCTTAGTATATAGCTTATTTCTTCATTTCAATTAATTTTCATTACCAAAATTAATCAAGCTTCATTATCATCAATAATAATATGGTGTTTTTATTACGTTTCTCTTTAGCTATTTAGTACAATGTGACTAATTTTGCTTTTCCGTGCATAACTTATTTTTTTTTATTTAAAATGTCGTAAGTTATTTAGTTTTGTAGAAACACTTTTTTAAAGTACAAACAAAGAAACACTTGGTTTCAGACGAGTTACAAAATATTAATTTGCTGACGAAGTTCGCCTTTGCTTCCCCGTTCACTTTTATCATTAAGTTTATGTGACTATCTTTAGCGAATAAAAAATAACCAAATGTTAATAAAATGGGCATTGATTTTTTCAATGAAAGCTATAAGCTAGAAATCCTCACTGATGTTATCTTTAAAATATTTGATTACAGAAAAAGGCAGAATTGCCAGCAATTCAATTTTAATCAATGGCTTGTTGACATCCAAAGAATGTCAACCAAATAAAAAGTTCTTCTTTTCAAACATTTTTGAACGATTTTTAGAATCAGGGTCTGAAATTGACCCTTTCACCCACTGTCTAAGTTTCAGAACACTAGCATAAGCTGTTCTGGAGTTATAAGAAGGACACGCGCGCAGACAAACCATTCATTTTAGTATTATAAATAATCAAAAAGGCCAGGATAGTCTGTTTGGGATGGTGTCCAATCCACGTCTAAGAAGTCGTGAGTTCGATTCCCTCGGGCCGAAGACTCCCTTTACACCAAATGATGACTGGAGCACGCTAAAACTGTTGAGGTCACAAAGTCCTCCTAGTTTCCCTAACAAATCAATACTTCTAGGGGTACAGCATCGGAGATTTATCGCGCTCTCGTTCAGGTCAAAATTACAATCTGCGGATGAATAGATGGTGTGCGAATGTGTCCTCCTGTAACGTACAGGTGTGTCAGAAGTTGAATACTTGACCATAGAAAAGCGCCATTGAAAACCAAGAATGGGCCCACCCCTCTGCTTTTAAATAGGCTTGTGACTAGTGACAAGTGGCATAAGACAAGAACAACATCAAATAATCAAAGATATGATACATTTCATGTTTAATAATCAGCAAAAAAATAATTTTAGTAATCACCATGTATAGCCATTTCACCTAATGATCACTATCTATTTGAGTGTTAACCTATTTGGTGAGTTTATCTAGTATAAATATCCGGGATTCATTAAAAAAATTTTTGTATGCTATCAGATATCTTCCGTCTAGATTTTATTAAAAATAATTTAAATCTCTCTGTTCTTTGAGGAAAAAAAACTATTCTTTTTCTCAGTTTAATTTAAATTCCTACAACTCCGAATGCGGTAGTTACTTAACTATATAATCTGGTATTTAATTTACGGTCACAGTTATCATGGGAATGAAAGAAGAATTGTCTCGCCGGGGGTTCTTTTAATAATGAATAGTGGGGAGTGATATTGTTAAAGCTGATGACACAAAAGACCCAAGACTGTGGTTGATTCAATTAGAGAATTTTCATTTATTTTAATTTTTTTTAACATCTTCTTTTATCAGCTTTTATCATTTCCTACTTTTGGATATCTTGCGGCGATTTCCAATAAAAAAAGTTTTTCACACACGTCGCAATTTCGAAACTCTTTTAACTTAATTATGAAGCCACGTTTGAAATGTGCTAATGAAGAAAAATGGTGAGCGTAGTCCATTAGTCTGTCATTGATTTGAATTCTAGCAAAAAAATTATTTTTTAAGGGAAGTTTAAAGGTGTAATAAATATTTATTTTTTAGTTTAGAGATAATTTAAGAAAGGCATTAAATACGTTCAAAAGAAAATAGACAAGACAAATGAGTAAAATTTATTCTTTATTTCATAACCATATCTAATTCTATATCCCCAGCCAATGCATGGATTTATTATACACCGAAGAGCCATTACATTACGACCACACTCCATTTATAACAATGGGCTCGCCCAGGTTTTCATGGTTTCTCGACCAGGAACAATGTTTTCATGGGCCCCATTAGGACCCATAATCCTCATAGAACCATCCATCACGTCTGTAAGCTACTTGAACATAGTTGCAGACCAGGGTTCACCCATTCATGGCAACAGTTTTTCCTGCGGGGGAAGGTGTTTACCAACAGGATAATGCATCATGTCATAAGGGTCGAATCGTCATGGATTGGTTCGAGGAACATTCCAGTGACTTTCAAGTCATGTCTCGGCCCCCAAATTCAGCTGACCTTAATCCAATAGAGCATTTGTGGTCCTACTTGGAAAACCAAATTCCTGCTGATACGCTATCCCCTCGCAATGTGAGAGAATTGCAGGACCAGTTGGTGAGCGCTTGGTACCAGATACCTCAGACTACCTATCAGCACCTTGTGGAATCAATGCCACGGCGGGTGATAGCAGTTTAGGGCTAAAGGTGGTCCTACATGTTATCAGCCGGGTGGTTATAATGTAATGGCTCTTCGGTGTATATTAAATTAGTATAGTAATGAACGAAAAATGAACACTTTTCTTAATTTCTTAATTAATATCAAGGGATATATACTAATAGTTTATTTCTTTCAAAAATAATGTAACTTCAAAATCATAAAATGGTCAATATTTCCTTTATGAAATTCATTTAATGTCATTATAAACTACACTGTGAAAGAGAGTATCTCAAATCTGAGCAACATCACGTCAAAATAGCTCCGATGAAAAATAATAGTCGAATTTGAAAAGCGCATGTATTTAAAAAGTGAAACAGCATATACTCATTTTTGTGCAAAATGCATAATCTCGAAAGTGGTGAGAAGCGAAAAAAAGTGTGAGAAAAATGTTCGCTACGTGCCGGCAAGATTCGAACCAAGGACGTAGTAGGATGCTGTAACCACCATAACTTTATTAGTGGCAACCGCAATAATATATCATCACATAATAATTTACAATTTCAACTGTACAAAGGGTTGCAATTTAGAAAATATGGTTTCAGTAGCTTAGTCAGGAGTTTGGTAATTTTATATTCCATTTTTGCTTGTTTCGTTATTCTTAAAACTTTTAAGCGAAGGGACTCTGTTTAATATATCCTGCTAGATAAGTAGGCACTTTAATTACATCGCACTAGAGCTGCACAATGGGCTATTGGCGACGGTCTAGGAAACATCGCTGAGGATGATCCGAAGCTATGCCATTGCAATTTTTATCCTCTGCAGAGGGCATGGCTCCCCAGCTTTGGTAGCCCGACGACCTACTCTCGCGAAATCAAGCACTTTGCGGTAGAACAGTTTAACGAGGACCTATACCGCGCATTCTCGGTCCCTACGCCAGTTGATCAAAGTGGTCACCCACGCGCTTACTGACGGCAGCCAGTGAATCTTGACTTCAGTGTTCTAATGGGAACTGTGTCCTTACGACCAGTGAACTGTGGGACTCGTTGATGAATGTAAAAAGTATTTTTCTAAAAATTCATGAAATGGTTAGAAGTTTTTTAATGTTACTTGTGAAAAATATTTTAAAAAGGACTATCTTGCTGAAACATAATGTTTTAATCTCCTTCAAATATAACAAATTTTAAAGAAATATAAAGGACTATTTTTTCCCAAAATGAATACATATATTTGATTATAATTTTGGAGTTTCAGATTTCTCATGCCACAAAATAAGAATTTATTGCCTGTTAAATTTAAAGAATAATTTTATCTCTCTTTATATTCGATTACATTCTACTTTCAAACTTAAAAATACATGATAGTGACTTTCCCCTAGTGTAATTGGAAAAATATGCAAAATTTATTAGGATGGAGCTTAGTCAAAATACTTATGAAATTTTCATCCATTGTTGCGGACACTGGAATTAACTATTAATGTAACGTACTTGCGTCATTTAATCCCGCAACTCAAAACTAATAATAACCTATTAATTTAATGAATATCTGTATCAGAGCAAAGCATGGAATTTTTGTAGATTTGATATCGTTTAGAATTAGAAACTATGTAAAAAGTAAATCTATTACCCTTTAAAGATGCGGAACACTCTGAAAAGATTCCATTAATTTTTTTATTTTCAAAAATAGAAGTAAAATCAAGTGGTTTACCGAGCAATGTTATATATTTTAACAATATTAAAAAGAATTTTAAAAATTCTAATTTTGACAACAGCGCAAAGTCCAGATTTATGCGACAAATATTTTATAGGAATGTCAATCTTTAAAATTGGGCTATATACATTGCCTTATTGTGGATGCGTGCCACAATTTTTTTAATGCAGTAAAATGTTTAGTTTTATTCAAGAAAAAATGGTTAAGTCTTAACGTTAAAACTGAGCGGTCAGCGTGCCTGTTTGTGAGTTCAAACAACATCGTCTGGACGAGAGAAGGCCTCTGCGTTGATCAACTTAGTATTCCGACATAGCTAACATAGACTGCGCATTGGGAAGAATTACGAAATATGTCACTACCTTCAGGTTACTAAACTATGCAGTGAAGAAAAAAAATAGTCGAGCTATGCTCGAACTACTAAAGAATCAGATTTCTCGTTTATGGTAACCCCTGCAGAGGCCTTCTCTCTTTTTGGAGACGTTGGTTCGAATCCCGCACAGGGCATGGATGTATCTCTCTGTGTGTTGCCTTCTGGTGTGTGATTTGTGAATGTGATTCACCCTATGAATGGATATCTGTGGAAGTGTTTACTCGCCTCTGTAACTTAGGTTTACAGGTGTCCATAGGGTAACGTTAAATTAGCAACATTTCCGGAATCCTCTGAGACGAAAAACGAGCTATCAGTTCAGTGTCTGCTGTCAGAAAAAAATGTCGCAAGGGAATTTTTTCCTAGGGAGTTCCAAGGGAATTTTTTCCATGTTTCTTCCTAGACAAACATACAATACCAGGTAAAGAGGAAAATTTTTTAAAATGATATATTCAATAATTCATTACAAATATGAGCATGCACGGCTAATATAGTAAATACTGTCAGAACAAAGAAATAGACTAGTACAAATATTACAATAAATTATAGGAAAAGCAAATCAAATAGGTCTAGAGAGCCAAAACTAAATAGAGGATTTTGCCTAAGTCAGAATAGAGAATACAAGTGCAGTTTATGAAAGTTTATTATAAAGCTTTATAGATAGCAAGTAGATATGTTAACTCTTCTTGGTAATAAAATAAACAATAAATATGAAATGTGCGAATGAATAGATTTACTGATGCAAAATGGAAATAAAGCAGTATTAGCAAAAACAGTATTCCAGAAAATGCATAATGCAATCATAGAAAGCTCCAATAAAGCGAATCAAACATCTAGATCTAAAACCTTAGTTTTATGCGAAAAATATGAAAATATGTTAAAAAATTCTAAACGTAGAATAATTTAAAGAATTTATGGAAATGAAAATAACTCAATATCCATTAATGAAAATGACACATGGTGGAAAAGATACAACCATGATGTGGAAAAATTATTTAAGAGGAAAAACATAAGATTTATCAAAGCCGAAAGAATACAGTGGATAAAACAAAAAAATCGAAAAATGACGGATCGAAAAATTACGAAAAATTACGAAAATTACGATAATATCTAAGAAAATCATTAAATAAAAATTATAAAAAAAGTACAATGAGATGAAAAACCAAAATCAGGTTGACCTGAAAAATAGAAAAAGAACTCTGGGGAGAGAGTGATGTAAAGTTTTTTTTGTACAGAAGGTCAAAGCCCTAAGTGGGCTGTAGAGCTGGAAAAGAAGACGATCTTTTTTAAATAAATTGGCTAAAAACATTATTTTACATCAGAACTATATGCACTGCCATGTTAAAGAGATATAACTATTAAATTATTAACACAATGGCAAGTGAGGCGTGTATTGCCGTTGCTATAGGTAAATTAATGAAAATAGAAATAAAAACAAATTTGCTGTTTGTTAATAGTTTATAAAGTTTATATGTGTGGCAACATTAAAAATTTTATTCACATATCTTGGCCTCGATTCGGTGTTGCAAAGAAAGTTAAACATAGAGCATCGAAGATTTTGTGTAATTGGTTAACCCGTTCATAGAAAAGAACTTAAAGTAATTCTAATATCTTTTATAAGAACGGTGCTTCCAAAATCGAGACAACATCGTTCCTTTAATTCAACAAATTATTGCAATAATATCAATAGTCGTAACTCTAATCCAAGTCTTGAACAGCAGCAATGAAATCATTGGAAAACACGGTGGGTTGTCCTTAGTTTTGGACCAATTTGATATTCATTACGCCATTAGCGAAGAAATTTTATACCATTTTTCATTGCTGTTTATCTTAGACAGTGCTCACTAGAAACCACAACTATTTGAAACTCAATGCATACACGTTCAACGCTCACTTTCTGCTTTAAGAAATGTACTATTACGTATTATTTTGCTCAGAATGCTCCACATTGACATGACTTTACATTAGCTTTAAATGCTCTAATGAAAGCTGGTTAATCAGTGACACGCATACTGTGCATGGAACTTCTGTTACTTTAATTTATAAACAGGAAAAGTGGTTGGGCTATCACTACTATATATCTGTGTTTAACAAGTGTGCCCATTTTTAATTTGGACAACACTTGCACGTATAAAAAATAATGGATTAAAGTTCTAAAACTATTAACTCATTATTTTTAGAAAACTTTTATACAGAAATCTCAAATGCTTCAATTTTCACGATATATATTCTCAACATTTCTTTCTATTGTCAGCTTAATTAAACTTTAAAGAAAAATGTTAAGCCTATTATTAGAAACTTTAACTAAATCTTCCAACTGATTTCTTGAAACTCTTTACCACGAACCGCACAGTTAATCCCACATAATTAATTGGCGACCATTAACCAAATGAAATACTCGAGTCGAAACTTGAGAGTAAAATGTTTGCCAACGCTACTTAAAAGGAATATGGGCCATTCTCATTTGTTTTAGTGATAAATGGACGTGTTTTCTATTATCCATACAAAAGGAGAGAGTTTGTGTAAGAGCTTTAGGTAGAAATTTTAAACATATGAAATTAAGATTATTACATTTTGCAAGGTTGATGATTTTTATTAATTACTTTGCCTAAAATTACTTTTAAAATGAGATCGTCGCAAATGCTTTAGTGCTTAGTTAAACTAATATGTAAAATATCTTGTTATATTATGTTTTTAGATATAAAAAAGCTGCAAATTTCACCTTAACATTTTTGTGTTTTTTCTCCTCTTTCTAGATTATTATTACGCTGCTTTTTGTTATAAGTGCCATCCTATAAATGTAAACAATGAATTTTAATAAAATGTGTGCATTTTCGTACTTTCTAAAGTCTAGTATTCTATATGTGTTTATGTACTGTAACTAATGCACTATTTCCTTATTAATAACTGAGAAGTTGATACACTTAATATATTTTTTAGGAATACTAGTAAAAGAGAAAGTCAGAAAATATATAATATAAGGCGTCTCAAAGTAATATTTAAGCTAAAGTAATATTTAAGCTAAGGATGAGTCATTAGTAAAGGTTGTAGAAAGAAAAACATCAAAACCAGTTTGATAGCCTGCTGTAATTTGGAAATTTTTTCAAGCACTTAGCCTTTACTAGGCTTTTTTCTCTCACTTAGTTTGAGAAACCTAATTTATATACTTTTTTTTACTTCATTTTTGACTAGAATTTTAAAATCATGCGTTAAAAGTAGTCTATGCGGAACTACATGGATAATTTTTTTTACTTAAAATAGTAAGTATATTTATCAGGCTTGATTTTCTTCAAAATTCTAATTGCTTTTAATCAAATTTTAACAAAAACATATACGATCTATTTAAATGAATATTTAAGCGCATTAAAATTCAATTTTTGATCTTACCTACAAAAAGTCTTCTTATTAAATAGTACTACTGATATTCATATGAAATTATGCATCAAACGTAGTCAATATATAATTACTTGGATAGATGATGTTCATTAAAAGTGGGAAAATATAAATTTGTATTTATTAATGGTTGTTTTCCTTTAAGGTTCATCTCAAATCGCATTTAAATAAAAATTTTAAAAAAATGTTTGAAATTAAAATTAATATTGAAGCACATTCTAACTCTACCTATATAAGGAATTTATATAAAATAGTGCTATCCTGAAACATATCGCTATTATAAAATTTACTGTTAAAAAAAATTCGTGTATAGTTGCAGCAATTTTTTGTGTTCAGCTAGACTAAATTTTTTACAGAGTATATAGTCGTATTTATTTACTTTGTCACTGTTGCAGTTTTGCTTATGTATTTATTAATTTTCCTTGTGCTTGTTTACTGTCTATGCATATTTTCAAGCGCATTAGAATCAATTTCTGTCTTCATCGCTAAAACATATAATTTTAAAAAAAATAGCCCATATTTAGTCATGCAGTAGAGTCCCGATTATTCGAGTTAATGACTTCGAGTTAATGATCCATGACTAACTCGGATAAACGAAAAACTCGGTTAAAGTGAAGAATATAAAAAAAGAAAGAAAGAAAGTATGTACAATTGTAATATACTTAAGTACAAAATTTATACGAATACACCACATACAATTCATATTAAAATTAAAAAGTTTACTTAGCACTTACAGAGAATTTTACTTTACGAGAATGGAAGAGTTTTTACTTAAAATAGTCCTTAACCGTTTTTTTGCATTGCATTACTTTGGCACTTTTCTGAAGAAAAGATTCGCCATTTTTCAGAGATAACGGGAAGGCTGGTGTTGCCTCTTCTTGTTGCTCAATAACACTTCGATAGCGTTTAGTCCATCTGTATGAGAGATTTTTATATGTTGATTTTCATCGTCACAGTCTTCACTTATCTTCACTAGATTCATTTTCATTATTGACGATATTAACGATCATTTCATGTTGTCTCGTGTTGTCCGTCAGCTTGTTTTCCTGAGTGCTTGGAAGATGAAATTTAAAATTTTTTTCGGTGGAAATTTTAAAAATAAAAAATGAACTAGAACAAAAATCCTTGAAAGATTTGATAACTCGGTTAAAGCAAAAGCTCGGATAATCGCTCCCGGATAATTGGGACTCTACTGCATATTAACTAGTTAAGCATTCTATACTTAAAAATACATATAATTTACCTCAATACCAAAAATGGTGGCAACTATGCACCAATTTACTCTTTTTATCATTATTTTTATTCAGCTTTGAGGGGGTTTCACAAATTTTTTGCCAATCACAAAACTATGTGCATAAAATCGTAGAAATGCAAAATAATTAGTTTTTGGTTTTATATAAAAAAAATATCAATTTAAACATTTCTGCATTTATGAGTTAGTTGCTCCACGTTGAATTAAAAGCATTTTTTTTTTCAAAATTTTTGTCGCTGCTCAATTTTACTAGAACTTTTGGAATTTTTTGAAACATTCTTCTGGACTTCATATTATTTCTTGAACGCATTCACTCGTTCCATTCGAATTAATAGTTAAATTGAAGGTCAATCATGAGCTTCGTATTAACAAACGCACTTGAAACTTTCTTCCACTCTGAAAATTCTTTCTAAGTCTTGGTCCCTTCATCCACTGATTTCTCTGTAATTTCAGATTTGCATTCCGAGTAAATAAATAAATTTTTTGAAGGTAAATAAGACTAAAATAAGGTCTTTTCTAGATAAATCTTATCATAATCACGTAAATCCACAGCGAACATTTAAGATCTTTTCACACTTAACTCTCTGATCATAATATTTTTATTTATTTATCTAATATTTTTTTAAGAATATTCATCCAGAATATCTATATATATATATATACATCAATGTTGCACAGAAACTGTATTAAAGCACATAGAACACTCGTTAGACTATTTGATATGTTATTAAATTTATTATATGTAATATTGATTATGCATTATTTGAGAATATTTTGCCTCAGTAATTAAATTAAAATTTCATGTCATTAGCATATTTAAGTTTTCAACTTTCCTGGAGAAAAGCGTTTCATTTTATATAGCAAATTCGCATTAATTTGCTAAGATAAAAACTGTTATTAAAAATTAAAATAACAACACCTGTGAACTTTAGCATCTGGAAGCTTTAAACTTGAAGATAATCACTTAGTCGTTACGTCGTTTCATACTATCAATAAGTATTGCAGTTTTACAACCTTCCTTAATGAATAATCACACAAGGAGCATGAATGTCCGTGTGTTCAGAAAGTTAATTCATTTAGTCTAATTATTTTATTGAAACTTCCGAAAAGATTTTGAGACAAAGCTATAAAACATAAGTAGTCCAGTTATTTAGGAACGAATATTTTATCCTGCATAAATTGAGTTTACTGCTTTCATTGCATTGAGTATTCTGAAATCAAAGTTCTCAATCCATTACTGTCCACGGTACATTTTATTAACTGTTATAAAAATACGCAAAAAATATCGACAGACGGTGGGCAAAAAAATTAGAAGAAGGAAAATGGATAAACCGGAATAACTTTTGATCTAATGATCGGATTTTCCCTTTCTAGAACTCAATCTTAAGGGTTCAAACGGGTGACCTCAAATATGATAAATAATTATTGAAGATGATATTATAAGTTACAAAATCACGTGATTTCAGGGACGTGATTTCTAATTTCTTGTTAAACTTTCCAAACACATATGTCCTGAAATATTGAATTCTAAACATGTACAATCTGGAACCTATAACTCGAATTCGAATTTAGTACAGAACTGAACTTCAGCATAAAATATCAAACTAGAACCTTTAATGGAATTTGAACAAACAGGAATGTATAATAAAATCTTATCTAGATTTTTAAAGAAAGTAAAAAGGGCAAAGAAATTCGCAAACCATATTTGACTTCAGTATAAGCGGCATTTGCAGCTCTTAGAGCATTTTTTTACTTTGAAAAGTGCTTTGGCAAAGAATAAGTACCCCTTAATATGGCTTGTTCTATCCATAATCATTACCATCTAAAAAGATCCTCCCAGTGAACAACGTAACATAAACGATTTCCTATTTTATCTTAGAGTCTTTTGCTAGAATCTTTTTTGTTCGTTAGTTTTCTAAAAATTTTAAAGTTTAAATGCTAGCATAATAGCATTATGAACACGAACCTCGCGAAAAAGAAAATCCAGACCCATAAACATAATTCAAATTCAAACATATAAAATTGTTCGAACGTCATGAAATCATTCTAGATCTTGGGGAAAAAATGAGAAACACTAAAAAATGAGCAAAGTTTTCTTTCACTACAGTATAACTTGCATTGGCAGCTTCTTGAACACATTTTACTAATTCCAGAAAAAACGTAAGAAAAAGATCTTCAGCAAAGAAGAAGTACCTCTTAACAAGATTTCAAACTTGCATCTCACCATCTCTATTCGAATCTATAGAAAGATCTTCCCAGAAAGCGTCACCAAATAAACGTCTTCCTTTTTTACCTTCTTTCATTCCGTAAGTGCCTTGCAAGTCTTTCTCTGAAATTCTTTCTACTTGTTAGATTTCCAAAGATTTTAAAGTTAAGTCCCCCTGAAACGGAATTCTACCCAACAAAGATAGAAAATCCACTCTAGGACTTCTCATTGGAGGAGAAAAGTCATTCAATGGGTAACGGAAGGAGGACGAGATTTTATTCCAGGGATCTTCAAGAAGGCTTTTGTCAGAAAATTTTGTTCGTCCAGAAACAATTATCTTATTGTTTAGAGGGTTGAGGGAGACTCCATAGAGTATCTGGAATTCCATTTCCAGTTTGAAGAAATATTACTCAAGGGTTGAGAAAAGAAGTTGTTGAAGCTTTAAAATGTTGATTATGGGGCTGCTCTTTTTGCTCAACGAAAGGAATATTTTGTAATTTATAGTTATGAAAATGTTCAAGATTGAAATTTTGTATATCAGTCATGATTCGTTATTGGATGAAATATGCAAGAATGAATGAGAATTCTTTTTTTAACTTTGGCATGACATGTTAATTCATATAAATGAAACTTCCAAGTAATATTGTAAGTTCTAAATTTGCCATATTTGATCCTTTTCTTACGCTTCGTATGTACTTACATTGTTATTTGATGAAGAATGAAGATGAAGAGCAACATGCGTGTGCTTAGTCATAATTACTCGACTATCTTATTGCACTGAAATAAATACTCAAGTTATGTTGCTTGTTCTTGTTTTATCAGCTTAATAAATGTCTCTCTTTTTTGCACCATTAATTGCTTTACATCGTTAAATCCTAAGGAAGTTAAAAACGGTTTACTTTAAATATTCAAACCTACTTCACTTATTTATTTTTATCATTCTGTTTATTATTAATTTGATAATTATTATTCTGATTATTATTATTATTCTGATTTTTAATAATATTCTGATTATTAATTATATTCTGATTATTATTTTTATCTTGCTTGTTATCATGATATTTTTAACCTTTTGACGCAGAATTTTCATTAAACATATTTTTCATATTCTTTTTATTTTTATTTTTTTGTTATAATTTGTGGCAAAGTAAGTGAAACACGTTATATTTAGAATTTTGATTATTTCTAGTTATAAATTACAACATGAAAAACCGGTGTCCTTTTCAGCGCTAAAGGCAAAATCCTTCCAGCACGGCTTTCTTCCTATCAATCACTTTTAAAATTTGCACTTATTCAGATTTGAGAGAAACAGTTATTTATTATTGAAATTTCATTAATTTATGAAATCAGTTATCAACAATGTTTTAAATATGAATGGAATTTTTTTTTAAAAATTACTTTCTTGGATTTTATATTTAAGTACAAACATAATTCCGATAATCTAACAAATTTTTAGTAACCATTAGACTGTTCCTTATAATTTAAAAATACTAAAATATGTTTTATTATTGTTATTATTATTAATAATAATAATAGATACATAGATATTGATATCACTCAGAATAACTTTTGAATTTAACTTGGTTGCTTTGTTCTATTGGGTTGGCAACTAAGTGCCCATCGTCCATATTTTTTTTAAATAGAATTCCGCAAGCTATTAAATGTTTTAAATACAATGTTTTAGAACATTTAAAAATAATTGCTCTATTCTAATAAATACATTTTTTTATGAGTTAATTTGTGTTAACTGTCCTATCATTTAAAGGGATTGTAAAATTGATAAAAATTAAAGTTTTTAATAATTTATACTTTTAATCAAGGTTCAAAGCCGCAAAAGCTGCTCGTAACATATGTGCAGTGTAGTTAATGGATCCTATATCAGGAAGAACAACTTGTGATTAGCATCTCAAGTTAACAAATGGCAACTTTCACCCAAATAAGTACCGCGTTTGAGTGAACAGCGATTGACCCAATGAACACCGATTAAACCAATTTTTATTAAACCAAACCAAAGACTAAGTGCTCACACATCTTAAAATGTTTAAACAAATGGTGGCAAATTGGTTGCTAACACAACATTAAATTGTATTTTACGATTTAGCATAGATTTAGTGGTGGAATGGTTATACTCAAATATACCAAGACATTTTAAATACTATTGAATTAAAAATTAGACATAAAAAAATAACTTTTTCTGAATGCACAAGCCTTTTTTTTTTATAAGATAGAATTCTTGCAACAAAATATGAAGAATAGCCGTAAACTAGAAAAACGGTTTCCATAGTTTAGTCAACAACAGTTCGAAAGTTTGAGCCCCGAGTTTTAATTTTCCCTTTAGCATATGTCGATATCGAGAAGGAGTCGAAAATTTTTCGCAACAAGTAATTAATTTTTCCCGGGGTAATCCCACGCAGGATGTAATTTTTAATAATTTATGATTTCTTCTTGTTTTTTTCTCATAATGATAAAAAAATTGGAACTGTAGTCGTGGAACTTGTTTAATGATTTCAAACTATATAATTTTGAAGAACATTATAAGAGAACTAGTGGGCTGCGCCCCCTGATCGCTAACGCTCACCAGCCCCCGAAAATTGTTACGCAATCTTATATGGTTTGCTTCGCAAACCACGCTCGCTTCGCTCGCTACTAGCTTAGGTACATTGCGAATACACAAAATTCTAAGAATTCAAAACAATCATTCAAATCCATATAACAACTTTTTTTAAAAAAAAAATTCTTTCTTAAAAAAAATCTTTTTAGTAAATACTAAGTCGTTAAAATAAATTTGAATTCAAATAAATGACATGTAATTCGTTAAACCTATTAGAAATGTGCTGTAGTATAAAATCTTAAAGCGTAACAGCACCACTGAAACTCATTTTTCCATGAATAACTAATAACAATAATAAAANAATAAATGTGTTATAACAGTACTACTCACTTCTGCCTAGCTTAAGGTTATTTCAGTTTCCGTTTTTAAAAGCGCTAGACGTTGAGCCACCTCAGCTAGATTTGGCATGTGACATTTTTGGCGGCAATCATTGGTCAATTTTCTAGAGTTGCCATTCGAGGAGTTGTAATGAGGCTTCTTTTTGTCACCGTGTGTAAGAGAAATATATATATAGATTGTAATAAAATTGAGTAAATCATGTAAGAAATCAGATAATTTTAAGTTATGGAATTTAAAATTAGTCAAATTTTTAAATTGTTATTCTTCAAGGCTGCTAGTTCCATTCGAAGTTTGCATATAGTGCAATAAATTTGAAAATATTAAAATAGATGTAAAAATTTGTATTGTTTGAGATTCAAATTTTCTCTCCCATTTTTACATTAAAAAAATAGAAGGCAACAAAATTTCGCAAAAATTTTCAAACTCAATTTACTGGAAATAATTCCATGCAAGAAAAATGTTTTAATAATTTATTATTTCTTCTTATTTTTTCCCATCATGCTTTAAAAGAACTGTTAATTTTTACAGGATTTAAACTATATAAATTTAACTATAATATAAAATCAATAAGTGTGATAATAATTTAGAAAATGATGTAAGAAATCAGTTATAACATTTAAAATTAATCATATTTTTAAACTGTTTTTCTATTCAAAATTTGTATACAGTACAATAAATATGCAAAATTAAAAGAAATATAAAAAAATTATTGTTTGAAGTGTAAAATTTTTCTCCTATTCTTAAAAAACGTTTTTTACATGAAATTACGAGTACATTTGAATCATCGAATTTTAGAGTTGCATATAAAAGCTGATTAAAATTTTTAACAGCCTCACTTAAATTGTAATTTAATAGTGTATTTAAAATTAAAAAATAATTACGTTTCTTATAAATTTAATAGCATAAATTAATGATAAAATCAAACTAATATCTTTAGTTAAAAATGTATTAAGATAATTTATTAATGATCTTAATAAATTAATAATTAAATAATAAGTTATTTTTTTAATAATTAATTTATTAAGATCATTAATAGATTAATTTATGATAAGATCATAATAAATTAATTTATTAATGATCTTAATAGCATAAATAGCAAAATTTATGATTAAAAATTTAACTGTCTAGATAAACTTCCAATCACCCAAACTATGTTTTGACAAGTTTTTTTTTGTAAATTAAACGACCTAGATTTCACAGAAATCTAGTTGATCTGAAAATTTATCAAACCCATTTGCAAATTAAAGTTCAGTAAAAGCTTCAAAATTTGATTACATACTTTCAATAAAAAAAATTACTTGGTACCCTATCGCTTAATTCCATAATCAAGCATTTAATTTTCTTGCCGGCATACTTTTCGTAACTATTACTAAGTTTTCTTTCGCTTTCGCTCTCATTTTTCACTTGAATTTGAAGCTTCATGTTATATTACGTTAAACCAGCCTGAGGAAACATAAATTGAATTTATTTTTCCTGTAGTTTCCAAGTATTTTAAAAGTTTAAGGAAAAACATTTCTGGAGAAATTGATTTTGAGATCACGTAGCTCTCAAAATATTTCTGCATTTTTATTTCTTGCTTGTGTATTTCATTTACTAAGGCGTTATATAAGTAATTTTGAGAATTATAAAAATTTAAGATACGGTGTTGCTTTTTTTGAGATACCGTTTAGCAAAAGTATGATCGAAAACTAATTTTCAGTCATTTCGTAACTAAATTTTCGCAGTAAGGTAATTGAACAGAATTAAAATAAAATTTTGAGATGTGTTTAACATAATGAGGAGATTAAGAAATTTTAATTATCCTTCTAATTTTTATTTTTTATTTTACTCATTTGCGTTATAAATTGTGTAGTAAATTTTTGCGCTAATAAATTTTGTTTATTCACTTGATTTTATTTGATTTCAGCGAGTCCTTAAAATATCTCATTAAAAAATTTTCAATTAAATTTTCTTTAATCTTTTACTCTATAAAAATAAGAAAGTAAAATCATTAAATACATGTCTATAACAGATGAAATACCTGTATAAACATTCTTTAAAATAACAAAAACCACAATTGAATTGATACAATTAACATCGATTTACAATTTATCATGGGTAGCCTTAAATTTTGACTTCTTTTTAAAAGTCGACTTTTTGTTACAAATAATTTACAGTTTTTGAAAATAAAAGATAAAAATAAAAGCTATATTTTTCAAAGATTTCTTCCTTAAGACATTTTATTTGATATATTTTTCTCCAAGAAACATTCTTTCCTCCCTAACAAGAGCTGCAGGATGCTATATTTATCTCGGAAATCAATAACATTGCATTTTGCAGTAAATTTTATCTCTTATACAAATGAGATAAGGGCGGAAGTGAAATACGTTAATTCTAAAGTAAATAACAGTAAAATGAACTTTAAATTCTAATATTATTTGCAAAACTTTCCTGACAAATGAACATGCATTACTTAATTTAGCAATTCAGAGTAAAAAAGTATTAATTAAATTTTAACTCAATGAAACGTTATCATTTAATAAAATATGAATTTAGTTAGATCAACGAAAAATAAACTAATAGGCAAACGAAATTATTTATGTTAGCTATTTGACTTCATTTTCTCATCAAAAATATTGTTGCCTCTTTGAAAGATCTTGCATTGTGATTTCTCTTAATTTCTAAAACTAACATGGCAACGTTAAAAAATTTTTAGCAAAAACTTATCACATGAAACTGTTTAAATTATAGGACTTACAAAAAAATACCCACAGTGCCTAGTTCTAATCACCATATTGTTTGTGATACATATATTTCAAAGTAATGGCAATTAGAAGAAATATTTTCTATTTCTCTCAGATATAGAAAATATTTAGGGGTATATTTTAGTATAAGTATGCAGTGTCGTAAACCGAGTCTTTTTTTCCAAGAAAATTGGTATAAAAAGTCATATTCTTTAAAAAAAATCAGCATAAATAGTCATATTTCCCTAGTAAATTGTCATAAAATATCATATTTTCCAAATAAATTGGCATAAAATGTCAGTTTTAAGAGTTTCCATGGTGTTATATAAAAGAAAATATTGTTATACAAAAAAAAGCAAATGTCCAAATAGAAGTCCGAAAAAAGTGAAATGAAAAGAGCGTAAGCACCAAAAATTAATGCTTTTCTTCTCGCTCTCCTAAGAAATTTTCTCTTTCAGACTTGGAGCTTTTTTTCTCATTATTATTATTAAAAAAACATTATATATCAGATTCACGCAGTCACACTTTTTCTTTTCGTGAATAAAATGCTTCATTCAAGCAAAGAAGAAAGTCTCATTACTTTATTTAGAATACATAAATGAAATTTTGTTTTAAACCTTCTTAAATCAAAATTACCACCTTTTGAAACACAAAAAAGTCACTATTTTGTCTTAAGTTTCGATCCTATCTTTTTCCAAATACAATATATCACCTTTCGCTGATGCTTTTAGTTTGAAACATTTATATATTTGTTGTACGTGTTCAAATCATTACAAAATAGTTTAAAAGCACAATCTGCATTCTGGGATGGCAAAATTTTGACAGATTAGATTAGTTATTACCTCAAATAATTAAAACCACATCTTTAGTGCATTAAATTAGTCCTAAATTAGCATGTTTTGTGCATTAGATAATAAGTCAAATTTTTCTCTTTTTACCCATTGTACATAAGAAAAAAGGCATCTCTCTGATTCTTACAAAGCACGTTAATCTAAAATTAGGGTGATTGTAAAAAAAGAAAAAATGCTTTGAAATCAATTAGCTACAGTTAAAAGTAGTTACATTTTGGTTATTTTCAAAAAAAAATTTTAAAAATAAAGATAATATTATAACATATATTTAATAAATTTTAACATGAATTTAATAATTACTAAAAGTAATATTCTGACCTAGAAAAGGAAAATAAAGAAAATTGTTTAATGCATATACATCCCCTGTAATGTTTTTGACGGATGGGCCTCGGCACTTTTTGTTATTATTTCCCATATTTCTTCACAAATTGCTGTAACCGCAGGGATCCAGAACCTTTTTCCTTGACTCAATTCAATTATAAATTTTCTCCACCATGCCTAACTTTTTTTCTTTCCTCACTTGACAGATGAGACTCTTATATTTAGAAAAGTTCGCTCAAATGTCATATTACGTTATATTTACGGCACTTTTACTTTGTCCTAAAGCCTAGGCTCAAGCGAAAAAAGAAAATAAAGTAGCTTTGTTTAGCCTTTTATCAAATAAAAATATATAGGTATTAGAATGTTTCCAAAAATAGCATATATTTCGTATTCAGAATGCGAAAACATGTATACTTTGTATAAATGCATACCCTGTATATATAATTTTTTTTCTTACTACGTCTTATTTACTGGGTTACACAGCTGCTAAACTTGCTGGAATTTCTGCATGGAGATAAAAAATCTGGTAAAATTGTCGCATACGGTAATGTTTCAGGTTAAAAAAAAAGCATACCTTACTATAGAAAAAAATCGAATGATGGTGTCGTATGTTTCCATTGTTGTTCGAGCTTTCCATTGTTGTTCGCTTCCATCATTGTTTTATATTGTTTTGCTTGTCATCAGCATAAAATTAATAATGAAAGTTATTTTCCTGTGCTGCTATTATTACATTTAATTCCATTATTCTCAAAGGATTAATTTATTCCCAAATCTTTCCATTATTTCTCAAAGTTCCCATCATTCCTTAATATTTCTATCCAGTTTTGATATCGTTATGTTTTGAAACTATATTTTTTTCCCTTACATTTTTGTAGTCATTGAACACTTTTAAAACTCAATCGTAACGAAAAAAAATATGTTTATAGATCATCAGTTCTTAATATCTAAATAATTTTTTTAGATAGTTCACTTTGTAAATTTTTCATTTTGTAAAGCTGATTTAAAATTCAAAGTTAAATTTGTAAATCATTACAAAATCAAAACCGCACTATTTCGATCTGTCTTCTAATGCTTCCATGGTAGCTTTTCGTTTCCATTATTTCTTAATTCTTCAACGTTTCCTCCACCTTCTAACATTTCAAGAATAAATCAACTTTTACTTCCCGTTGCCATTGCTCATTTAAGCTAATCGTAACGGTAACGTTATTTTCTATCCTTCATCCACAATGCAAGTTGTAGGAAAATTTTCGAGCTCGTTGTGAATCCTAAATAGAATTAACGTTAATTTCCTGGGAACCGTATCACTTTGCAAATAAGTATTTGCATCGTTTTATCTAATATTTCCATACTTCTTTACACGTTTCCCCCCTTCTTTGATATTTTCATCCTGTTTTCGCAAATTTTAGAGATTAAATTATCTATTGAAAGAATTTTTTTACAGGCATTCATACCGCTTATAAAGCAATCATCACAGAACAAGTTTATAAATTATCATTTCCGTATCATTCAATAAATTTCGTTTAAAGCTAACTTTAAATGATTATTCTTTTTATATCCATTACAGAACTAAAAATTAGAATTTAAAAAATTGCATTTTTAGGTCATAGGGAGCGTTAACCAGTAAAAAGTCAAACAAATGATCACAAAGCATAAATTAGTATAAATCAATCATATCTAGGTATTAAAAAAGCAAATAAGAAAATCTCAAAATAATTTTATATTTAAAAAAATTAAATCTGTTTTTATAATGACAATGATCTCATATTAATTTTTCATTAAGTAACAATGTCACAAACATTTTAGGACATATTCATAAACAAAGAAAGGAAAAAAAAACTATAGATATTTAAAGTTTAAACAAAGAATATTTCAAAAATAATTTGAATGCATGCTCAATTCATTAAGAAACAAATAAATTTTAAAAACGAATAACGCTTTTAAAAAAAAAAAATCAGGAATCGAAACACAATTACTCTATTTCAATTATAGATTTGTTTGTCTTCGTTAAAAAAAAAGTCTTATTACTTCAACAGTAAAATGAAATATGGAAAAAGAATTATCCTTTATCATACATCTTATTCTAAGTAAGGAAAAGTCTTTTTCTCTAAAACTAATTAAAGAATCTAAGATTATGGAAAAATTTGAATTAAATGGAAAAAAAATAATGTTTTATTAGTCGCAACAAATTAGGGATGGTAAGGTTTCCTTGCTTTAATTAGTTATTCTAAGACAAGTACATTAATAAATTTGCATTAGTTTTCTTAGAATAATAGAGGTAACAACTTGTCAATATAGTTCCATTTTTTATTCTAAAACAATAAAATTGTGGTTTCATAAAAATAAATGCAGTTAGTTTATTTATTTTTGTTTTATTTTCAAGGGCAAAAGTACTACAGTTAGACTCCATATTTTAAACCATGAAACCATATTTAATTTTATTTTATCTATGAATTATTCGTTAGCATCATGATAATTTTATGAAATTGTATGTCTAACAATTTTAAGGTAACTTTCATTATGTTTTTACCTATTCTTTTACTCTAAAACTATTAAATTGTGGTTTCATAATAACAAATGCAATTGGTTCATTTATTTTTGTCTTATTTTCGAGGGCAAGAGTACCTTCAGAATCTATATTACGAACCATGAAATCTTATTTTATTTTATCAATGAATCATTGAACCTCAGCATTATGATTATTTTATGAAATTGTGTAAATATTTCAAAGTTATGTTCATTATGCTTTTATTTAAATAAATTCTACGAGCTTATAGTTTGTGTAATATTTCTATATAGTAAGTATACGAATTTATTACTTTTTGTTATAAATATGACCATTTTTTTTATATTTATTACACACCCGGTCTTCCTACAGGAGGAAAAAATTAAATTATTTTTAAATTGACCTTAATCAACAATACGAAATTATGCACACACCTAAAAGATATATATCGACAAAATTAGGCTAAAACAAAATTCATTTTTTTTAATTTAATTATTTGTTGCCCTTCCCGGGGGCTTTAAGTTGTCAGATTAAGCAAACCATGTTTTAGAACTTTATCTCTTTAAAATATACATAATTAAACTCAGTATTATTTGTCATAATGATATTGCTCGAGATCAACTCCTGAGAGTTAACAATTACCATAATCAACAATTTTCTAAGATGCGCATCCCTTTTTCTGACAAAATTACACGAGTTTATGCTAGGTCGTATTTAAACTCTTTGCTACAGTTCACGAAACCTCATGACCTGCAATGATATTGATCATAATATATGCGTAATACGGTAATATCATTGATTTCTTTATAATAACAGAACACGATTCAAGGACGCAATAAAGATTCAAGCCTGTAAATTGGGACAAACAATCGAAAGAGAGCCGCGATGGCTCTGGGGATAGAGCGTTCGCCTTTCATTGAGGTGAATCGGGTTCGATCCCGGCGATGGCTGGTAGATATGAATTCCGCATCCGGCTTGCACCGACCACAGTACTGACGTAAAATATCCTCAGGGGTAGACGGATCATGGCTTAGAGTCCCCTTGTTGTCAGGCTAACCGTGGGAGGCAACCGTATCTTCTTCTCCATGTAACGTAAATGCGGGTTAGTTCCATCTGAAAGTCCTCCACGAAGGCAAATTTCTCCCAATACTCGATCCAGGAGTTCCCTTGTCTTCTGGATTGGGTTCAAAATTACAGGGCTAAGGAGTTGAACATTAGTAGTCGCAAGCCCATAAAATTTGATAGACTGTTCAACGACGGTTATAAAATATAAAACAATCAAACTAACGCTTGTCCTCTTATCGTTCAGCTACACACTCTCCATAAAATCTGTTCAACATTTAGTCTTATTATTGGTATCTTCAAACATAATATGTAAATTTTCTAGAACCTCGATAAGGTATTAAATATAAACATGAAATGGGTAGAAATTATCATTTAATGAAGTTGAATCATAGTATCTTGCAATAAAATTGAATCATAGCATTGTGTAATGAAGTTTTACCATTGTATCATATATATCAGTTACCATATTGAACCATAGTATCATTTAATCAAGTTGCACCATAGTATCGTGTAAATTTGCCGTAACCTCAATAAGGTGTTATAATATTTGCATGCTTCAGTTCAAATTGAAACAAAGCATCGTGTAATGGAGTTGAACCATTTTATCCAAAACAGTTGAACTATAGTATCATGAAGTTGTATCATAGCATCGTGTAATGATGTTAAAACATAGTATCATGTAATGAAGTCGAGTTATAGTATAATGCAATGAAGTAGAATCATAGTATTGTGTAAAGATGCTGAGCCATAGTATCACGCAATGAATTTGAACCATAAAGTAATAACATTGAACCATAATATAATGTATTCAAGTTGAGCTTTAGTAGCGTATAATCAATTTTAGGAAGTATGATAATATGAGTTAATTTAGCATAATATTAAGTTTGCAGAATATTTTAATATGATTCAAATCGTTTTAAAAATTGCAAGTGTGTAGTACACTATGTTCTGCAATTAGGCATCTTAACGAAAACAATAAGCTTAAAATATACAAACGAAACTGCAATTCCAAAAACCAATATATCTCTAAAAATACACAAATGAATGCAAAACTTATTGACACGATCTCACCGAAAGTGTTCGAACGTGTTTCGTAACGAACAAAAACTCACGATAACGATTTGTTATTCATGTTACTTCGAACCCTCTAATCAAGCATCTCACAATTTATAGGCCATAAAAAAACAAAATCTTTAAGGCTTAGATACAATCGACGGACGATCACAGGAAGCTAATTTAGGGACTTGGATAGCAGCCATCTTAATTAATTACTTTCTTAAACAGCGAACGAAGAACACTTTTATTGAAAATGGTAATTAGGGGCAGCGATAGAGTCTTGTAATTAGAGTTCCAAGTATCGCATGTACCACTTGCAGTAGTGGGGGAATATCCACCTGTTCCAGGTTTAAAATTTGTGTTTGGTTGTAGACAGGCATAAATAAAAAGGTTGTTCAAGCGAAAAGGATTCTTGAAAAAAAAGTTTGATCTTTAAGTGTTAAAAGTTAAATTAAAGGATCAAATTGTTCTTTTTTATCGTTGAATAGTTTACAGATATTTTAAAATTTATTTATTTTTAAATATTAAAGGCATTTTGCTTTTAGATTTATGAAATAAAACTCTTTTTTTTTTAAATTAAATATTGAGACTTTTTTTTTTCTTCAGGGACGCATGTATTCTAAAGAAGGTAAATCCTCTGAGAAGTAAGGAATGAATACTGCGAAGAACTTTTTACCCACATTTTATTAGTTTTTCTTCCATTTATAAAATTTTCCAATATTTTGAATAATTTAAATGTTTAATTAATTTTATAATACTTACATAAGTTTTGCTACTTATTTCCATACATATTTGTTCTAAAAAAAAAACACTGCGTAGAAAATACATGTCACAGCGTGTTCGTTCGGATTAAGACTGGTGTATTGTCAGTTTACGCATGCGCGATGGCTTAATTATTTCCACTCATCAGGAAAGTATGATTATCAAGATGCATTATTAGGCTTTGAACACACCTCACAAGTAAACTGCCGAAATTGAACTCTAACCATCAATAGCAATTTTGTTTAATGTTACAAAACACAACTCACAAGTATACTGCTGAAATTGATGCCTCAACTTGGGAAGAGCCTACTTTGAAAACTGATTGCGCAGTCGGTTAAGGGGTGTCTGAAGAGTTGAAGGGTCATGAGTATGATCCAAACTAAACAATAGGCGTTCATATGCGGCTAAGTGCAAATTAAATCAGCACATTCATCTTGATTGAAAGCCCTTTTGAAAACCTCTCTGGCACTGTCCACGTCATCTGACTAGTAAAAAATTACATTGCTTTCCTATGACCATTAAAAGTGCCCCCCCCCCCAAAAAAAAGACTAGGTACTTAACCACGTTTAGGTATTGCGTATTTTGCTAACAGTATTATAAAGTCTTTTTTAATCAACTCACTCCCACCTTTTGCTCAAAACTTTTATAATCTGCAGTTAAAACAAATATATCTTAGTCCATTTTCACCACAATACTATGCATAAATGCTTAGTCATTATGTTATTGTTATTGTTGTTCCTTTACGTCACACTGAAGCTGCGCAATGGGCTATTGGTGATGGTCTGGGAAACATCCCTGAGGATGCTCCGAAGACATGTCATCACAATTTTGATCCTCTGCAGAGGGGATGGCACCCCCGCTTTGGTAGCCCAACAAACTACGCGTGAAATCAAGCACTTTACGGTAGAACAGTTTAACGAGGACCAATACCGCACACCCTCGGTCCCTACGCAGACTGATTCAAGTGGTCACCCACCCGCACACTGACCGCAGCCAGTGATGCTTGATTTCGGTGATCTGCTGGGAACCGTGTCTTAACGATCAGTCCACTGCGGGACCATAGACATTATGTATGCATCAATTTTGTCAATTCAATTCAAACAATTTGCATATCTAAATCACCAATTCCTTCAGAAATCGAATTATCTGTGAATTCAAAAGTTTATAGTATTTATTTTTGCGACCTTATGCAAATTTCGTTATTACATTATTCCTTATGCTTATTGAATGCTTGGAGTATTGAAACTAAGCTTACATCACTTCCCTTATATAAATGGAAAAAAATCTATCTATTCCATAGTAATTACAGAATAATTAATATACAAGCATAGAAAATGCATTTGCATTTTCACACACGATTGATTTACATGATAATTTTTTTAGCATTAAATTAAGCATGTTTGCAATTAGTTCTTTGGATGTAAATTGATTACAGTCGATTATCAGTTGCTTTCTAATGAGATTTCGAAGAATTTTCTGCAAACTTTTGATTTACGGATGTGTTTGGAAAGGGTATGAACTAATGAGTTACATTTACTGTCAGATATTCTGAGCTTTAATTTATCTTTCCGTCTCCAGGTTGATATTTGGTGTACGTGTTTTAATGATAAAATTTAAAGAGTAAATATTCCATTCACTTTTCATACATTTTGATTGTTCGTATAATATTCCCTCATACAACGTTATTAAAAAAAATTAGTAATTTCTTTAGATGATACATTCTATTTATAATATGTTAAATTTTTATAAATATTTTTAAAATACTGTTTTGATTGCCAATGAAAATTTTTAAAAATAATTAAAATAATTAACCGAATTTGATTTTTATCATAGACATTTATTTAAAACTCCTCAATTTTTTTTTACAAAAAAATAAATTTGCATTTAATACAGAATGATAAAAATTATAGTTTGCAAAATATTTTTCGAAAAAAACCATAACCAATCAAGAGTTAGTTTTTTTAAGAGTACGGCTCGGCTGGATAGTTGATATTTTTGATTTTGCTGAAATTTCAAAGATGTGTTCTTTACGCAAAACTATTTAACACTCGTTTTTTTTCTTCTTTTTCCTTTGCAAAAAATTCTTAGTTTTAGGGAGTTCAAAACTGAAGATATTCTGGAATTTTCAAAATATGCATTGGTTTATCTGTGACAATACTTTTTGTAAAATGAGTGAACCACGATGCTGACCATTATTTCGTTTCTTACTACCTTCGTGCTAACTATTAAGACTTTACTCTCAGTGAACCTTTGCATGAAAGGTCAAAGATCATTCAAAAACCTTCGAAATAAGACTTTGACGGTCAAAATATATTTGTGTCTACAATGAACCACAAAAGTATATATTTCTTAATATACATATCAATAAAGAGAAGCTCAAAAAATTAACATATGTGTATTTGACAAGTCCTTAATGTAGCAAAAAAATGGAACACTGCTTAACTTAAAAGGTCATTAACTGCCTTAGTTAAATAGGTAATTTGTTGGAAAAAGAAGCCTTAAGTATAGCAGGAACGAAATCAATGCACAGATCTATAATTACTGATTCAAGTTTTTAATTAATAGGGCCAAAAACTTTCAGGCCGAATCTAAGTAATTGAATTCATAAATACATAACTAGTTAAATCACATTCCAAACAATTTACAATTTTCCCTTTAGTCCAATGTGAATATCTCCGGAGGTGGACTTAGCCTCGATCTGTTTCGAATGGGAGAAGGAGCAAAACCTACTCACTGCCAGCTGCTTCTAATGGGGAAAGGAGCAAAACCTACTCGCTGCTATCTGTTTCTAATGGGAGAAGGAGCAATACCTACTCACTGCTATCTGTTTCTAATGGGGGAAGGAGCAAAACCTACTCACTGCCATCTGTTTCTAATAGGAGAAGGAGCAAACCCTACTCTCTGCTATCTGTTTCTGTTAGTACTCTGTTAGTACTTATCTGTTAGTACTGCTATCTGTTAGTACTTATTTTTAACGTATTGCATCACAACGTTAACCAATTGATACAGGAACGTAAACCAATGCAAACCTGTTCCAGCTGTGTAAAACAATAAAGCTGTATAGTATCACCTGATAATTAAGATTTTACATAGAATCTTATAATGCGTCTAATAATTTCGCCAGGGACTGTATATTTATGACTCTGACATTGCTGTCCAAGGAACATTTTAGTTCAATAACAGTTTAAAAGTTACAAAAGTTTTAAGTTGGCTAGTGCTAAAATCTAACTCTCAACCGAAAAATCAATAAGTATATTAACCAATAAATATATTAAAACTATAGATATAGCAGAAAGATTAATAAGGAGTATTTTTTTAATGGTTCGATTAAAATAAAGGCATGATAAAAACTAATTTTCCAGATTGAAAAATCCAGGGTTATTATCACAAAAGTAATTCATTTTAGATTTTGAAATGCAAGATCCCAACAAACCAAATCACATAAATTTATCTACTTAAGAATTATTTTTCTGATCAGAAATAGTTTTGGTAAAAATATAGTTTTAAATTAACAAGCCATTTCAATTCAGCTCTCAAATAATTGCAAGAACGATTTTGGAACGCATAGAAAATTAAAATATAATATTTTAAGTTTTTATTTTTAACTACTATTGAATGCACGTTATCTTTACTTCAAAATTTCCCTAAGAAACGACTCAACTGCTTTTAGTTTTATGCATTCTATGCATTATTTTTATTTGAATAACATGGTTGTTTTAAAATCAATATATTAATACGAACATTTGAAAAGAGTACCCATATATTTTTTGCTTCTAATATTTTCCTTTTAAAAAAAACGTATTTTTGTCTGATGCACGCAAATATGCCATCAGTGTTTAACCTAAAGGAATTTTTTTTCCATTTTCGAAAGAGGGAATTAATCCCATTTTATAGGTTTCTTATCATTTTTTCTTTTCAAACACTTTAATTTCTTTGCCTGATTTTATAGTTTATGAATAATATTTTTAAACATTCTAAAATTATATATATATATATATATATATAGGATATATATATAAATANAACACTGAAAATATTGTTCTTTTAAAAAAATTTTAAAAATTAGAAGGTTTCTCAAAATTTGTGTTTTAAAAATAAATTTTAAATAAAAAAATAAATAAAAAACAAAACAGTTTATTTAAAATTATCATTTCATAACTCAGAGTGTCTTTTGAACTAAGAAACCAAGCCTTTTTAAAAAAAATATTAAGACATAAAGTATGAGTATATTTTGTATATTTTGTAAAGCATGAGTATATTATTTGTGTATATTTTGTCACCTTACCCAATGATGCACACTAATGAATGCTCATTTTCTAAAGCTTTGTAAAATAATTTTTAGTCATAACTTTTTTGAATGCTGCTTCAGAAAACTATAACTATTTTGAACCGAAATAAGCACGTATTCTCCCAAAATAATCTAATCATTTCATTCATATTAAAATATTTTTGGTAAAAGTTCTACTTACCAATTAAATTTGAACTAAAAAAATCTATATTTCAAAAAAGATTCTCAAAGAACTTGCAAAGAAAATTAGTTTTGGAAAGTAATTGGATTAGAAAAAATTTTGACTGATATTTACATAATTATCTCGAGTTAGGAAGTATTTTTTTTATCTTAATTATTCAAACCAAAACTAACTCATTAATATTAAACTAAGAGATATGCGCAATTTCCAATTATATCCCCTTATTAATACTTCAACTTATAAAAGGTTCTAAAAAATATTTCTAATAAAATTCAAAAATAATAACGTGGCTTCTTTTAATTTTCTACGAGCTTTGTGGTTCTTAAGATTACAAAATGTGTGATTAGATCTGTTACTAATTATTGCTTCCGGCGATAAACTTGCCGCAATACAATATAATTTTCCTCTGACTTCATGTCTTTCTAGACTATAATCTAAGCTTCTTTTCTTATAATTTTTGGCTTCAGATTTATAGTAAGCCCTTAAGGTATCTATGTAATATTATACCTTGTAAAAGTAAACATTTCAGTCTTAACTATCTCCTAAAAAATATAATGAGACGTACTTAATAAATTATTCATTACATAGTTAGTTTGATTTAAATAGATTCTTTTATGTGTAACTAATAAATGATTTTGAGAAAGCAAATGACTCGTATCTTGCTATTTTGTTTTCGACTAAAAATGTTACTATTTCGTGGAAGGATTCTTTAAATTTGTCTTCCAACCAGTACTAGAATGTTTATTAAATATTATATTTATATTCTTTTAAAAATTGATTTGTAATTTAAAAGTAATTGCTGATTTTTGTGTACAAAATTAATTTTTAGTTATTTTCAATAACTTTTATATTGTTTCTTATAATGTTTAGGCATTCTCTCACATTTAAAGAATTTATGTGTGTTTACATAAAGCTGAAATATCAAAACTATAAAATTCGTTAATTAATTATTGTAGACTATTCTCACACATAAATAAAAAAATAAACTTCTAAAAATTTTCTGACATCACGAGACTTTTTGATAACTACTTGTAGAAACCTGGAAGTATTTGATGATTTTTACATACCAAAATAGATTTATAAAATTACCCGCAGTACTCTAACTAAAAAAATAAATAATAATAAATACTTTCGTTCTTATAACATGGCAGCAATTCGAAGAAAACTATTCTTGGAAGATATATTATAGACTTTCTATGATTAAAGTTTTGAAATACTTTTGGCCACCTAATTCGAAAAATTGCAACAGATTATGGTCTAGACAGTCTTTACTTTATTAAACGTTTATATCAATTGTTCCTCAATTTATTTTGATTGTTCTTTAAACTTATCTAGAATAATGTATAATAAGCATTACTTATATAAACATAATGTGTTAATTTCATTAAGTAATATTGTACTAAAATAAAGTTTTAGCAGCAAAATTAAAATTCTCTCATGATTTTTTCTTCTTTATCAATTTTATCTAATCTAAATAAGTGGGGAAAAGGGCATAAAATCTCTTAGAAACTGATAAAAGTAATTTTTCATCAGTTTCTGAGCCAAATGAAGACTAATAAATTCTTTCTTATCACTTGCAGAATTTTTTGGCAGAATGTTTTCTTATTATTTACAGAATGGTTTTTATACCTATATATAATTTGTTACTCCCCGAGCGCGATGCTGTTTTTATATATAGTATGTACAAACGGTGAAAAAAAAACTTTTGTTAAATTACTGTACTGTATAACAATGACAATTCTAGTTATAAAAAATGATATTAAGAATTAAAATATACGGTATTTAAAAAATTCAATTGGAAATTTTTCCGTTCATATGGCAATGGCTTATAAAAATTAAAGTTTTTATTACCACACATTTAGTAGAAAATAGTACCAAAATTGAAAAAGAAGTTTAACCGAATAAATATTTTTTATGCTGCGCTCATGAACAAAAAATTATCAAATTTTATCACGCCTTATGAAACCTTATTTTACTGTTAACTTCACCTACCTACTTATGAAAGAACTTCAGTAAATGTCTTTTTGGTGTTCCCATAGAGTCAAAAACACAGTAAATTTTACCATCCTGTTCTGATAGATTTAACCATGCTTTTTTAATCAGTGTACTGTATAGAAATTTAATAGCTCGTGAGTGATTTGAAACGGAATGAAATGGAACTCAGGCGAATTATAAACACAACACATGAATCCTCCCTGATTTTCTAAAATTGCTTTTAAAAGTTTTGTTTTTCAAACAACGTTAGAATACAATTGAAAACCAATTCATGGAATAAATTCATTAATTAATTTAGGAATAAAACATTACGCTTTTAAGAAAATTTAACAATGCTTTTTTAATCAGTGTATAGTAATTTAATAGCTCGTGAGTGATTTGAAACGGAATGAAATGGAACTCAGGCGAATTATAAACACGTGAATCCTCCCTGATTTTCTAAAATTGCTTTTAAAAGTTATGTTTTTCAAACAACGTTACAATTCACGAAAAACAATTGAAAACCAAGTCACGGAATAAATTCATTAATTAATTCAGGAATAAAACATTACGCTTTTAAGAAAATTTATGTTATGCAGAAAAAAAAATTCTGAGACAAATATTTTCATTACATTGAACCCTTTGAGGGTGAACCGTCTTCTTACCGTGGCTGAAATATTTACGTTTTTGATATAAATTTTACAAGAACGTTTTGTTTTGTGCTTCTTCATCAAAGAAAGCGGTCATTTTTATTTCTTTGCTGAATGAAACTGTTCTTCCAGCTTTATTATTTTATCTAGAACAGAATAGCCTCCACTGCAGCCTGAGCTCTAAATCGCCAAAAAACATGGATTTTGTTGAGAAATATGCTCACTGATAAAAAAGCCTAGTCAAAAATACCAGTATATAGTAAAAATGAACGTCTTTCAGGCTCTAAGTGAGCACTAAAACTCTCGGTAATTTTTACATATACACTTAGGTAATGGATTTTGGAAAAATTAGCTATGAAATATGGTCTTATAATGTGTAATAAAATTTGGTAAATGTGGTAAAATTTAGTAATTTTATCATGATACCTTAGAACATGGCATGGAAAACATTTAACAGGTTAATTTATTTTTCAGTCTTGTATTTTTTGCTAAAAGTAGGGTAATAAGAACTATTATTTTGACAAATGAACGGTTTAAATACAGTATATTTTAGTTTTTTTTTAATCTGAATTATGCCTTTCCTTATCAGAAATTGCATTACTATACAATACGGTAATTTCGCCAGAATAGTTTTCTCTTTGCTTTATTCTACAAAACTCCTAAACATACAGCAAATTTTTTATTAATTTTTTTGCAATTCCTAAACATTAATCTTTGCATTTAATTTTCCTTACGTCATACATTTTATAAACAGCGTTTAAATGTACCAGATAGTATAATTTTCATTAAAACGCGTTTTGATGTCACAATGGTGCAGCTTCATCAGTAGGATAATTGCCTGATTGGTAAAATAGAGATGATGTAATTTAGAGACTACGTCTCACTGAAATACTGTTATCGTGAAAATATACTGTTTATATTGTAAATAATTAAAAGTATAATATATATATATATATATATATATANATATATATATATTCTTAAAACTAAGACATTGAATTGACAGTGAATATTTGAAGTTTAAAACAAAGTTAATTAAAAATCTCTTAAATATGTGATAGCAATAATAAGTAAAAATAAATTAATGTCGTAACTTTAGATATTTAAAAAAAATGAAGTTCTAAAGGGTCATGTCAAACTCTAATTATCTTCGAATAAGGTTTCTTTAAAAATCCTCATTGACTTCAACTATTAAAGTTAATGAGTAATCAGGCTTGCTCTTAACATAAAAGTCCTGATAATTACAAGACACGTATAATTAAATTATAGTAAGTTATATTTTTTCTGCCTTCAAACAAGATGAAGGTCTATTATGCAAATGATGTAAAAGCCAAATCTTTTTCTTCAAACATAACAATCATGGATTTTTATTTATTTTAAAGTCAATAGTTATACTTTAACGAGTGCTTTAATTCATTTGCTAAGCCTCGTTATCTTTCTAATGAGAATGAGGTTTTTATTAAAATACCATGCTTAATTAATTATCTTAATTTATTTTTCATATTTTTCACAACTATGGATCATATGAAAATTCTTAGAGATTTAAATGAGGTAATTTCGTATTCAAATTTCATTGCTTCAAAGTTCAAAAATAATTTTCGTTTTACACTTAAATCATTTTTTTTTCAATAAGAGATATAATTTACTTTATTTGACAAAAAAGTACAATAAATTTAAACTAAAACACAAATTTTTACTTCGCATGGTAAGAAGGCCAAAAATTTTAGTAACTATGATCACTGAATCCCGCTCGCAGTAAAAGGGATTATTGATTTTTTTTTAAGAAAATAAATTTGAATTAAATGGAACTGATAAAATTTATGAGGTGTAAAAAGAGCATTACAGTAGTTTTAGACGCATTAGAAAACTTAGCAATATTTCGAAACCACATATGAATAAACTAGCGACTTTCCATAGAACGCATAGAAATTTTATACAATTTATAAAATTAAAGAATTTTTATATACTTTAACTTAACGTTGTATAAAATGTCTAAATAATCGATAAAATGACAAGGCATCAAATGAAGGTCAAAATTTTATTCAAATAACGTATAATCCTCCAAAATACAAATAAGGATTTTCATGATTTAAATTTTCAGCGAAGTTTAAAGAACTACTATGAAACTGCTAGTATTTCAAAGCTACCATTAATTATGAATTATATCCAATTGCAAAATCCTTTATGTAGAGAACATTGAACCGTGGTGGCTCAAGGGACAGAGCTTTAGTCTTCCAATGAGGTAATTCGCCTTCCAATTACTTGACAATGAAATTTTGAAATTTTTTACAGGCACTGTAAAATCTTAAAACAATCGATTCATCATTGAGCTCAATATTAATACCATGGACCATCATGCAGTGCAAATTTACAAAAGCTTTAATAAGGTATTTAAATTTAATAAACTGAATCATGCTTTGATTCATCATACATGATTCAGTTGAACTAAACGAAGAAAAAAAAATCTGGTAAAATTACCGTACACTTTGATAATGGTATTTCTGCTAAACAGAACTATAATTCTGGTAGTAAAAACCAAAATATACAATATTTATACCATATATCTGATAACTTTTCGGTTCATATGGTAATTGTTATTAGAAATTCTGGTTTTCAAAATTATGGTTCTTATTACCGCACATTTAGTAAGAGATACTAAACTGAAAAGTAAATTCAATGAAGCAAATTATTTTTATGTCATGTTCTAAGATACTATGCAAAAATTACCAAATTTTACCACATTTACCGAATTTCATCCCACATAATCATTATAAAACCATGTTTATTTTACCAAAATTATTACCAAAGCCCTTCATTAAAAATTACGGAAGTTCTCTTACAGCTAGAAGCACAGAAAATTGTACCGTATTTTGAAAGTTATGACAGTTGTTTTTCTCAATGCATGCGTTGATTTAAGTTGAATCGTACATTGATTCAAAACCCATGTATTCCTTCAAATTGAGCTATATTCTGGTTCAAGTTGAATGATGAACATACGTTGATACGAGTTAAACCATTCATAATTAATTTAGGATGTACTGACATAACTAGCAACACAATTTAAAGTTTTTTTAAAAAATTATTTGTTTAAAATGCGCCAAAAAGACTAAAAGATTATATGAAATAATAATATTATTGCATTTTCCATAATACATTTTCTTTTGCACAAATTTTTCTTTAACTGCACTCTGTTAACTGTAGTCTTGTGCCAATCCAAATGAATTTCTTATGTAATCTTTGTTTTTTTTTTTCATATAGTTTCATGTATTTTTTTTCTTAATTTCTATTTTAAATTTATTGTATGACCTTTCTTTGTCACATGAACAAGATTTTCCTCTTGGCGACGAATATATATTCTTTGTATTTATGTGTTTGTTTTTGTTCCCAATAAAGTTTTTGTTTGTTTGTTTAAGAAAAAAAATGCTGTCAACTGAAGTGCCGTTATTGGTTATAACTTAGCGCTTCTAGTTAGAGATAAAAATTGTGTATTAAAAAGTTGCAAGCTCTGTTTTAATTCAAATGAAAAACCTGCAGTCATTAGTAATACACACTCAGTGAATTTTCCTCATAATTTCAATGGCTTCCATTCCTAAAGCTACACTTAAAATGCCTCTGTCTTTGACAGTTCACGTAATTAACCACGTTTCGCAAATCAGAAACCGGTTTTGCGAGTGTTAGTTTAGGCAACTTTCACGTTACAGAAACGTCGCCTGAGTCTCACGGTGGATGAAGATAATTTAGTTTGCTATTTACGCCCCAAAGGGCTGCGTTAAAATCACACTTCTGAAACATGTATTCTGTAAACGTTTTACTAACATTGCAATTATAATGATTGCTTAATTTATGAATATCATGAAATAGAAGTGTTGAATAATTTGAATTTTTTTTATTCAATATTTTTATTTTGTATTTTCTGACTGGGGTAGAAATGAAAGTAAATCAATTAAAATTCCGCTTAACTGTTAAAATAAATGCAGTTATAACTGCTATAAGAAAAATTTCAAGCGAATACAAGGTTTTAACGCAGTGGGCCAGACTTTACCATGCCGGCCCATTTCACAGTGGGCCAGCATCCAAGGTTTCGAGGCCAAAATTAGTATTTCGATAAAATTTGTTTCAAAATTTGTATTTAGAGGGTTTTTATGTGCAGGTAAACTGAATTCATAGTTGAAATTTTGAAATACGCTATAAATACCCAAAAGAAAAGAAAATGGCGGCTGAAATGTCGCGAGCAAAAATAAAGGAATAATATAGTACGTTTAAATCATTACATATAGCAATGAAAATATAATAATTTTCGTAATTTTGCATTAAAAACGAAAAGCAAATTATATTTCCGAAGTAATATTATAAAATAACGCGAATTAATTACAAAATAACTCGGAAACATGAAAAAAAACATAATTTTTGTTTTCGGTATATTTAGTCCACCTTTGCAATACGGGCAAAATGGGGCAGGTTTTTTCGAAAGAAGAAACATCAAAGAAGACAACAAAAAATGTTTAGCTAATTACCTCGTGGAATTTTTTGGAACTAATTTTCGAAAGTCATTAAAACATTATAAAATGTCAAATGATAGGATATAAACTATAAGTTTGTCAAGAGTATTAACTAATCCAACAAATTGAAAAATTGTACTATAATTTAACACTAATTACTCTGATAAAAATGTAACAGTAAGGTGAAATTCCTATATATATTTCCGAAATAGAAATTTGAAAGTTACATTTAAAAAAAAAATTTAACATATTTTTTATTAAATTGTATTCTTGTCGGTTCAAAAAGTAAATTATAATGTTTGGAATAATTATGAATACTTAATTTGGGATATATTAAAATTGCCAACACATATTTTAGTTGAAAAATTAATTTTTTTACTTTTGGCCAAAGATCATAGTCTTCTGGTCCACTATGCAAGCTCAAAGGTATCATGAAAAAACTTCCAAAACCATATTTTATCATTAATTTTATTGAAATCATAACCAACAGCACTTCGGTAACAATTACAGAGCTTTTTGATGCTCTCATAAAACCTGAAACATGATAAACTTAACCTTATTCTGGGAGTTTTGAACGTACTTTCGCTCTTATTATATTACTAATACTATATACAAACAAAACACTAAACTAATCCGTGAAAACTTAAAAATGAACGGTTAAAATACGGATTTTATGAAGTTTTTTTTAACTAATGCATTAAAAATTAAATCTAACTTAACCCTCTGTAGAGGCTTTTTTTTCTAGTAATGTTACTGTTAATCCAATAAATCTTAATTTGGTAAAATATTAAGATTTTGGATTAAGATGAATTTATAATATGAATTTTTTTTTCCTATAACAATCTTTCTGTGGAAGAATGGGGGGGGGGTTCTGTGGAAGAATGGGGGGACATTTCAAAATATTTACTTATTCTAAAGAAGAAGCCATAAACTTGAATATCTATCTTTATAAATAAGCGAATTTATAAATTCTGTGTTTATAGTTATGGAAGCAGTCGATAAGAAATGATAAAATGAGCAAACTCAAAACGTACAAGAGAAGAGTCCTTTGTTGGCCTCTCTTCTTGATTTCACACTCAAAAGGACGCCGTACACGGGAAACTTTTCATCGCGAATTCCATTTCATCTCCATAACTAATTTAAAATATAAAGTACAGAAAAAGTGAGTTAAAGCAAACCTAGAGTAAGCCCCGAAGTTTCAATCGCTGAAAGAAAATTGAAAATATCAAAATGTTGTTATTGTCATCGGCCATTAAGGCAGAGGGGGTGCGATTTCTCTTGCTTTCCAGTGGCGCCATCTATGACCAAGAATTTCGTCACATCCACCCGTTCATAGGGCGAACCCATCCATGCATCCATTCATTCATCCATCCACAGATCGTAAATTTGACCTGAACTAGCGAACGATCAATCCCCAATTTAGTACCCCTAAAGGTATTGATTTGCTGTAGGAACATAGAGGATTTTGTGATCCGACAGATTTAATGTGCACCAGTCGCAATTTACTACACTAGGAGTCTTCGGTCAGCTGGATTCGAACTCCCGTTCTCACAAACGTGAGTTCAGCCTCCAGCCAATCAGGCTATCTCGTCCCATATCAAATTGTAAGCAAATTATTGGAAGAGAACTTCTCCATTGCGTAATTCTAAATTATATTTTCATGATTTATTTCCATTTCAATATTCTGAAAATTTCTCTTCAATACTTGAAAGAAAGAATACTTGAAGAAATACTTGAAAGTTACTATAGGTTTGTCTTAACTTACTTTTTCTATACTATAAATATTAAATAACTTATAGAGTTGAAGGAAAATTTGTCATGGAAAGTTTTTCTCGTGGTATAGCGTCCTCTGAACTTTACTGTTTCTTGATTGTTTTTTTTCTTCAAAAAGCCATTCATCTATTTATTTTTAACTATTTAGTTAATTATTTTTTTTGGAAGTTATCAAGCAGAAAATAGCCATCTATATTTAAAAATTGATGACTTTAGTGGGAAATATACATCTAACAGCTTTAAACAGGATTAAGACTGAGGAGAAAGCAGAGTGAATCAAATAAAATTCTGCTTAACTGCTATAAGAATACAGACTAATACTATAAAATCATTGCAAACATACTATACAATCATTGCGAACACTATTGCGAACAAATCTTGAAATTTTGAAAAATGGTTTAAATAGAGATATTATAAACTTTAACTATTTAATGATAATTATTTAATTAAAGTGTCAATAATCAATATTTTTTATTTAATCTGTTTTTTCATTAAATTCTTATTTTTAGATTGAATAACGAGCAAAATATATCAATCTTCCACTAATCCATAGTAGTTTAAAATAAGTTACTTTAAATACTAATTAAATTGAAATAATCGATACATATATTTAATTTATTTTGTCTAAGAAGGCAAAAAAAAATTTAAAATTCACGCTTAGAAAATTTAAAACGACTATATAATAACTATGAAGTACCTACTGTAAACTAACAAGCTAAGCACAGACTGATAGTTTGAAAACAAATATTTATTTTACACAAAGAACTTTATCAGACAAAAGATTTTTCCTTCAAAATATCTGTGTTAATTTTTGAACTAGTTTATGATTTCGACAAAGCTTATTGTTAACATTATTTTCTATTTACTTATAAAAAAAAAGAATAAATTATAATCATTGTGGAACAATAAAATGATAAAAGAAAAATCAAACTGCTCTCTGAACTAACATAAACACAGATGATACTCGGCAGCTGCGAACAAATTTTATGAAAGATTTTCTGTCAATGCTATAAAAATGAATGTCAAATAAATAATTCCCAGGACACCTAGATTTATAGCGACATTAATTTCATTAACTCTTTGATAATGTTTATTATTCAAGAATTATATTTTTATCTTTTAAGAATAATTTCACCAATTTCGTTAAAATTTTGTATTTTGACGCTTTAAATTACGTACCTTAAAATAGGAAAATCTTTATATGTTTTATTATTTAAAACTATTTATTTGAAATATTATACTAAATGGTAAATATATTATATATGCAGGCCTACCGACTACTATGGTCGATATTTAAAAACCATAATTTTTGGTAATTTTGCCAGCATTTTGAAAGCTTCACCATAAGAGAGCTGGAACATAAGAACTTGCATAAGAACTTTTAAGGCATTTATCTGTAGTGGTGTGGAAAATAAGTTTAAATGATAAAAAATAATATATTAAAATATAAACATAGCTACCACTGGAATAAATTTATACAAAAAAAAACAAAAAAACAAAAAAAAAATTTCGCAGCCCTGTATATACATATAGTTTCTTTTTTTTAATCTTTAAAATTATTCAAATTGTATAATTAAATATACACCTTATTAATTATGAACTTTAAGTTATTCAGTACGATATTACCTTCCTCACATACATTTTCGGGACAATCTTAGGTAACTAACAATTCAAACGCGCTTTAGTATTATAGTAAGAGCGATCCCTCTATTTACTCTGCTAACCTCTATTTACGCTTCTGTTTGCATATTTTGTAACCTGGCAATCTTATAACGAAAATATTTTAAATCATTCTTGAAAGATTCTGGTACGTGTAAGTTCATTTCAATTTGCTACTCGCTTTATAGATTGCGTTTTGTGCTTTGTTCTGTGTTTTTCTTAGATTTTACTTTCTGTTTTTTTATTGATATGTTTTATTTCGTATAATTTTTACCTAATGTGTTCTATTTTTGCTTCAAATTTTGAGTGCTCCTCACACTATCGTATTGATATATTTTGCTCAGGCTATATTACTATAGTATTAGAAAGCCCTGAGGTTTGCGGATATGATCGTGTTAGCTGATGAAGAGATTATATATTTTCCGTATTTTCCTCTCTCCCTCTTTCTCTCTGTGATTCATTTTTGACACGGATATCTATTAACTCCTATCCTATTAACTCTTTAATTAGCCATTTATTTCTGGCAGCGATTGTAGTAAAATAATTTTCTTAAGGCTGAGCTTTATGGAACGAAATTAGTCGGTTTATTAGGATAAAATTGAAATTAGACAGGATTTATTTTTAGTGGTATGCTTACCACGGCTTATTAGATGTTTTTAAAAAGTAGGGAACTCAGTGGATTTTCGTTTATTTTTAAACTTAAAATAAATTTTGTATATAATATTCAAAATTGGTTTTATTGCACTTTATAACTTTATTTATAAATGGCAGAAATTACGAAATTTCCTTAAGAGCTTAGAAAAACATAGAGAAACGGCAACACAAGTAGTTCACACATTTCAGCTTTCTTATGTGTTTTGAAAGAATGCAAATGATATTTAATGTAAATATTTCTTAAAATTGACATATGGTTACAAAATTTATTTCAACAATTCTTTGTCAGAACTAAAGTTATTTAAAGATAGATGCTCAAATTAAAAATGATAAAAAAGTTTGCCACAGACATTTAGAAATTTGTAAAATTGGTGATAAATATAGAATTAAAGAATAAAATGGTCTTAAGAAATGTTAAATCCCGAAAAAAATATCTTATAAAAATCATTATAAAGTCCAAATTGTTTGAAAGTAAATAGGTAAATTTAGAAAATAAATTTTACAAGGAGTAATATGTTTCTTACAAACATAAATGCATTTTATTCATTCTTGCTTGTTCGTAATGTTCTGAACATTCTACCAAAAACTCACATACAAACCATCAAAGTAAGAGTACAGTCCAGCGTGTTCGTAATGTTCTGAAATTTCTACCAAGCATTTTCTTCACATACATACCATCAAACTACGAGCACATTCTTGCGTATTCGTAATATTCTGATATTCTATCAAAAATTGTCCTCACATACAGACCATCGAAGTAAGAGTACAGTCTAGCGTGTTCGTAATGTTCCGAAATTTTTACCAAAAATTTTCATCACATTCAAACTATCAAAGTACGAGCACATTCTTGCGTATTCGTAATGTTCTAAACATTCTACCAAAAATTTTCTTCACATACAAATCATCAAAGTACGAGCACATTCTTGCGAATTCGTAATGTTCTGAACATTCTACCAAAACTTTTCATCACATACAAAGCATCTAAGTACGAACACATTCTTGCGTATTCGTAATATTCTGATATTCTAGCAAAAATTTTCCTCACATACAAACCATCAAAGTAAGAGTACTATCTAGCGTGTTCGTTATGTTCTGAAATTTCTACCAAAAATTTCATCACATACAAACCAAAGTACGAGCATATTCTTGCGTATTCGTAATATTCAGATATTCTACCAAAAATTTTCATCACATACAAAGCATCGAAGTACGAGTATATTCTTGCGTATTCGTAATGTTCTGAACATTTTACCAAACATTTTCATCACATACAAACCATCAAATTACGAGGAAAGAAAGCAAAATAGTTGAAGTATTTTTTTAACTCCTCAAAAAAGATAAAAACTTCTTGATTTAAATATTGTCTAGTTAAGGATTATTTAAGAATTGAAATAACTTGAGAAAACTCTCGTATTATAATAAATGTAAAAAATAGGCATATGTAATTTAATTTTTTCATCGATTTTTCTCTTGCAAGATTTTAGTTAAAATCACCTGATACCTTAATTCTTTGGCGTCATTATTTGTGTTACAAAAGGCACGGGTTTTCTTTTCTACATTGAAATAATGGTTTTTGACAATGTTTAACTTACAATATTAGAACAAAATAATAAAAAGCAGCAGGCGAAGAAAATTCTTTTTATTTTCTGCAAAAATAAATTTTAGCGTTTTTTTCAATCAATAATAAAGGATCTAACTACTGCTCAAATATTTCAGGTAGATACTGTTATGTAAAGGATAAATCACATATTTTTAGAAAAGAAAGAAAGCAAATAACTATTTACATTACAAAACATTTATGCATTTTATTAATTCTTGTGTCCTCAGAATGTTCTAAGCTTCCTACTATTAATTTTCATTGCAAAAAAACCAAGCTGAGAAAACCATAAAAATAGGAAAAAAAGGAAATGAAATAGTTTAGTACTTTTCTTGATTAATTGTAGTATCTTCAAATAACTAAAATGTTATAAAACTTCTTGATTCAAATATTATCTTGTTAATGTAACTAAGAAAAGAAATAGCTTGGAAAAAAACTTTCGTATTATAATAAATGTCAAAACAAAACCTGTATAATTAAATTTTTGTACTATTTTCTTCGTGAATAGATAGCTAGTTTCCTGTTAAACGCACCTGATGTCTTAGTTCTTTGGCGTCAATATTTGTGTTAGAAAATACACAGTTTTTTTCTACATTGATGTAAAGGTTTTTGTCAATGTTTGAGCTACAATGTAAGTACCAAATAAATGAAAAATAGCTGGTGAAACAGAAATTCCTTTTATTTTCTGCAAAAATAAATTTTGGCTTTTATTTTTTTTTCATCTAAAGTAGAGGATCCATCCGCTGCTCAAATAATACAGATAAATACTGCTATGTAAGGGATAAAGAATATAATTCTGGAGAAAAAAGAAAATAATTATTTTTCTTACGAAACATAAATGCATTTTATTCATTTTTATTTGTTCGGAATGTTCTAAACACACTATAAATTTTCATTCCAAACAAAACAAACAGAATTAACCACCAAAGTAGTGGGGAAAAAAATTTGTATTTTTCTAGATTAATTGCAGTATCTTCAAATAACTAAAATATGATAAAACTTCTCGATTTAAATATTGTCTAGTTAATTATTAACTAAGAAAAGAAATAACTAAGAAGAAAAAACTCTCGTATTATAAAAAACGTAAAAAAAAGCATACGTAATTAAATTTCTGTACTATTTTCTTCATAAGTAAATTTCAAAAATCTTGTTAAACAATCTTGATGCATTGGTTCTCTGTAGTCAATATTTACATTGCAAGACGCTTGAATTTTTTTCTACGTGAAAGTAAGAATTTTTGTTGTCAATGTTAAAGCAACAATGTAAGTATAAAATAATTGAGAAGTGGGAGAAAAAACAGAATGTAAAGATTTTTGTCAATGTTAAAGCAACAATGTAGGTATAAAATAATTGAGAAGTGGGAGAAAAAACAGAATGTAAAGATTTTTGTCAATGTTAAAGCTACAATGTAAGTATAAAATAGTTAAGAAGTAGGAGAAAAAAAAGTTTCCTTTTATTTTCAATAAAAATAAATTTTAGCTTTTCTTTTTTCCATCTATACATTGAGTAGAAGATCCATCTCCTAATCTAATATTACATGTAAATACTGTAATATAAGGTATAAATAACACTAGGAACAAATTTGTTGCTGCTTTTGTACGAATGCACGATCTTGTTTAATACGGGTATGGGAATTTCAAATCTAAAAAAAGTTTTGCTCCAAAAGCTACAGAATTTTGTTAAAAAATATTGTTAGTCTATATCTTGTCAAAATATATAAATTTAAGAAAGTCGAATAATCGGGATCAGGACACAGTTCATAATAGGAAAGCGCCCTTAGCTGAGTACGATGACATTTCCGGACAAAGGGTTCGTATGAAATTTTAATTTTATGATGTGTTCGAACTTCCCTTTGCAACATTTGTTGCAGCATTTAACCCTGTTATATATAATGTTTTTTAAACTAGTACATTTCGACAAAAAATAGACTAAAAATGTCATCTAAAGCAAAATTGTAGCTTAAGGTGAGAAACTGATTGCGGATTTAAAATCAGCAATGGAAAAGTGTTACAGAGATGGAAAAAAACTACTAAAAAGTAAAAAGAATTAGCTCTGCAGTGCGAAGACAAAATGACGTAACGCACGCAAGGAAAAATATTTACAAAAGTGCTTTAAACTAAATCTGACGCAAAAACGAAATTATGAGTAAGTTAACTTTGAGCTGAAGAATTATGTACATTTTTGTTAAACTAAGCAATTTTAGCATATTATATTTACTCTAAGAAGAAGTGGATAATAGCTTAACCATAATATCGATACCTAAAACAAAATACGATGCGAATTTTCTGCAACCCTAATAAGGTGTTTTTGAAGCAATTGTTCGGGTTGAACCATAGTATCTCGTTATCAAGCTTCAGAAATACAAGTTGCGATTTAGTTTACGTCCAACATATTAAAACAATCAATAGTTTAAAATTCCTAACAGCATAAATATCCTTTATAGCCAAAATACTTATTTTCCCAATTTTATAATAAAATCAATGTTACATATTAAGCGAAAAAAAATCAGTAGCAGATTTAGCAATATTTATTCGAGTTTTCAACTTCATTTCTTATTAGATATAGAGTCGGTAAAAATATTTTCAAAATGTCTATTACTCTAGCCAAATATCATTCCCATAGATAAAAAGGCAGTATAATATATGGCAGATAGATATAATCCAGAAATATATATATATATATATATATTTGTTCGGAATG
>NC_092211.1:63773776-63789172 GCF_043381705.1 Parasteatoda tepidariorum | reverse complement strand
AAAAGCTTTCAGACGTTTCACGCCGTATACGCCAACGTCCATCTGTCCCATGGAGCTAAAATGTGATTAATCGGAAAAAGCCACCTGTTATCACTCTGTGGACGTCCAGTTGCGGTACTGGCGTGCAAATTCCAGCCTTCGTCACCGATGAACAGCAGTCAGCATGGGTGCATTAACCAGGCGTCTGTTGCGGAGGCCCATGCGCAGCAACGTTTGCTGAACAGTTGTTGAGGATACACTCTTGGTAGCCCCTTGGTTCATTTGGGCTGTCAGTTGCTCAACGGTTGCACGTCTATTCGTCTGAACGCATCTCCGTAGCCCACATGTGCCACGCCGCCTGTTTTATATAGTGCCATTTTGCCATACACGGTATACTTTTGCCACTACGGCACGCGAATAGTTCACAAAATCAGTCTTTTCCGAAATGCTTCCACCCTTGGTCCGAAAGCCAATAATCATGCCCTTTTGGACGTGTCGGATAAATCGCTACGTTTCTGCATTGCGCCAACGACTGAAATGCTTTTCGATGCCCTAGGACATCCAATATATACACTACACTGTAATGTGCTGCCACATTCACTCTGTGATTGATTATTTCCCGTTGACGTCGAAAGTAGGTGGTGGTCACATTAATGTGACTGGACTGTGTATATTTATTTATTTATTTATTTAAGTGCTGTTTAATGGCAAACCTTCTGGTCAGAACATATGTAGAATCCTTACTGTAGTAAGCAAATTACAGGCTAAAGACTTAACTTTTTAATATTATTTTTAAATCGATTCTCGATAATTATTAATCTATTTGTTAAAATTTAATTCTACAAAATGAATAAAAAGATGTAAAACAAATGGAGTGCTAAAAAAATTTTCTCTTTTTTAAATGTTAATAAAATCAATTTTGCAAACTTATGACTGTAACTTAAATATTTATTTGAGCCATGCCCTTCATTTCGTTTTCATCATTAAGTATTAAACAAGTAGTTGCAAATAATAGACTATTTCAAAGTCCATTATTCCAGTTAAACGATAGGTAGTTAAGAGCTCGGCTGATTTTAAGTCTTTTCCATTCTTTAAGCAACAACGATATGCGAATAATTAAAGAGATCTCTGCACGCTAAAGCATTTTCTAAAGCAATACTCCATAGCCTTTTCACGTAGTCAAGGGGAACTATTAACAAGCAGGAAACTCCGTGTCTCATAAAACGTTAGCATAACTTGATGTAGCAACAAACGGGCCCAAGACCCGATGTTAAGCATAGATAAAACATTTCAGAATACCCACAAAGGGTATTAAAATTTTAAGCACATTATTTATTCCTTATCAACGAAACTGCAGCTCTGCAGCTTTTCAACGGGCGTCATTTGATAAGGAATGAGACATAGGATGAAATGTTCCACGTCACTTGTTGATTTTGTCTTTGAAAATAACTTGATTAAAAGAAGATTAATTCTATTCGTTTCGATGCAAGAACTTGCTTTGGAGTTGGAACTCTATCATGTGAAGTGTTATTTTAAATACCTTAAAAAAAGTTAAAAAATAAACTTAGAAATAGACGTTTCGAGTATTTTGCTTGTGTTGGGCAAAATTCAGTTGAAAAAATAAATCAGTCTAGTAGTCTTTAAATGGGAAATGGTTACGATTTGGAGGATACAACTAAAAATAAATTCCATAGAAAGACATTTCGTGTATTTTGTTCTGTTTAAGCTACATTCACACTGCTAGAAATTTCTTGGAAAGCATGGCTAAATAACAATTGCAATTTTACCATATTCATTCATATTACTTACCAATATATTTGCCATTTGTTATTTTACCATATTTTTGTTTTATCATAGACGATTGTTATTTAACCATTCCCAAACAAAACAGTTAATATAAATAAGATAAAAATCAAAATATTAACTGTGGGAAAAACCGTTTAGTAACTGATTTCATCTAACACGGTAAAACAACCAGAATTCCATCGCACCAACTAGGCCCATCTAATGAAGTTCCTTGCAGCCGAGAGGACTAATTTGCGAATCTCATAACCAACAAAACGGGGTTTGAGTCCCCGTGTTGACACTACAATATTTCTTGCATTCCCCATAACACATGAAGAGTTTCCAATGCATCGCCCTCCCTAGTTAGTGACCCTGCACATTTAGAATACGATTCTCTCATTTTCGCATAGATGGCAGCACCGTAGGGCTGCTTACCACACTGACTGTTACTGGTTATTTTACCGTAATTTAAGTATGAAAATGCTAACAGTGTAATTGAAAAATAAATAAGTTAAATTGTCTTTAAAGAGAAAAATAGTTATTACAAATTAAAATAAACTTTAGCAATAGACGTTTAGCGTATTTTGTTTAGTTTGAGCAACTTTCAATTGAAAAATAAATTAGGAAAAGTGTCTTTAAGGGAGGAACTGTTTATAGTTAGGGGTATATAAGTAACAAAAATTAAAAATAAACATTTCATGCATTTTGTTCACTTAGAGCAGCTTTCAGTTGAAAAAATAACTCAGGTAAATTACCCTTAATTGGGGGAACTGGAGTGTATTTCCTGAAGAAAAGCAAGTTTTTTTACGCAAATTTATTAAAACCCCTTATAACTATATAAGCACATTTTATACACGTTAGTCACATTATTCTAAATAACCATTCTGAAGATAAGATACATTACTCAAAAAGCACATAATTCCATGATATTTAATTTATTTTAGAGTATAATTTTCAACATGTTATTTTTTTTTATTCTGAAAGCTCTATTATTTTAGGGGCTATCAAAATTTTCTAAAAACACATTTCTTATGATGTCTAATTTATTTTAAAGGCATATTATTCTACGTGCAAGTTATACCAATCTAAGACCACTTTATTCTATATATCAGTTACAGTTGTTTAAAATAACATTACTCTGTATTATAGTATATTATTCTGAAAGCATATTTTTACAGGTTTTTCATGCAAATTTACAATACTTAATAAATTGATATTTGATCAATTATGTAAAATGTTTTGAAAACAAACCTCTTTTCTGTTTACTCGTATTTTCTGCTTACTCGAAATGCATCATATTTTTGAAATCAAGCACAGAAAAGTATTTTTAACTATACTATTATGCGACGAAATCATTATGTAGAGCATTAATGTTTATCATCCTTCAAGTGAAAGCATAAAATTAAAAAATTTCTAATTTCATAAAAAAATATTTTTGCGATATAGATTTATGCATTTTGATAAAAGTGCGAAATAAAAAGTTTAAGAAAAAATGAGTTCTCGGTTTCTTTAGGAAAGTAATCTAAAAGTACTCGAGAAAAAAATGCAGGAAATTTTTCTAGAGTCCTGACTTAAGTGTTTCCTTGTCTTCTTGGTTGAGGTTAAATTGAGGAAATAGAGTTATTACCTTTTTTAAATCATCAAAATCTTTTCATTTTCATTCCATTTAATTCCAGCACAAAAATATAAAATTCATTTCTATTTTATCAAAAATTCATTTTATATCTAGTTCACATGATTTTTAAAAGTAAGTAATAAGCCAAAATTTTTGAGATTCATTTAATTTAAAGATCATATCACATCCCATTTCGACCTCAAATTCCGGAGGAAAAAAAGCTATTTCAACATAGAGCAGTGCAAAATCATTTCTCAAAGGAAAACCTTCAACCTCGAATTTCATTCTATCATAGAATTCTATTTACTGTTTCCTCTCACACAATCCCCGAAGAGGGAAAATGTTTTTGCTTTCTTTATTTTCAGATGTTCTTAGAACAGCTGAGTCCGAAGAAAAATCCACAGAAAAAAGCTGCTTTCTTTTCCTTCTTTTCACCCTTTTGTGGAAGCACTTCAATAAGCGACTTGAGGAAGAAAAAAAAAAGAGATAACTTCATTGTGAAGAATTCTTGTTCAGGTAAAATGTTGCCAGATTGAGAAAAAGAAAATTGTTAATCATCGTCTGATATATTTTTACCTACTACATGAAGGCATTTCAAAGTTAAACTAGTAGACTATTAACTATTTTAAGACACGCTATGTAATATTTAGTAGCTGGCAAAGTGCGCAATAAATTCTCACATAGTTTAAAGCAACCACAAAATTTCAAGGTGTGGAAAGGTATTATTTACTGCAAAATTAACAATATTAAGTACGAAATCATAAGTGAGGTATAATTGATTATCCATAACATACGTCACTCAAAATAACTAAATTTCGATGTTAATACTGAAGGATGCAAAACTTTAAGTTTGATGAGTTATTACTCATCAAACTTAAAGTTTTTCAATTGAGAAATTGAAAAGGATATTAATATTGCAATCCTTTTTCACTAAAAATGTCTTGAATGTATTTAGTCAAATTATAAATCAAACAACTCACGTTACATGAAAAATGACTATAATTAGTTCATCTTTTTAACGCCACCGCTCTACACCAGTTTTAACCTATGACCTTTTAATTTGTATGACTTCCTACTGTTTGTTTCAGGAATTAACTTTAATATTTTGACTTTACTTTTAAATAATTTTGATCAGTGGTCGTCGAACCAGCATAACTTCTACTGACTAGTCTCTGATGATCTTCTGTACCTCTGATTTATCCAGCTACCTCGTCTTTGTAAGTCAACTTGTATTGGCTGTCATAAGCTACTTTCAGCGTCCTATAGACGTCACCAAAATTGTCCTGACTTCCTTCGACTGGTTGATCTGTTATACTCGAACCCAACACCATACTGATATTTTCTTAAGGTTCTATCTTACTATGCGGTGCAAAACTGTTTGTTGTTATGATCTGATCTTTTCTGGGTGTCACCACTGTTAACAGGCATCCACATCATTTCTTGATCTGATTGTAATGCTGCTTTATTTATATCTTAGTAATTGAAAAAGATTCGTTGTACTTATTCAAGATTTTGGATTAAATAAACGCCATGGTTGGGGCTTCGCTGGGCCTTGACCAGGTGCTTGAGCTGGGTGTCAGAGCCTCCTCTCCTAAGGGGCCTATCGTAGCGATGGATCAAGTCTTCTTTTGCCATATATCCCTCTAGGGTAGGGCGGGGTTTTGTAATCCTTGCTCCACCTTCTCTAATGCTCGTGATTTTGTTTTCTTTGTTCCCCCTCTTTATTTGCTTTTTCTAAACCTGCTGTCATCTTCACTTCCCGACAGACATGCATATTTAGCCCTAACATCCGTGCATTGAATTGAAAATAAAGTTTAATGGCACTAAGTCTTACTAAAAGCCCAGTTAGCTAAAAGCTAGTTAATCAATGAAAAACACTTTATGGTTTTGGCCAAACCATAAAGTGTTATATCATGCACTCTTCCTCCTTTTTACAAAAGCTAAAAGTTTTCGACTCAACGAAACACACTCAATACTCTAGAAGGCCAATCAAAAAACGAAGCTATATATGTGGCATATCGCGTACTCAGTCTCTTGATTACAATAGCTAAAAGCTGCTACTCAACGAAACACTCGTCTAGAGGGCCAAATCAAAGACAAAACTAAATATGTGGTATATCACGTACTCTTTCCCTTGGTTTAGAAAAGCTAAAAGCTTTCTACTCATTTAAGCTCACTCAATAATCTAGAGGGCTAAACCGAAAATAACAATAAATATGTGATGTATCACAATAATTACAAGCGGGTTGTAATGATTCCAACCTAGTTCTTCTTACAAACTTTATTTGATTTTAAATTACTATCGCACTACTTAGTATACTCGCTCTAAAATGCTCTGAAACGGTTCAAATTTGTGTATTTATCTTCAAAAAATTTTAAAATCTTGTACCTATGCTCATAATTCATTTATTATCGTTTGGTAGAAAATCTTTATTTCTATTGTCACAGCATCAACAATTTTGCGTAGGAGAAAAATCTTGCTGAAGGAAATATTCCTTTCGTTCATAGATTTCAAGTAGAAAAGAATAAACTTTCTCCTAAGTCTTTTTATTAACCACAACACAAACTTTCCCTCCACTATTATAGAAAACCAACTAAAGTTTCATTCGCCTAAAAAAATAGAAAAAGCTTCCCAAAACATTCATCTCCAATTTTTATAGTGTAATATATCCTAAACCGATACTAATCATAATCGATCACATCGATTGTTATGGGATTGTTCCATAACAAGAAGTTACGTCTGGTGGAAACAAACTCTACTCCCAGCATACTATAAGAGAATGCTGATACTTCATTCAATCTTTTTTTCCCGAGTCTTTCTGAGAATTTTTGTTTTTATAATTGTCATTATTTATTGTTGCTTTTATAATTGTTATTATTTATTGTTGTCTTTATAATTGCTATTATTTATTGTTGTTTTTATAATTATTATTATATACTTTAATATTTATTGTTATAAATTGTTACAACCAAAATCATTCTTTAAAATGTCGTGCCCTAATGACTCGTATTTGTCCTAAGTCTTGCAAGAAATATTATTAGTGTACGTTGCGATGCAAATATTTTATGAGAACTTATTAAACACCCTATATATTATAAAACAACTTTAATTCATTGAAGGATAGAAAAAAGCATCATACACCACTTTTGCACCACTTGTTCAGAAAATGTTTACTGAACGATACACAATAATTTTGCACCACTTGTTCAGAAAATGTTTACTGAACGATTTGTAAAATGAGAGAAACTTTATTCCCTGTTTTGCAACAATACATTAAAGCAACCTAAGATATCGGAAAGTGACGATGAAGCGCCATGAAGATGCCGCAAAATAATTGATCTGACACAATAATAAATGTATTCCTTGTCAGCAATAATTAATGCAACAAGAGATGATTGAATGTCCGGTGACGTCACACAATAATGTAGTTATAAGGCCTATATCGATCGATGCTCATTGATTTGTTTCTACCTAAAACTGAGCACATCTTCCTCTATTGTAAGGTGTCTTTTCAATTCAATTCCAGACGCATCAAAGGCTGATTTCCTCAAAGCAATCTTTTCGAAACAGATCCAATTTGCTACAAAATGATTCGCTTTACAAAAGTGTCGAATCAGGTCTTGTTCTGGAAACATATTTTATTTTCTAAATGGTAAAGAATGGAACATTTTGAATCTGCAATATGAACTGCCGTGGTTGTTAGTAGAATTATTTAAAAACCAAACTATTTTAATTTCAATAAAGATTGATTTTATCATCGATAATGAAGAATCTACTTAACTCTAAAGAGACGGATGGAGCCTATTTGACCTTTAGTTCTTTGTTGCTCAGTAATTCTGTTCAAATCTAAAATTATTATTTCAGAGAAAAGGAAACTTAATTATCAAAGAAACTGATGTATACGCTTATGATTGAAAAGCCCGAGTTCCCCTTAATCAAATATTTCAGTTATTTTGATTTCAGTCTATAATACATTTTTATTAAATTATACATGATTATATTTTCTGATTTTTTTATGTCTAATTGACATACGCGCAAAAAAAACTAGGAGGAGCCAATTGGCCCCTTCAATCAATCTAGCCAATGTTCAGTATTTCCAGTATTAATTGGAGGATTTGCGTTCAGTTTGAAAGACAAATAAACATGGGAGTTAATCTAGAAAAAGAAATTTCATCCTCTAAAAGGATCTACTAGAAGATTCATCCTCTACTCGTTCCAACATTATCTTTCACGACATGCCACCTCGCAAATTTTGGATAACGCTACTGCTATTTAACATTTATCTGAAATAAATATGTCATCCTAAGTTAAATTGACGTATGAACTTATAATTAAAAATATATTTCATAAAACTTAATTGTACTAAGATGCAGATAATGCATGTACGTCAAAAATACACGGAAAAAAATATTTAGTTAAATCAAGAAGCACGATTACATAAATTGCTCATTGCAGCAAACGCTAGCCCGTATGATATTCTTCTTAATTTAAACCAGGCAACTAAAACTGTTTGTACCAAAACGTAAAGCCTTCATTAAATGACTAATTTCATAAGGCATAAATAAGAGGCATGTGTACTTCATAGATTGAAATATTAACATTTAAATTTTTATTTTCCTTTGTCTAAGTATTCTCATGCGTCAGATAAAAATTTAGAACAAAAATGTGGCTTGGGTTCCGATTAAATTAACAACTTATTATCTTATTTATTTTGTAATATTATCAAATTCAAATTAATATTTGAAATTAAAAACTAAAAATTGAAATATGAAGATAGTTACTGTTTGTTTAGTATTTAACGTAAAAAGATATCATAACTTAAAAAAATTTCCCAAAAAATAAACTTTATACGAATGAATTAAGAACCAAATATAAATATTGCAGATTACGAATAAATCCTCAACTTAGATTTAATTTTGTGTTAAATGCATTCGAATTACAAGCTCATAAATATGTTGCTCGATTATCTGTATCAAATGAAATCGAATGTAACCCTTACTTTCAGATTCATTCATTAATCTGTACAGAAAATGATTATCGAAGTCAACATTTCATTTGCTTCTCAAACAAATGATTTATTTGCACAATATTGACAATTAGAATAGATATGCTTTAACTTATTACCTACCTTGTGAACAGTAAATTAATAATTTTAACTCTCTTCACTTTTTCTGTTAATACAAGAGTTATAATATAATATATAAACCGTTAAATGATTTTCACTGCTTAAAAATATATTAAAATTTCAATAAAAGCAATCAAAATTGTGTAAAGGAATATAAATAATTTTATTGGTTTTCCAAGCTTTATTATAAGTAAGGTATCCAAAGTGCCATTCGCTAATCAGGTAAAATTTTTGTTCTTTCAGTTGCTTAGGTTAAGAAATAACACATTAAAATACTTGAGAAGTAGTATATTAAAAAAACTTAACATATTAGAAAACTGGAGTTAAAATTTATTGACAATATAAGTAAGGAAAAAATAAAAATTTATCGTTGAAAGTGATGAAAATACCCCCAAAAAGCGACTACAAATAACAGTTAAAAAATCTTTTTTAGCATAAATAAAAGAGCGTTAATAAACTGTATAAAGTAATGCATTCCCGCAATAGCACGTTGTGGGCCATTGGATCATATATGCTGGAGCTCTAAAATTTCGTGACCGATGGCATGACTATGGCATCACTGCTCACAGTTTGCTTTAACTACCCAGTTAAAATTGTACCCATCATTCCAAAGCTGTGGGTGGGGTTTAAGCCAAGCTGGAACTCAAACCCTAGTCTTTCACAATGGTAGTTTAGTGCCTTGACCTCTGATCTATCGTGGCTCAATAAACTGTAGTCTTGTTATTTTTATCTCGTTATTCTAATTCAGTTATTAAAATGTTATATTAAAAACGCTTGCAAAGAGTTATGCAGGAGCTTTTGAAACTTTTGACACAAAAGGTAGAATTTTTATTCCAGGTATTAAATTTAATTTTTAAGTTTTAGCTCTAAAAAAGCACAAATAATAAAGTTTTTTTTATTTAGCGTTCTGTTGAATTTTTTTCAGAAAAGTATGCGTAGCAATAGATCTCCACAAATAAAAACAAACCAGAAGAAGTATTCATGACTTTCTTCTCGTAATTTATTCCTGTTTTTTTATTTCCCTTTATCTAAGAAATAAATGTATTTAAATAAAATACTATAAGAATTTTAAAAAAATAGTTAATTTTAGCAGGAAAAGCAAATCAAAGTCCCATTAAAATATTTTCATTCTTGGATCAGGTGACGCAAAAACTAGTTTGTTTTTATTTAAGTATTATTTTAAAAATACTTTTAAAAGAGGATTATATCAAAGCTTTTAATGAGCTTAATAAAACGTAGCTACAAATTTATATTTAATATTTAAGCAACATATTTTATAAACAAAATCAGATTGCAACAACAGCAAAATTGAAACCAGAACTGTATACGGTATTTTAATAATTGTTTTCAATTTTTTTAAGAGATTAAAATACATTATTTACATTTTCTCCGGTTCTTATTTTATTTCAACGTATACTGTTAAGACATAAATGAATATAAACTGCAGAATTGAAATGAAAAAGTAAAACGAAATGATTCCCCAGGCACATCATTAATTTTTATTATATGTGAATTATGTGCCTTTCGAATAATCTGATCTGTATAAACGTAATCCCTAAAGTACTTTTCGAAATTTTCAAATACCTGTCTCTTTTCTACGTCAACTACTACTCAGTACACTTACACAGTATAAAATATTGGTGCGTTGAAAACGAATTAGAAAGAAAACATTTTAACAGAGCTTATAGAATTTTCAAGACTCTCAAAAGAGAAGAATGAAATGAGGTAAAAGCTTTCAGTCAGGAAAGATAAATGGTTGGAACTTTTTTCAGCAAGGAATAATTTATCTTTGCGTTGTATGTAACCATGTTTTGCTAAAAAAATTTTAACCAAAAAAAAAAAAAAGTTATTCAAATTGTGCTATCTCATACGTGCAAAGAAAGTTCTATCAGCGAATCTTATACATATATTTTTAATGAATATCGAAATTTCTAGTTTGACTTAGAACTTCACAACTAAGTATCTGAAGTCTTTAAATTAATTGAAAAAGATGGGGAAAGTGTTTGTACACAGGTTTAGTGTTTTGACACTGAAGAAGTTTCTGTTGCTGCTGTTGTTGTTATTACTTATTCCACTTGACCCAGAACAAGGCTAGACCAGGTCCAGAAGACCATTCACCGACAGAAAATCATATACCATCGCCGTATCCTCCAAGTTAAATTATTCTCAAGCCCCACACGGGGCAGCAAATGATCAGGTGTAGTCTGGTGCACATTAGAAGAAGTTTCTTGTCTTGAGAATCACAGCTATAGCGTGTGCATTTCTGTGCATGTTTTGTGTTTTATTCACATTGTTTTCACTAAAGCCTTTATATTTTCAGAACAATAGTCTTAAGATATAACAGTATCATTGGTTGAAAATTTAAAATAATTAAATATTTTGAATGGTTATGGAATGTATAAAGTTTTTGTTAGAACAATTAATTTTATTAGATATTTCGCTAGAACCACTAGTTGTAATTAGAACCATATTATGATCTGATCAACTAACAATAAAATTGAATTTATCAAAGTTTTGGTTAAATTTGATACATTTTAAGGTTGCAGCAGCATCTTAGGATATTACAGTTAAACTTTCTTTTATAATTTACCAGGATAACTTCTATACAACGAATTCATGTTATCTGAAAGTTTCTTGCATCCATATTGCAATTTTAATAAATATGACGCTGTCTAAACATCTTTAAATTTAAGCCATTTGATTTCCTTTTTCAAAGATTTTGAAATGTATGTGGAACTATTTAAGGAAATCTTAATATTTTGCATACAATTAAGATATATTATGGATACATTTAGACGTTTACGGTTAATTGTTATAGTTTTATTTAATGGTAGAAAATGATACCTTTGTTGTCGTAAACTTTTAGTTTAACTTTTGTCAATGCTTTATAACAAAATTCAGAAGTTTATAAAAAGGTAAAATAGTTGGTAAGAAAAAAATATATAATTTTACTACTCTTCCGGTCCAATTTTCAAGGTCTCAGTTCATCTACCTATTTTTCGAGCAAACAACTCAAGTTCGGCTCAAAAAATATTGAGTTTACTTAAAAAAATAAAATTTTCGTGTCAAATTCATAACTTAAAATATATTTTTCATTATTTCATTAGATCATTTAATGTCTCTTCCTTTCAACTATTAAAATTCCGTTCATTAGTTCAAAAGATGATTCGGTAGTTTTTGTACACTTTATATTATTTAGGAATTTTTTGATTTTGTTGATGATTCCCTTAATAATCATTATTTGCATCATTAATGTCAATCAGTTTTTAACTAGTAAAAAAATTTTATCTCTAAAATACTGCATTTTATGCATGCATCAATATTGTTCACATTTAAAACTTAACATATACATTATTGATGCATAGATTTAGTGTTAAAGAATTAATATTTTGTCCAATCCACAAATAAGCTTCATATCAAACACACAATCATTTAGAAGCGTTTTTGCAGATTTTGAAATATAATTTTTATTTGCTTAAAAAATGTGATGAAGTGGTGAAATATTCTGGAAAATTCGTGTTACTTCCCAGGCTTATTAGCAAGGGTTTGAATGTTCGGAAATATACAAAAAAAATTTATCCAACACATTTATACATTTTCCACGCATTTACCAAAGTTTTTTTTATCTACTTCAACATCTATCAACCGCATCTATCTACTCAACCGTGACATAAATGCATTTATTAATAATATTATGTTAAAAAAAATCAAAATACTTTGTTTTAATCTCTAGAGGAATGCCTTATATAATAAAATCCTAAATCATTCAAGAGCATCTAAAGGAAAACACATTTTTTACACACTCGGTTTTCTTAAAATGACAGTCATTTAGAATTGAGAATTTTCGGAGGCTTGAGAAGCCATCTCATCTTTCAGAGGAAAGGAATTCAACATAGTTTGATTAAACTATGGTTTTGTTATTGATGATTGAAATTTACTTTTCGAAAAAGTTCCCTTTCTGAAATATTTTCCATAATGAAATTGATGAAAATATTAAATGTAGTTCTGATCATAACATTATTAATAGACAAAATTCGATGCATTATTCAGCAAATCCGTTCAACATATCAAAAATCATACAGATTTCTTCTGCTAACTGTAAATTATTTATGAATTTTTTCATAATGTATACTGTTATATATTAGTTAATTACGTTATAACCTTTAGCATTTAATTCACTGAGCAGCAAGAAAATTTTACTTTAAATCAGAATGCGCATTCTTTTATATTTTTGTCCAAAAGTAAATAATCTGCGATTATTTTTTTATTCACTTTGCCTCAGTTTTCCCAAAATCAGCAGCTTTTCACGCATTTTAACAGCACATGACTTTCAGGCAGAAGAAAGGTGCATAAATTGACAGTGGAACTGTCGCCAACTTAGCAACTATTTTGGCGATATTGGTAATTTTGGCAATGTTTTTGGTGACAAAAAGCCCTATCTACCTTCCCAATGCTACGAGGCTCTAGATGCATCAGAAAGTGAAATGAGCCAGAATTCAATTGAAGATTGGCGACTTTTCTCCTGCAAAAATAGTATGTGCTGAACCACTTTAGCTCTCATGCATGAATGGAGCAACCTTTGTTTATACAAAATTAACATCGTTTCATTTAAAAGACATAAAACGATTAAATTCGCTTCCTGTAATATGACTATTATAATTCTTTGTAACATTTTGCAAAAAAACTTAAATTTATGATGCAGTGATACATAATATTTAAGTGGTACAATATAGTTCTAAAAAGAGTTATAGCTAAACGAGAGAAACGCTATTTAGTAGATTAAAATAATTTCTTGCAATCTGTAGAAGCTTATATTAAATACTAATCAAGTTCTAAATCGTTCTAAGAAATAAAGAAGCACAGATTTTACACACTCAGTGGGTTAAAACGATACTTATCAGTAGCAAATTGGAGAGTTTTCAAAACCAGCCAATCGATCCGACAAATGAAAAGGCAATTAAATCAAGTAAAACTCGTTTTTCTGTTCGTCTCAAGTCGATATTCCAATATTGAACGGAGTGTTACAGCAAATCGAAAAATTAATGATTCTCATTTATAAGAAAGCAAGAAGAAAATAAAAATAAAATAAAAAGAACTTGAGATAGTAGCCACAAGTCATCTTTAATGGGGAAAAGAATTCAACAGAGTTCGGTGAAGAAAATCGATTTTTGGTGGGCTATCTTTTGAGAAAATTCACTTTCAGAAATATTTTCCTTAATGAGATTGGTGAAAATATTAAATGAAGGCGTTATCTGTCTAGCTGACCTCGGGGAAAGATATCTGAATCAATTCCGGATCAGGAAAACTAATTAGGAAATGTAACGAATCAATGGAAGAAAAAGTTTTTATTGATCTTGAATTAGTAAACCGTGCAACTAAATCACGCACTTCTGGTTAGGTAGTGCACTTCATCATAAATCATACGCAGCGTTATGACACTTTAATGCATATAGTTTAATGCAAAAAGACTCATAAAATTATTTTTAAGAAAATTACAGTGAAAGATTTGTAGACATTTTATCATGTAATTATTTTAACAGGACATTTATATTTAACGAGATTTATAGGTAAAATAAATAAAACACGGTTTATAGAATCTTTCAGTAACTATAGTAATTGTATTCTTCGCTTCAATTTTATTTCGCAGCTTTTGCAGCTTAATAATAAATGCATAAAAGTACAACTAACTCTCGTTATAACGATCCACGTGGGCAAAAAAAAAGGACGTTATAACATGAGATCACTATATCGTAAAGACATTATACTAGAGCAAATATTTCCTTATAATTCATAAATACAAGAAATATTTTGAGAAAAACTTTCTATATCGTGAAAAGAATTATAAAACTGAAAGAATATTAGACAATAGCGTATTAAATCTTTTTCAAGTCTCAGAAGTGCAGGTATTAATATTACGTTAAAGGTAAAAAAAAAAAAAATAATAATTTTTTTCAAATGACGTCTTTTACTATTATGCATAATTTTCAGAAAGTCTCTCAATACTTCTTCTTTTATTTTTAAATTTCCTTCATGAAAAGGATGGCAGGAAATTTTTCAAAAGTAACATTTAATGAAATTATAACAAGTATTATTTTTATTCCATAGTTCTTCTCAATACATGTTTCCTCAAATTTTTTTTAAATGGCGGGCACTTGGGGTGTATTGTTCCATTGGCCTCATATGCCAGGACTGCTACTCTCTTCTTGTTACCCAGTGGGCACATGTGGCGAAGCCACGGTGGAGGAGCAGCATCGCCCACGTGACACAACCACAAAGCCGTACATAGGGCCGGTCACATTCACGCAAAAATACACACAAAGGAGAAAGGACATAGAACACAGAGAGAAAGGAACATCCATGCCCTGAGCGGGATTCAAACCCGCAACCATCGGCTCCGCAGTCAGGCACACTAACCACTCGGCCGCCTGGTCGGCTGTCGTTTCAAAATTAAGTTCAGTATTTATAAATTATAAGAACATATTGACTCTAGTTTTGTGTCTTCCCAATATAGCGAAGTCCCGTTAAAAAGTCCGTTCTTCATTTAACCACAGGGGTCGTTGTATCGAGAGTCGACGCTATTTATGTTTATTATAGATATATTGAAATGAATGGTTCAACTTGGCCTTCTATTCTTTGTTGAAATTACATGGTGCCTATAGAGCAGAGCAAACGGGACTTCGTGTATCAGAGGCTATAATGTACGGGCCGCAGTAAAGAGGGTCGTATTAAGGAGCGCATACTGTAAAAAGTATAGGTCTCCCATTGCGAGTGGGCATATGCAAAGTGAGAAGTAAGGGGGGAAAGTAACAAAAGTTGAAGCGAAATAGAAGTGGAGAATAGGAAGGAAATGAATATAAACTCCTTATTTGGCGTACTAAATATTATATATAT
>NC_092211.1:63759118-63773766 GCF_043381705.1 Parasteatoda tepidariorum | reverse complement strand
ATATATATATATATACCGAAGAGCCATTACATGATGAGCCCCCTGCTAATAACATGTAGGACCACCTTTAGCCCTCAAAACTTCTAGCACCCACCGTAGCATTGATTCCACAGGGCTCACTAACTGGTCCTGCAATTCCCTCACATTGCGAGAAGGTGGCGTGGCAGCACGAATTTGGTTTTCCAAGTAGGACTACAAATGTTTTATTGGATTAAGGTCAGGTGAATTTGGGGGCAAAGACATGACTTGAATGTCACTGGAATGTTCCTCGAACCAATCCATGATGATTCGGCCCTTATGACATGGTGCATTATCCTGTTGGTAAATACCATCCCCCGCAGGAAAAACCGTTGCCATGAATGGGTGAACTATGTTCAAGTAGCTTACAGACGTCAGGGATTGTTCTATGAGGATTATGGGTCCTAATGTGCCCCATGAAAACATTGTTCCTGGGCGAGAAACCAAGAAAACTTGGGTGAGTCCATTGTTATATAGATGGAGGGTGGTCATAATGTAATGGCTCTTCGGTGTATATAGACCTTCTAAAAAATGTATAGAGATATTAATTATTAGAAGAGCTGTACACTTATTTAAAGATCTTTCTATCATAGTGAACGAAAGAACCAAAGTGGTATTCCAGGTTGGAATTCTCGCAGAAAAAAAGGCTTAATACTTCAAGCGCTTTATTTACGAAGATCTTTCGCCAAGGAAAATGAAAAAAGCTGCATTTTAAATACTTTCGACTTAAAGCAAAGCATAGGCAGCGCTGGCTGCAATTGACCTAACAATCATGAGTGACTATTGCAAACTCACGACAGTTTTGAAAATATCTTATTATTCTCAAAAAAAGATCATTAGAGAGTATTTTTAAAAGAACCTTAGCTTTCTCAACTTGAGAAAAAAAGGAACTCTTCTGCTAAGTTTTTTCGTCACCCGGCAAATTGTCGGGGTTGAATAATTACTAAACTTACCAAATTATAAATAAAGACCTATTTTAATATTTTCCATGTTTTGAGTTACAATTGGAAGAGGAAAGTAAGCATGATTAACTTTTCAATTTTCATCCTATTTCCGTAAAACTTAATATACATACCACTTTCTAAAGTAACCAAATAGTTTTAAAGTGTGTTGAACAAATTGACGACACACTCAACTAAAAAGGAGTTAAGTTTCCTGAGTTTATCTATTAACAAATCCAAAACTAGGCCTTCAAATAATAAAATTTTTAATTTAAGGAAAACTAAATTTCTGCATGTAGCGAAATTAGTGAATTCTCTTTTGGTTTACTTTTCTTCGGGTCATTCAGTCAAACACTAATTGATTAGGTTCAAAACTAGTTAATTCCAAACAGAGTATTTTAAAACGGCATAGTTTAAATAAGTTATTCAGTTTAAATTTTTATTTCGCTTAATATTTCAATTCATTTGAATTTTCTATACAAATTCTTAAAGTTTTGTCATGATTATTCTTTTAACTTGTTCACATTTATGAGGAAAGCAAAACCAGATAGGGCTGTTAGCATTTTTAAACGTACAAAATTTAAACCATTGTATCTAGATTTTTAAAAATTGATAAAATATCTATAGTTAGCTTTTATACGATTTTCGGTATAAAATTGAAAAGTTAATTAATAATCTTAATAAAATCCTTATACCCAAGCTTAAAAAAATGATAGAAAAATAATTTTTGCTTAAAAATGTGCAACTTAGAAAAAAGTAAACTCAAAAATGACATAAAATATTTTCTTATAAAAAATATCAATTGAGAGTAAATCCAATTATATTTTTACTTAGACAATCGTTTAAAAAAACACACAAACAGAAAAAAAAAGTCTTAAAATATTATTCTTAGCTAGTGATAATGTACCAAATATTGAATAGTGCAAAAAAAGAAAAAGACTAACTATGCTGAGTAATATTTGATCCAATGATTGGATTTCATGTTCTAGGATTTAATTTTCTGACTAATGCAAATGATATTTTAATTTACAAAATCAGACACAAAAACGTGTTTTCTTTGAATAAACATTACATCGTATATTTTCTTCTTCAGATTCGGATTTTCGCTACCACCAAAATATAGGATGTAGCCACAATCTTGAAACTATTGACATTAACAATTTGGTCAAAAGAGAGATCCGAAATTTGGTCCCCTTTATACTAGTTTTACTTTTTGCGTAGCTTGCGAACTTTTAAAGCGAATTGAAATTTAACACGCAATTACAGAATTCGTTTAACCGAAGATAATTTCATGCAAAAAATAATAATAATAACTTTCGGTAAAATTTTACTTTTATTTTATTCAATAATAGTAAAAAAAAATTTTAATTCTAATATAAACAATTTTTTACATCATTTTAAAGAATTATAACCGCCGTTGAACGGCAGACCCAATTCTGAATTTACTACTACCAATGTTAAACTTCAAACCTTGTAATTTTGAACCCAATCCAAACGACAAGAGAACTCCCGGATCAAGTATTAGAAGAAATTTGCTTTTGAAGGGTACTTTTTGATGAAACTAACCCGCATTTGCGTAACATGGAGAGGAAAATCACGAAAATCTCCTACGATTAGGTGATAGCCAGGAGATTCAACTCATGAACCATCTACCACTGATAATATTTTACGTCAGCAATGTGGTAGGTGCGAAATTCGTATCGACCAGCCATCACTGGGNTTTTAAGTTAAAATATTTTGTGAAGGGTCCGTTTTTATGAAAAGATATTTTCTGAAGGGTCCGTTAACGGACCCAAATTTCTTCTAAACAGATCCCTGATCGTACATTTTCTTCTTCAGAATTAGATTTTTTCGACCACCAAAATATAGGAGGTAGCCACAATCTTGAAACCATGGACATTAATAATTTAGTCAAGAGTGTGGTTCAAAATTTGGTTCCCCTTATACTAGCCTTACTTTTCGCATAGTTTGCTATAGCACAAGAACTTTTTAAGCGAATTGAAATTTAGCACGCAATTACAAAATTCATTTTACCAAAGATAATTTCATGCAAAAAAGTTAATAATAATAACTTTCAGTAATTTTTTTTAATTATTCTATTCAATAGTGGTCAACAAAAAAAAATTAAATTCTAATATAAACGATTGTTACAACATTTTAAAAATTTATAACCGGCGTTGAACAGCAGACCCAATTCTGAATTTACGATTACCAATGTTAAACTCCGTAGCCTTGTAATTTTGAACCCAATCCAGAAGACAAGAGAACTCCTGGATCAAGTATTAGAAGAAAGTTGCTTTTGTAGGGCACTTTCTAATGAAACTAACCTGCATTTGCGCAACATGGAGAGGAAAATCACGAAAACCTCCTACGATTAGGTGATAGCCAGGAGATTCAACTCATGAACCATCTTCCACTGATAATATTTTACGTCAGCAATGTGGTCGGTGCGAAATTCGTATCGACCAGCCATCACTGGGATTCGAACCCGGCTCGCCTCATTGGAAGGCGAATGCCCTATCCCCTGTACCACCACGCCTCTGATTTTAAAGAACATAATTTCACAAAGAGATATACTAAATTTGAGCGAAATCTGTCGAACAGTCCCTGAGAAATCAAATTTTAAAATTTGACTCACTGTATTATACATCAGACTTTGGATCTCAGAAAGTTACAGAAACTTAAGTCATCGCAAAATAATCGTGGGAGTTGTTGAGCGAAGCGAGCTATGATTGGATCCTGTTTAGGTGAACAAATATATTCCGAAAATTACAAAATCTTTATTATCAAGGTTTCTTTATGAATTTGTAACGTTTGAGAGAATTTCACTCATCCCTATAAAAATTCATTAAGCTTTAATTTGTCTTTAGAAAAGCAAGATAGGCTTACTTTTTTTAACAAAATAAGAAAAAAAAGCAATATTTCGAAAATAATCAGAAACATTTAAGAGTTTCCTCTTAGATATATTAAATATTACCCAACCACTAATTACAGAAAATGATAAAATGTTAAAGCAGCTGAAACAAAAAGAATGTTATTCTTAAGTTTTCGAAATATTTCCTTATCAGCTTTATTTGAAACTATTATGAACTGTCTAGACTTATATAATTAATTGTATTAAAATGTTTCTTTTTTTTTTATTTCAATTTGAGAATAAAACGAGACTTCCGTCTCATTGCTAATTTGTATTTAATTTCATCATAATTGCTTCCGTTTTGAATTGAATTACATTGTTTCTAATACTAGCCAAATCGTATCCCCCACCCCGGAATTCTATTCCAGAAAATAATATTTAAGAAAATACACAAAGCAAACTTTTTCTTAATTTAAGAATTTTTATCAAAAATATCTTGCATTTTTAAAGCTTGTTAATAATTAATCATTTTTAGCATATTCTTACTTTAAATATAATTCAATTTATAATTTCAATAATGTTTACAAACAATTTCATAATTTACTTTTAATAGTTAAACACATGATTAATATTTCAACTAAACCATCCTTTTTAACAAAAGCAAATTTATAGAATTTAACTCTAATATATTAGAAAATTTAAAAAAAAAAACAAGAAAATAAAAAAAAAATCACCAGAAACTCACACTTTTTTAGCAATTATGGCAAAATATAACTAATACTAAAAATCTTAAAAATATTTTGTAATTAATCATTTTAATAAAGATTTATATTAAATTCGAGTTTGTAATAAGATAAATACATTTAAAATATAAAATTCAAAATTTTCACTAAACTATTAATTGAAGTAAATAAGACTTAATTTCAGTACTAAAAAAAAATGCTTCAAAGACTAGACAATCATCAGCTAGACTATTAGCTTTTACCCAGATAGCAGTGTAAGGTTGATTTCAATGTTAACACCAACCTTAATCAGAAATCCCAACAAGGTTTATAAATAATTAGCAAATAGACATGATAGTTTGAAACAATGTAAATTTAACTATGCTACTCATGAGCTATGATGTTTGCATTAAGCTTGAATAAACAACCATTTTCCATGGAGATTAAATCTGCCTTTACAAAACAAGGCAAGGAAAACCTCCTGATATCGAGTATGAATCAACATTAGCAAATCAAAAATAAAAAGCGTTATCAAACAGAAGATAAATTTACCGTCTCGAGGTTTATCTTATATTCCATGACCATCATTAAAACAAGGTTTATTTGTGCAGACTTTTATACATTTTAAAAGTGAAGGTTGGCCTGATTATTAAATTTGCAATATAAACAATATGTTGCATTTAAGAGTCTTAGATTGAGAATGAAAAAAAAAGACAAAAACAAGGTTCACAGTAAAAGCCAAAAAATTAGATAGTTTTGTAAAGTTTTTTGCATGGATTTATTCAATCCTTCTTAGGAAACAAGCATATTATACTAATATTTCTACTAAGTTTAAAAACAGATTAATTAGCCAATCAGATGGAGTTTAAAATATAACGCTCGCCGTAAGGTTGCCTGTTATAAGTGTTTACTAACCCCTACGTAAACAACACGCATCATTTCATTTAAAATTAGTTAGGTAGTGTTTTTTTAAATAAATATGAATACTTTGAAATTAATATCCTAGTTTATAAGAATAACGTTTGTGTCAATTTTACAGTTTTTATTGTTAAAACACAAGAACAAATACTCACCCTTATTATAATTGTAATTTAATTTACATATAATATGACTAGAAAAAGTATTCGTATGCAAATCGCAATTTTCGATTTATGATGACGCAGTGTAACTTTTTGTGCTAAAAACATTCTCAGATAGATAAAAATTTTAGACTACAACTCATTGTAAAGATACTTTGATCTAAAAAAATCATTTCTCATAAATATTTTCGAAAAAGAAGAGCTTTATTCTTTGTGGTTACTCACATACAATATAGAACATGCTTTACAAAATCTCTATTTTATTCGAACATAAAAAATTCTATTTGTCTTGACATATTGCAAGTTTCGAGATGCTGAGGTCAGGATTTTTTTTTTCAAGTGTAATTCTTTTTCACCAATATTTTGTTTCATATTTTTTTTTTGAATTGTTATTGAAAGAAATTTTATCCTTTCTCAAATCACCGTTAGTAGTTCTTTTTTTTTAAAAAAAAAAGGGAAAGAAATAATTGCGAGCACTAATGGCTCAGTAGATAGAGCACTCCCCTCCCAATTAGGTGACTGAGGTTCGAACTACAGGTATGGCTTGCCGATGTGAATTCTTCTACCAGTTTGTACCAACCACAGTGTTGCCGTAAAATATCCTTAGTGATTGTCGTTTCATAAGTTAAAGACCCCTTGCCGTCGGGCCATTCGTGAGATATTTTCGTTGTTTTCATCTCAATGTAACGCAAATGTGGATTAATTCCATCAAAATGTCCTACACGAAGGACAGTTTTTCCCAACGTTTGATCCAGCAGTTTCCTAATATTCCGAACTGGGCTCAAGAGTCACATACTCAATACAGGGTCGGCTGTTCAACGTCGGTTACAAAATAAAAAAATTTATTGATTGAGAAATATTGGTAAGTAACTTTAGGTAATCTTATTTGGCAGAAACTTTGTATGACGCAAAATATATCTTTTTCAAAGTTAAGGAGGCCGGTAGAAGAATTAATTAGATGAAACTGCACCACTATCCTCATAAATCCAATTTTGTTTGCAACCTCAATGCAGTCAAACGGAGATTTTTAACCATTCACTTACGGCTGGTACAATAAGTGGACCAGAACAGCTTCACCGTACCAAGCGCCGTAAGTTAAAGTTTAATGTAAAAATTATCTTAAGCAAACACACATGTTGCAAAATTTACAAACAATAATTCCTTAAAAATATATAAGAGATTTAGGTTAATCAGAGGTAAGTTGAATTTTATACAATGATACTTAAATAAATGGAATAAATCACTAAGTCAGTAACGAAGTAACAGGAAAAAATATCGATTTTTTGTTCTTTACTATATTCTCTCACTGTCACTGTTTGCTTTTCATTAGAAGCGAGTTTAGAGATGCTTTAAAAATTAGTTTCAGCAATTGCATTCCTCCCAATTGTTTGTTTTTGAAAATAGAAAAGAAAACTTAGATGAAAAATAATATGCAGATGCTTTAATGATCTGCAAAATTTACAAACAATAATGATCTGCAGATTCTGCCGTAATGATCTTGAGATTCTATAATAATCTGCAAATGCCCACTGCCGTGCTGGACAATTTCTATTAACAGACGGATAATGTTAGTTTCGACAAATTTCCTTTTTCAAATAAATACGTGACTTGCGAATTTAGAATACTCTAGTGATCTTTTCCCTTTTTATGTTTTCTTTTTGGGTTAGACTCTGCTTTATTACCATTTCTTTACTTTAATTATGAGTTGTCATTTACTTTTTGGTGCAGTATGACCGACCCTTGCTCTTGCAACATTAAACTCTGTTTCAGTCATGTTTAGAACTTAAGCGTAATGTAAAAGGAAGTAAAATCATAAAAGCAACGAAATTGTTAATTTAAATACATGAATGCAATATGGTAAAAAGCTTTACTTTTTGTTCCCGGACTCTTTATAAAACTTTATAAGTTCGTAGTAAAATGTTTTGTTTTCTTAACCCCTTCAGGACCGTTGGATGAAAAAACAGAAGAACTTCGCCAGGCTATGAAAATACGTGTTCATACGCCCTAAGAACAATGTGCTAATGCGAGATATTGTATTGTCATATAATCTTGAGTCTCTAGAGTCAGAAGGAGTATAGTTTTATTTATAGTACTGTTGGCCGTGAATGGAGAAAAGCCAGATCACGCATATGTGACCACGGTCTCGAAGAGATTGTATGCAGACGGATGTTCTAAAGAGACTTTGAAAGTGCCAATTTGAAGAATTTCTTTTCTCAGAAAAATTGCTTTTTAGTTTGAATCCTCAGTCCTTGTACGATCTAAAGTGACCATATTTGTTCATAAAAATTGAAGCATTGAGTAAAATATTATAATTGCTCTTTGTCTCAAAAAATGCGTGATAATCAAAATTAATAGACTCCTATTCAGACATCATATGTGAAAGCAAATGCAATCAAAATCAACCGCATTTTATAAAAAAAAATTGTGTGCATGCGAGATACCAAAATTAGACTAATATATATTTAGTAAACTAGCGCATTACGGTATTAAAATAATTAATGCATTGACGCATGAATTCATCAAAAATTCATAACTGCATTAATAGAGTTCTCTGAGCATTTACCAATGCCCGAAAATCTCAGGTAAGATATGCATTTTGGCTCTGTTTATTTTTAGGCTATTGTGAGCTGTAAGTAAGGTAATGCGATTGGCTGATCAACTCGTGACGTAAAGAATCGGGCAGTAGGATTTAACAGTTGACGTCAAATAAAAGGAGAGTGAGCGCAGGTAAAAGATGCGCGGAACGCTCACTTGTTGATCACCGGAAAACTTTGAGGAGCTGGGAAATTGATTTTTGTTCTAGGTTATTTTTGACTCGAGTGCTCCTGTTTGGAAGGATCATATGCATTGATTCCGGAACAAAAAATGTTCTTTTGTTAGAATTTTTTCTCTTCAGCAACACCCCTGTCTTTTTATTTAATTATAATTTAGCGTTCTTAAAAAATAATAATGCCTATTTAAAACACCAAGTTGTAATTTTTCAATAAATTTGCCGATTTTCTCCTTATTCGATCATAATTTATCATTTGAAAAATAATAATTCGTTTTTAAAAGAACATGATGTATTTTATCAATGAAATTTCCAGATTGTCTTCTTATTCACTATCAATTTTAAAAAATATAATGATTCATTTTTAAAACACCATGATGTATTCCCTCATTGAAATTTTCAGTCTGTCTTTTTATTCACTATAAATTATCAATTTAAATAAAAAAATAATAATTCATTTTTAACACCATGATGTATTTTATTAATGAAATTTCCATATTGTCTTCTTATTCTCATTGATAAATTATCAACTTAAATAATAATTCATTTTTAAAACACCATGGGGTATTTTCTCAATGAAATTTCCTGATTGTCTTCTTATTCACTGATAGATTATCAATTAAGAAAATATAACAATTCATTTTTTGAGAAACCATGATGTATTTTCTCAATGAAATTTCCAGATTGTCTTCTTATTCACTGATGGATAATTTTAGACAAAGAAACAATTCATTTTTAGAACAGCTTGATACATTTTCTCAATGAAATTTCCAGATTGCTTTTTATTCAGCAATAAATTATTATTTTAAAAAATAATTCATTTTTAAAACGCCATGATGTATTTTCTCAATGAAATTTCTAGATTGTCTTCTTATTCACTGATAAATTATCAACTTAAATAATAATTCAATTTTAAAACACCATGAGATATTTTCTCAATGAAATTTCCAGATTGTCTTCGTATTCAATAATAAATTATCACTTTAAAAAATAGTAATTTATGTTTAAATCACCATGATGTATTTTCTCAATGATATTTCCAGATTGTCTTCTTATTCAGTAATAGATTATAAATTTTTTAAAAAAAATAATAATTCATTTTTAAAACACTATGATGTATTTTCTCAATGAAATTTCCAGGTCTTCTTATTCAATAATAAATTACAGTTTCAAAAAAAATGGTAATTCTTGTTTGAAGCACCAACACTCATGCTGAAATTTTTCATGATATTTCCAGATTGTCCGCTTAATCAGTTATAAATTAACATTATAAAAAATAGCAATTCTTGTTTAAAACAACAACACACATGGTGACATTTTTCATAAAATTTCCAGATTGTCTTCTTATTTTATGATAAATTAGCTTTAAAGAAATAATTCTTACTTAAAGCACCATATGGCAATTTTTCAATGAAAATTTCAGATTGTCTTTTCATTCACTATAAATAATAGTTTCTAAAATAATATTTCTTGTTTAAATGAAAAATGTTCAAATTGTAATTATTCAATGAAGTTTCAAGATTGTCTTTTTATTAAACATAAATAATCTCTCAACAGAAATAATTTTTCTTGTTTAAGACATCAATACTCAAGTTGCTATTTTTCAATATTTCTATATTGTCTTCTTATTCAATGATTAATTTTTATCTAGATCGTAGAAAACGAAACTATATTCAAAATATTTGATTATGAAAAAATTTTAGGTTTTGTAGAATAAGATAAGTCGTATTATGTATGCAATGTAAAATTAACATTGTGTTTAAACAAGTCTTGGTTTAATTTTCAAAAAATTATGACAAGTAGCCATAAATTGACCTTAGGCTTACGTAAATATAATTATATTATGCCAATTACAAATTCATTATTTATTAAGAAGATAGCTTGAGAAACATTTTGGATAATTAAATAAGAAAAAAAAATGTACAACAGAAAATCCCAAACTTACAACGCTTGTATCTTCTAAATTACTGAAAAAAGACGATCCTAATTCTGTACTATTACAATTTGATCATGGTATATTATGTAGAATTATGCTTTGATTAATATTTGGTAGAATATTTTACAAGAGAGATATTTAAAAAAATTACTAGATTTGGCACAGATTCGTTATGAAGAATTTTTCTACTTTTTATCTGTGATACCCATATTTTATCTGTGATACCCATAAAACGTAGACAAAATAAATTATTACCGTTTCTTGAAAGAAATAATACTCACATATTTAAGTTGAACGTACGAAAATTAAAACTTGTTGAAATAAAAAATACTAAAGAGAAAAAAACCTGTGTACTAAATAGTTTTTAATTTGTAACAACAATCGAATAAATTTGTAGAGCATAATTTCTCAGTATTATGCCTGTAATTTAAATTTATTTTAATTTGCCTGACAAGAAGTGAATAAATTTGTACAGTAGAACTTTACAATACTTTGCTTGCATATTTAATTAGTTTTAATTTGAGTGACAAGAAACGAATGAAATCATGAGAAAGAATTTAACAATGTTATAAGCATTTATTGCTTTATTTCAAAGCAATAAAATTTTAATACCTCCACTAAATTATTTTTAAGTGTCGTTCAAGATGACTAATGTGACTTTCTTAATTATTTAGAAGTGCCAGTTAATTTAAAATTCCCGAATTACAGCGCTAAAAGTAAACACGAACGAGTAAAATTAATTCTTCATAAAAAAAATTTAATTATCGTCCGCTTTTAATTTTCCGTGTTAAGGATACATTCTGTAAGTGAAAAGCGTCTGTTCGCAGTTCTTTTAATTGGAAAAATCTTAGAAAAGTATCTTGGATTGTTACAATAAAACCGTCATCATTTGTTCGAGTCAATAGCTTGCGTGATAGCGGCTTCAATTACTGCAAAGCATTAGATGTACTTACAATTTAAATAGTTGGAGATAAAAATAGCAATAAGGAACAGGAATTCTTGGAATGTCGAGTATGTTACCTTGATCCCGTAAATTGTTTTCGTTTAATCGATAAGGGTCTTCTTTTATCGAAATCGTCTCACTTCGCACCGCGGCTTTATTTTTGTTTGTGTTTTCCTTGGAAATAAAATGAACTTTAATGGATTCTTGGATATTAAAGATTTTTTTCCTTCGAAAAATTACATTTTAATTTTAAAAATTGATACCAAATGACATTAAAATGCTCGAAAATAGGTTTTTTTATTAATGGAAGTTTTCAAACTAAATTTAATGAAATAATGTGATTTTATTATTTTTATTTCGAAATATTTTGACAAAAGTTTTTGACAAACAATTGTTTCAACAAAAAAAGCAGTACAACTTCATACAGCGATTCTCTATGAAGGAGGAAGGTCCCTTCCCAGGGGGACGGGGAAGATTTTCTAGGAAAGCATGAGGTCTTTAAAAATAGAAATATATAAAGCTAACTTATTTAATTTTGTGTCACGAATAAATATTTTCAATTATGTCCCACTATTTTGCACGTTCTACTCGAACACATATTATAAAATACGAATATTATGAAACACGATAATTGTCGCACGTCTGACAACATTGCAAAAACGTAAGATCGGCTTCTCACTCTGTGGAAATTAACCTTACCAAGTTCCTAAATTATCTTGAATATAGGGTAACTCAAAATGTCTGCCCCAATTCCACAGGGAGACTTCACGACACGTAATAAATGCATTCAATAAAAATGAACATGCATGAAGAGATAATGAAAGTAAGTTTTAAATAGGCTCAACCAATCGTCAACGGCATTTCTTAAGAAACAAAATGTATCTATGTGCATGAAAATGAATATGTCTGAGTGTGTGTGCACGTCCTTTATAGACTTCTAAACCATCCAATCGAAAGCAATGAAATTTGGCATACAGATAGCTTGAAGCACGAGGAAGGACACTGTCGACAATGGAACATCTTACAGCGAACCGTTTGAGCTGGATCATGGGTGAAAACGAGGTGGAAAAGAGAAGAGCTGGCAGTAAAACCATTTCAGTTTTAACTAGTTTTCGGGAGCAGTAAACCGATTCTCTTTGTGAAACTATTCAACAATATCTTCTTTTTCACGGGAAAGAAGAAGTTTTATGTATATACCATAGTTGTTAAAAAAATCTTGGTAGTTTCAGAAATTTAATTTTTCTAGAAAAAAAATACTAGAATAAAATGCTTTTCGTACCAGTTTTTGCTTTTTTTTCGTTTTGGTACATATAAGTTTTCAGGCCTGAGAGGGATGAACACAAAAAAAAATGGAATTTCCTGATTGGTTAAGCATCAGCTATCATTTTAAATTTAACTATAAACTATTCAATTTTTAAATATTTTCAAATTTTTAAATATTTGGATAGTTTACAACTTAATTTGATCAAATAATGTATATTGCACGTACTTTAATGCTTATTTTTTATGTGGTATGTTAGATAAATTAAATTAACAACATTAACAAGGTAGCATTCGTGGAATACATCATCAAATTAATATTATTTCAATATTTTTAAAGTTATCTGATATCACATGTTTACTTTGCTTGTAGTTTCTCTTAAAATTAAATTGTTATAAAAGTTATTCTTATAAAAGTAAATAATTTAAGAACTGTAATTAAAATGAAAAAAAATTAGTTATGTATTGATAGGTGAAACTAATGAGAAAGTAGTACTAATTCGCTTAGGAGAAACGAAAAAAATCGCCGTACTCTTCACGCCAATAATTCTTAATTTATTTAGGTAATATGTGCATAGTGAAATACAAGCAATAAGCTATGCAAAGTATTAATGGAGTGAAGGTACTTATTTGATGACAATGATGCTTAATTAATGTTGATAGTATGTATTAAGTGAAATGAAAAAAATATCAACTAAAAAGCAAGTTAATGGATAAAAGATACTTATTCGTTTTCGGGATATTATTATTCACAATATTATTATTGATAACAATGCTTAATTTGTATTAGTAATGTGTATGTAAAAAAAATAACTGCTAAAAAGCAACGTCAGCTGATGAAATGTTAATGAGAAATTTGATTAGGTGAACCGTAGAAAATCATCAAACTTAGATGACGCTAAATTAATTACTACTTATATGTACTACTGGCATTATGGTAATTTGTGATGTTTCAATAAGAATTCTTTAACGGGTTTTCCGTAGTTTCCCGTAATATTTTTCCAGTGGTAACAAAGGTAGTGTATTAATATTTTAATTAATTAGAATCAGAAGGACATTTTCCGCTACTGCTTATAAATATTTTAAGTAATGAATTTAAGGTTAGAAAAAAGGTCAGAAAAGAAGAATGGTCATGCTCCAAAATCCTTATCAAGGTTTCATAAGAATTTCATTTCTTTTTAAAATTCCGGCTTTAGTTTGCTGCCATTGATAGATATATATTTGACACAAAACTCTTATGTTAAAGGATTATGTTACAAGTTCCAAATTAGGCATAAACTATTATATTGATATTTTTGGTGATTATTAAAACTGCACCAATACTAAGTCTTGATAACGATACAGCTGAAATAAGTGTCTTACGCTCTCTTGAAAGAGATATGTACCGGAGAAAATTACTTAATATCTGTAAATTTCGACCGACTATCATGACTTGGCAGCCAGCAATATCATCATGCCAAATGATGCTAAATACAGCTAATCTCTATTCTGGTGGGATGAACTACAAAAACCGTGCTTTGCTTAATAAAGTAATGCTACCGGAAAGTGAAACAAAAAATTATAAACAATTAAAATGTATTGCTTTATCAATTGAAAATCTAAAATGGAGAAACCAGGGAAGTGACATTTTCAGAGAGGGCAACAATAATATATTTATTACCAATTTATTAGAAAGTGGAACTAATAATTCTTCGCCTTATTTTATTTACCACTGCCTAATTTGAAAATAAAAATCTTGCATATACATACTAAAAACTTATGTGGATTAGAAACATTAAGATTAAATTGAAAACGAAAACAATGTTCTTACACGAAATATACCTATATTGATGCAAACACAACATGTTATTTTCACGGATACATAAATACCCCTAAAATGTCACTTACCTGGTTCTACCACTATACTCTTCCATGGTGTGGGTCTAAGTTTTTCAGTCTTGTGCACGATTTCGTACCGTTGTTCATTACTGACGATTTTTTTTTAATTTACCCCGTACGAAGAGCGGGTATTCAGCTAGCTACCTCAATAGCTATTACAGCGGTAGACTGTATCTATCACTGACAAATCACTAATGCCTTGGCCACCACGAATCCCATATCTCAGCCAGTATTTGTGTTTTCCTTG
>NC_092211.1:63756275-63759113 GCF_043381705.1 Parasteatoda tepidariorum | reverse complement strand
TTTTTTTTTTTTTTGCTGGCGGGGGTACGTAATAGATCTCGCCTTTATACCTCTAGGTGACTTATATACCTTACATGACTGATTTGAAGCCCTGTATCACAACTGCTATCACTAGCATCGATAGCAGCTCGGGATTTAATGTATGACGTATAAAAATGGAGTACATATCGAACAATCGTAAGGAGTGCATTTAAAACTTGCTTACATAACCTCTGCATGTATATTGATTTTTGAATGAATGCATTTATTACACTTTGCGTAGTGCCCTTCTGAAATAGGGGTATTCGCTTTAACTTATCCCGTATAATTCGTCTGTTTTTAATTTGAAGATTTCCTGTATTCTAATAACTTGTTCCAAAAAAAGGGGGCACTGGACGTACAAAATAAAACGCGTAATTTTCGTTCTATCATTTGCAAATTTTAACAGAACATTGGTAACATTAGTAGAAGTTTTAGAAAAAAATTATTAGATTTTGAACTGTAGCCTGAAATATGGATTTTAATTGTTGATAAAATTAAAACGAAAGATAAATTAAATAGGCATATTGGTATTAAATTTTGAACATGAAATTATTCATATTGTCAGTTCTTTAACCAACTTCAGTTTCAAATTTCGATTGCACTCCTTATTCTTGAGCATATATGATGGTGGTTGTGGGGAGGTATGGCTTTTCATCAGTGTGAAGAGGGAGGCAAAGAGCACGAAAGGTTGAAACACTCTCCCTTCATAACAGTTGATCGAGTAGTAGTAGTTTCTTTATGTCACAAAAGAGCTAGACAATGAGTTGTTGGCGACGATTTAGGAAACATTCTGGGTATGATCCGAAAACATATGACATCACATTTATAATCCTCAGCAGAGGGTATGACTCCATCGCTATGACTCCATCGCGCTTCCCCCCGACCTGCGTGCAAACTCGAGCACTTTACAATTTGGGAAACATCCTTGAGTGTGATCCGAAGACATGCCAATACAATTATGATCCTTTGCAGAGGGGATGACTTCCCCGCTATTCCTAACGACCTACGTGCAAACTCGAGCACTTAGATTTGGGAAACATCCTTGAGTATGATCCGAAGGCATGCCAATACAATTATGATCCTTTGCAGAGGGGATGACTTTCCTTCTCTTCCTCCCGACCTGAGTACAAACTCGAGCACTTTACGATTTGGGAAACATCCTTGAGTATCATCCGCAGACATGCCATCACAATTATGATCCTTTACAGAGGGGATGATTCCCTGGCTCTTTCTTCCGATCTGCGTGCAAAGTCGAGTAATTTACGTCAGAACTGCTTTACTAGAAACGACTAAGGCTCCTATACTATCAGAGCTGACCTATCAAGCAATACTGGAGCAAGAAAGTTCGCAAGTTAACGTTATGTTAGTACTAGTTATGTTATGTGCTTATGTTAGCTCTTTGCTCCAAAAATAAACGATAAGTCGGCCTGTCTAATTTAGGGGCTCTAGAAACGACAGTTTTTTTAAAAAAAATAATAAAAGTCTCAATAATAAAAGAAAAAATAATGAAAGACAGTAATAAAAAGTCTCTTAGACTATCTTAGTCTATCTAAGACAATACCGGAGGAATGACTTTCTGGTATTTGTGGATAAGTATATATCGGGCACACCCCAAATTATCCGTACTTTCTTATTTAATAACGTAAATATTTTCCTATTTAAAAGCTATAAAATAAAGACATCTACTTTGTTATATATAACTTTTTAAACGATTAACAGCCTGGAAAATGCAGAGCCAGTGTCAAGCGTTCTGTAAAAATAAAATCAAGCTTCATCAAGAGTTCTAAAAATGGACTTATTGACTTGCCTATTTTAGTCATTAATCATGAAAGAAGTAATTCCTACATTATTCATCCAGCATTACTGCTAGGTATTTTCAAGAAAATATAACTAAGTTTTGATACAATTTATCATCACATTATACTTTTAGAGATCTATACAATTATTCTTTAAATAGAAATTTTTACATATGTGAAAAAATTTATTTTTACATATAAGGCAACATTGAAGTGGCATTCTTAGAAATTCCAATTACTACTCCCAGATGCAGAAAACCCCTCAAACGCATTTGGATAGATGCGCATAAATCACGCAGATAATAACTCCTTCAGATACGAAATGCGAGGGTTTTATTTTTCATCTCGATGTTTTTGACGTCATAGGAGTAGAAATCAATAAAGTTTACTTCTTTTTTACTATCAAGCTCAAATCAAAGATAAAACTGTATTCCCCACCTTTAGAACTGCTCCAAATCACGCTTTGTGCTCCAAAAAATAAAAGGACTATTGGAATAATTAAAAATGCGATAAGATTAAAAGATGACTTTTTATGTTAAATTTTCATAAACTTGTTTATAAGTGTTTTTCGTGTTTACCGACGAGGAACAAAAATATATCTAAATTTTAGTTGCATATTTTATCTTTTAAGATTCATAAAAATGTGGAGACATTTGAAAAATAAATTTTTTAATTTAATTTTAAATGTAATTTTAACTAAATATATATTTGAGATTTTAAGTGTTATTTAATTATTGCCATGCATGGTAATATTCTTTTAATTTAGTTTTCAATAATCCATGAAATTAAAAATATTTTTGTTTAGGCACAATTTTAGGCTTATAAGAAATTCTGTTGCTTGGTATTGTTTAAAAATGGGTAACGTTTTGAAAAACAGTTCGTTGTTTTTTTATAATTATTGATTATTGGATTGTTTTGCTTATTTTGCATTGTTATTTTCTTTAAAAGTTTTGCAATCATTGATATTTTAATGCAAACTTTATTTAAAAATCAATTCTATATATATATATATATATGAAAT
>NC_092211.1:63739194-63756189 GCF_043381705.1 Parasteatoda tepidariorum | reverse complement strand
TATATATATTAGAAACAATGTAATTCAAACACATAAAAAATAGACAAAGGAAAAGCTCCTTAAATAATAGCATGTTGAATTTACAAACTTATTTAGGTTTTTTTATTCACTTTGAATTTCTTAGTAATCAATTCAAATTTAAAAATTTTTTGCATGAAATATCAAGCAATGAAGAGGTATCGCATTTTTTTAAAAATATTTAATGATAATCCCAAGATTTTAAATGTTTATTCTCCTTCATTTCTCTCAAAAATTGTAATATGCAAATTAATTCCCCGCTTTTTTTAAAAAATGTTATATGAACTCGAAATAATAAAAAACAAATTTTAAATAGGCTAATATAAAATAGGCAAGTACTGATTGAATGCATATGCTTAAATTTAAATATGTTAAATGCAATGAAAGAACGAGCCTTTTATTACTGCATGTATTAAATGGATACAAATGCGTAAGGTAAAATACTACACCTGCAATAACTGGGAAAAAAATATTAATAACGAAATAACAAGCTTTTACTATCGCCTTCCTTTTTCCTACAAAAACTCTCCTATTCTTGTACAAAATAAATTCTTATTAGATAAAAAGCTTACAGGGTTAAACTACTTAAAAAACATATAAACCTCGAAGAATGTACAAACACTCTTAAACCTTACGATACAGTAGAGAAAAAAACAGTTTCAGCGAAAAATAAGTTTTGCCCCTTAATTTTAGAAAAGGAGTATAAATTGACCAACGTACTTGGTTGACAGAATACATTTTATTGATTATAACCTTTAACCTAAAATGCAGTTCCTTTCCTCGGATCTATTTTATTCTTTATTCGTAGTAAAACTATATACCTAACCTTACAATTTAAAACAGAAATAAAATGTCTAAAAAATTTTTAGCGAATATCTCCATTTTTTTTTCCTTTAACTGCGTAGTTTTTTTCCTATATTTCAGGAACAAACAAAGTGATTTTTCTAATTCAGTTTGAATTGTTTAGTAGATATTTTAAAATAATGACATTGCCAATTTTCTATCATGTGTTTTTCACGTAAACTCTTCTTTTTATCTACTTTTAATCAGTATCTACTAACACTAACATCCAATAAAGAAATACCTAATAAGTAAAATTTTATCTCTAATTGCTTATTTATAATTACTAATTAAATAAATAAATAAGATGGTAAATTTATGCTGATTAATAAGATTTTAAATTTATTAATTTAATTGGAAATTTACTAATGAATCTTATGTTGAGGCGTTTACCTATGTGAGGACATTTAGGTTTATTTTTCTGTTTTCGATGGAATTTAAACTCATTACAAGCTTCCCTTAGCTTATTTTAAAATTTTATTACCGGTTTCAGTTTTACGTGCTTAGGGATCTACGAATGGAATGCTTTAATACAACGCGTCGGTCAAGCAATTGCTTTTTTATGATCGGTAAAGAACTACAATACGACATTATTATGTGTCCCAAATTGTCTAAATTCGTTTACTTTTTAGTCAATAAAATATTTAGTTTTCCTCTGTTTGGCGAAAATTCACAGCAGAATGGTGAATCTATTTGTCCTTGTAGACAGTTTTAATGTAGTGTTTCTTTAAAATTGTGCTTAAACATTTTATATAAGTTTGGTGCAGAGTTTGGCTAAATTCAGTAAATAGCTAACAATCTTCAACTTTCTCCAGAATCATAAACATTTTATACTTTTGTAGTGTGTCTACCACTACATAGTTACAATTACAATTCACTAGTATATAAGATATGTTAACTCTATTCTATGTTGTGATACCTTTTCATAGATAAATGTTGACATTGGTGATGCGACTCTCCCCACATTGGTGACCCGGACGTTCCAATTCACGTCCGATCGATGTCGATGTGGTTCACCCTACTATTTCTTTGAATTTTATTTTCTAAAAATCTTGGGTTAATATTTATAAATAAATGTGGTTCTTTAAGTCCTGTAAACTTTAACTCTGGTAGGATTTCTATGGAATGTAGAGCCTCTCTCATGATATTTTTAAGTACAAGTTTAAGAGTTAACAACTATCTAACTAATTACAGATTGTTAAATATTTTTTTTCTGCCATACTCTGTACATTTTTACAAGCCTTTGAAATTTCAAGTCTTAAAACTAAGAAAGAAAAACATGGTTAGAATTACCAGAAAATGGAAAAATGGAATGTTTCTAGCTCTATTGGAAAACTAAAAAGAACAGTAAATCTTACCGAAGCGCTTTGGTATAGATTTTGGTAAAATTAACAATAAATTATGGCTTTATAATACGGGATGAAGTTTGGTAAATGTGGTAAATTTTGGTAGTTTTATCAGGATCCCCATAAAACCCATTTATTCGGTTAGAATTACTTTTCAGTTCTGTATTTTTTCACTAAACACGTGGTTATAAAAACTATAATTATTAAAGAAAGGATTTCTGGTAAACCTTTACCATATGAACGCAAAAACAACCAAATTAATGGTTTAAATACCGTATGTTTTGGTTTAATTAACCAGAATTATACACATTTGATACAAAAATGACATTTCTTTTGATCATTTTTCTAGGGATAATTTAAAGCATGTCACTGTAGCATTTTAAAACAAAGAGTATTATTTTATTTATTACATTCTTAACTGTAATCACCGACCTTAAAAGACGTGATCATGGATATCGATTACGAAAATTAGATGCTTCGAAACAGATTAAAATATCTCCCCAGGTGACAAACTTTTAATGATAATATCGCAGCAGGAAAGAATATACTTTATTCGAAGACGTCTAAAATTATTTTTATTCCATTCATTTCCTTGTTACACTAAATCGATAGAAAATTAGATACTTTAATTTATTTGACTGGTGCAAATTCATTTTCTGTCAGCTTTCGTATTTACTAAAAAAAAAGAACAATAATTCGTATAAAAAATTATAATTGTTAACATGATCAGTGTAATCAATAATTGCTAACATATCCATTATGAGCCATAGTGGCTCAAGAGGTAGTGCGCTCGCCCTCCAGTGAGTTGAACGGGTTCGATTCCCAGCCATCTCTGGTCGACACTAATTCCACACCCGGCTCGCACTGAACACAGTGCTGACATAAAATATCCTCAGTGGTAGACGAATCATGGGTTAGAGTCCCCTTGCCGTCAGGTTAACTGTGGGAGTTTTTCGTGGTTTTCCTCTCTATTAATGCAAATTCTATCAATTTCCCCCAATACTTAATCCAGAAGTTCCCTTGTCTTCTGGATAAGGTTCAAAATTACAAGGCTACGAAGTTGAACATTAGTAGTCGTAAGCCCAACTGTTCAACGACAGCTTTAAAATAAAATAAAACACACCGATTACAGCATATAGGAAAGTATATTTTTAACTTAAGAAAACAGATTCATTTTTAACATCATTTGTGATTACTAAATAAACCAAGACAACTAACTTAATATTTTATACACTCGTTACCGGAATACGTGATATCGCGTGACAAAATCGCGTGTCAACAAAACAGATTAAGGTTATAATTATTATTCAACAATTTTTGAAAAAAATATTATGCTTTCTCATGACAATAACATACTATTACTTACTATAAAATAACATACAGAAATTTACTGCAAAATTTGAAAACTAAAATGGTTGCTAAAATAAAAAAAAAATCAACTTTGATTTTAGCACTATATGTTACCAATCTTCAATGATAGATACAGTATGACTCCCAGTACTCAGCTGATAATGAAGAACGAGTCAAAAACGAAAACTACTTATACATATAAATCTCAATGGTTGATCACTCTCAAAATATATAGTTCATTTTTAAAGAAAAATTATTCATTAATTACTTTTAGAAATTAATTTCAGATTTTAAAGATTTGAATTCCTTAAATAATAATAAAGTATACTAATAAAGAATAATTAATTCATACAACAATGAAGAATAATTTTAAGAGGAATAATTGATTTAAACATTAATGAACAAAAATCTCTAATTTTAACGAGAATATTACACTAATAAAACAAAAAAAAATAATTATTAACACATTTTTTCTATAATGTAAGAAAATTGTACGGAATCGAAAATTTAATAACTGATTAAATGTAAAATTAAAACCCAAAATTTTAATACAGCTTATGTGAGGTGATATATTTAAAGAAAAATTAACTTGTAATGTGCTTAAGGTTACGAAAAAAGGTGCAAGAAACTGGGTCTGTCGCGAAAATAAATATTTGAAAAGGAATGTAATAGGGAAAAGGTACATCAGAAAGGAAAAGGTTTGTTGAATTTAATTTTTTTAAAAGAGAAATTCCGGAAATAAGAAAAAGATTTGTGGAAGAACATGTTTAACGTTAGTTTAAAACATACTAAATAATATTATGCTGAACAAACATAATACATAATATTATGCTGTGGTTAACTGCAGAAATTTTTTTCTAATTTTCTAAGTGATTTTTATTATTTAAAAGGAAAATTTTGTTTTATAAACAACTTTCAGCCGTTTCTTTAACTTAGAATAATAGTAATGGTACTTCGCTTACGTCGAACAAGCGCTGCACAATGAATTATTAGCGACGATCTGGGAAACATCCCTGAGAATGACCCGAAGATATATTATCCCAATTATGAACCTCTGCAGAAGGGATTACTCCCCACCCAGAGGGGATGGTAACCGGACAACCTGTCCACGAAGTAGAGCTCTTTTCCGTACATCAGTTTAAAGAATGATACCGCACACCCTCCTTTCCTTTGCAGGCTGATCCAAGTAGCTGCACTCCTTCACTGATAACTGCAAGTGGTGCGTGAGTACAGTGTTCTATTTGGAACTGTGTCCTTAAGATCACTCTTCTGTGAGACTAGCAAGCTCGAGAAAAAAAGCAATTAGGACATTTTAGAATGGGAATTATTTCTATTTACTTTCAGAAGGCTCTCGATGGAGTTACAGTAAACTATAGAAATACAACAAAATATCATATATTAACTTATAATTTGCATAAAGAAACGAATAAAAAATTAGCTAAAAAGTTCAAATTGAAACTGGACTACTGGGAATCGTACTTAGCGATCGGTCTATTGGGAAACGTTACTAAAATACTAATAGTCTCAAAAATCATCTTAAAGGGTAATATTGGTTATAGTAATCATGTCTTAACCAAATAGATTTTCGGATATTTAGTATTTGTTTCAATCGAACGCGAAATTCAAACTAATGAAGAAATGAATTAGAACATGAAAAGAAATGAAGCGGATATGTAAATAAAGATTTTTGTGTTTCTGTTTAATGTACAGAGCACAAAAAAGTCTTAAACACCTTTATAAATTTTAATCTGATTATAGTATTAATGTGCACTAGAATTCAATCTTAAAGGTTCAAGTTCTCTCCTGAAAAAACTATTGGGTCCATATTTTCCTGACAGAGGCTACTCATGATTTGATGGTCAAAAATCCAAATCCATCAAAAAAAAAGCATCTTTATTAAGCGAAGGTACTTTTTTCTGTCAGGTTTAACTTTAAAAAATCCTCTCTATCAATTAATTTTTATTATATTTTAGAACCATCGTTGAACAACTAATCCAATTTTGAGTTTACGTCTACCAATGCTCAACTCCAGAGCCTTGTAATTGTGAACCCAAACCAGAGGACAAGAGAACTCCTGGATCAAATATTGGGGAAAATTTGCCTTCGTGGAGGAAATTTGCGTTACATATAAAAATCCACGAAAACCTCCCATGGTTAGCCTTATGGCAAGGGAACCCACTGAGGATATTTCCACGCTAGCACTGTGGTCGGTGCGAGCCGGGTGCGGAATTTAAATTCCAGCCATCGCAGGCATTCGAATGCAGGTCACCTCATTAGAAGTCGAACACTCTATCCCCTGATCAGCCACAGCACTCTACTGATTAATTAGCATAGACCCTCAAATCACTAAAATTGAATCCTAGCACATGAAAATCCGATTATTAAATCAAAAGTTTTTAAGGCCTCTGTTTTTTAGCCCTATACATGTACCCATAACCAAAATTAGCTACCTTACTTTTATCAGGTGCAACTACGCATCAAAATTGATCAAACGACTTCCGTTCTATTCTGTATTTTAATGAATGAACATACTACAATTCTATAGAAGCATGCTCCTAGTAATGAAGTAAGGGATATGAATGAACCATTCATATAGATATGAAAGGATAGAGTAAAATTCATTCATAACATATTCAGGTCAATCTTCAAAAGGTTTGCGTGGGTTTTTACCTTTCACAGCTGCTTGGTGTTTAAATGGGAAAATAAATTTGATATAATTTCATTCATTCACTTCCTGTGAAGACTCATTCACAAATAAGATAGAATAGTAGCATGCAAAAGAAAAAAGAAAAAAGAAAAAAACGTTTTTTTTTTCAGGAGGTTAACAACTTTTAGCAGATAATAAATACTCAACATCGACGTTTATGATGATGTACTGCATTGGAGGAAACTACTATTCGAACGATAAAAGAATCCATAAAGGAGAGAAAGAATTTGATTGATCGAAGAAAACTCCTTCTTGGGTTGTTTACTGGTAATCTTATTGTTATCTAGTTTTAGTAACAGAAAGAAGAAGAAAAAAAAAAACAATTTAATCCGGAAGTGATTGCCTTGAAAGTAATAAACATTCGTTAATAATATTGTATAGCTATAATGATTTACCCGATTCTGGATTTAAGAAGGAAAAAAAATTATTTTTTTTACATATTTTTCAGATATTTTTTATTATAAATAAATAAAAAAAATTATAAAGAAAGATTGATCTAGTACATAAAAAAATGCGTCCTTTCGAAGACTAGTTTTTTATTTCTTACTGAACTCTGATTTGAAAGCTTTAATCATTAGGGGGACCGGAAAGTAATGAAGTTTCGGCATCTTAATATTAGTTAATTTTAAAAACCAATTCATTTTTTTTCAATCCATTTCACATTTTTGATACGGCTTTGCGAGATTTTTGAAAATGAGGATGAATGCATTATTGATTAAAAATAAAATCTTGATAGCAAATATCAAATACACCAATACGACATAACTTTCCAGTCCCCCTAATACATTTTATAATTTATCTAAACAGGCAAATGAATAACATAAAATAAAATTAAGGTGACAATCAATAAGTAAAGCAAGTAATTTTTTAAATGTTCTTATATTTGTAAAAACAATACAATTATTCTGAACTTAGCTATTTCAGTCTATAGTTATCTAAGACATCGTTAAACAATCCAGGTCACAATGTGATTAAACAAACTTTTAACAGTGACAAGCGAAATGCAACAGTTATTTAAAAAAGACATTAATGGTACCTTGTGGATCTTACGCAAAATCCATAAAATTTCTATCCTACAATTTACCTTTAATTTTGAAATTTGTATCAATAAGTAATTTTCCAAACTTTGACTGTCAGAAATTTGTAGGGTTTCAACAATCATCAATATTCTTGTTCTTTATTCACTTTGTTTTTCAGTTTAGTGTGAGTAATATAAAGCGTATCTTATTCTTTTGAAGTTGACAATGTTTTTTATTATAAATATACTTAAATTAAAATATCATTCGAGATAAGCTAAATTTCGTGGGCATCTTCATGAACTAAATTTAACTTGATATATTAATTAATAAACTTGAATTAAATTTAAATATATTATAATATTAATAATTATTACAATATTATAATATGTTATTAAAATAATATAATATTATAATAATGGTATAATATTATAATATTAATAATTTATAAACTTGATATTAGAAGTCATGCTTTTTCTTCGAAACGTGTCACTCTTCTCTAAGAGTTTGACCACCCCTTCTCTGGAAAAGTTTTCATTATTTAAAGACATGGTCTTGCGGCACTGGATTATTTTTGTAGGTGCATTTTTAAGAAAAAAGAAGACTAGCAATCCTTAAGCTTGGAGTTAAGAGTGTTAGAAAATTGGAGATTTTGCACAAAATATGTGCGCAAATGCTTTAAAATTTTTTGGAAAAAGAGCCTAAGCATCATTTGAAGCCATCGTTTGCCGTCATTCCTTAGCCATCATTTGAAGGACATAATTTTCAATAATAATTGACAAAACAATTACATTTAAGAATAGATTATTACAATTAACATGTTTCATGTGCTTTATTCTTAAGTAGAAAGTCAAATTTAAACAGCTTTTAGCAACTATTGTTATCGTATACTGGAGATAGCATAATTAAAATATCATTTAAATAATACTACATTTTACAGCTGCAATACTATAAACAGTGTTACATATTAATGATACTACTCAAAAGTACGACAACACTACAAAACTACTACATAATAGCACTAATGCAATAATTTTTTATAGTATCACTGCTAACTTAAAAGCAAGAAGTCTATCAACATATTTTAAGGATTTGATTTAATTTGAAGAAATAAATTATAAACTAAATTGATCTTCAATAATTATTTCCAAAACTGAATATCCATATTAAATTACGGTTTATTTTACAATACCGCTTATTTACGGTTTATTTTATAATACCGTTTATTTACGGTTTATTTTACAAAATCCGTGTTAAAATACTTCTTTTATAACTTGAGTAAAAGAAAATAAGGAACATTTATTTTAATTCTTTCTAATGATATTCGTAAAAAAATAATGCTTCTTTTACTTATATTTAGATATGAATATTAATATCAACTCTCGGTAATATCACCACCTTTTTGATGTTGTAAAAATCGTAGAGTTTAAAGGATCAACATAGTGATCGTAGAATAATAAGAGTAGCTATTATTCTACGATCTATTCTATTTTTACAGATTTTTTAATGCGTCAGTCTTAATTTTAATTCTATGTAAATTAATATTAGGGTTTCATATTTTTGCCAAATCTAATAAATAAACATTATATACAAACATTATAAACATATGTTAGAATAATAAAAAACAAGTAAGTATTAATTATTATTAAGATTAATATTTAGAAATATTCAGAGCTTTTTTGAAATATCGCAAAATATTTATTTGAAATCTACATGTTATGTTTGAATTTAGAGTAGATTTTTTTATGAAAAGGAAACTAAGGGTTTTTGCTCTAATTGTAAATAAACTTACATAATATTATTCACTATGTAACTCGCATTTTATAAAGAATTTAGGAAATAGCCAATTTTAATTTTAAAAGGACCAACTTTTTGTTAAAAAAAATAATGAAATAAAAACTTTAAAAAAAATACGAACCTAATACTGTTCAAAACTGGAGCGATGCATTAAAAATTCTGTTTTGTAAGGAAATAAAAAAATTCGTTTCGGTACGTTTTCTGACTTACCAATATCAATTAGATCCCTTACAGTTAATTCTGACTTACAATGTAAGAACATAACTTCAAAAAGAAACAGAAAAAACACTTTTGTGACATAATTCACCCAACAAGACCTTTCATAACATTTGGGTTTAACTGAATACAAATAATGACATATGTTGTCATCATGCCCACGCAAGTCATCATAAAGGCTCTGTTGAGACCAGCGAATTTCCAGACGGTAAGCTGAATTGGGAAAAACGAATATTTTGTAAAGGCCAATTGCACTTCATAATAAACAGCACTATCCCAAGCTGATTTCGATTTTCGCAGCAAATTATCCAGCTGACCGAGACAAAGCATGGCTTCTTTGTTTACCTTATCGGCAGCTAGACTCACGCATATCAAGGTAACAGCAGCTCTTGTTAACGCTAGAGATGTAATCACTATCATTTGAGATGTCGTCGGAGTTAGTGGATTCAAAATGGAGATTATCCTCACACATAAAGTCAATAGAATAACTAGAAGCCACAAAGCAACAGTTCGGGAAAACACCTCGTCCAAAAGTTCCACATTCTTCGAAAGGCTATCAAATGCATTCCTAAATCCGAGAACATCATTTCTCTGTAGTAATGTAGTTTTGTTCGATTTTGTTGGAGTGTATTGGTTTTTAAGTGCCTTGAACCATAAATGGGCATTAATACACAGCAGCACATACAAGGCGATTATTGTTGTAAAGCTACCTTGAATGAAAAAGCATTCGACGCAATGGTCTGTCTTGACAATTATTTTTATGGTGCTTTCAGATAATTTATCGTAAAAGAAATATAAAGGTGTATTACTGAAGTACTTTTCATAAATAATATTCGTAGTAAAAATCAAGTATTGGGTTACAAACAATGTTATATAAATCCAAGCTAAAACGCAAATTATTTTCACAAGGGTTTCAAATCTCCTCCTGTCTGTTTCAGATAATTTTTGATTTTCATAATAAACAACAGATAGGACTTTTCTGAATTTGCGTCTTTGTAGAAATAGAAAATCGATAGTACAGACAGATGCCCAAACTGTTACACTATCGGCCAAATTCTCTGCCTCGATTTTGTATCGGAAATACCACACTATATCCGACAAAGCCCAATAATGGTAACACAACATGACTATTACGAAATAAAACCGCATTAGGATTCTCTTAATTCCCTCAGAAACAAAATACACCCTGATACCAAGAACACTTAGGGTAGTTAAAATAAAACGTAATGGGTGATGCTCCATTATTGCATCATTTGATTTATAATCAATCATTGGATGCATTTTTAATTCAAATTTCAGCACTATTCAAAAAACTTGTTCGAATTTAACTACTTTACAATCTATAATGGGGAACCAACCATTTGTTTTGGAATTAAAATCTGTCTTAAGTTCCTGTTTTTAATAGAATTGCAAATATCTAAAATCAAATATCAATTACAATCTGTGGTAACGAACACAATTTGCGATAAGGAGCACAATCTATCATAAATACGCAATTTATAATAAGGAATACAATCTATGATAAGGAACACAATCAGAGGTAAGGAGCACAGTCTATGATAAGGAACACAGTCTATGATAAGTAATACAATCTATGTTTTGGAGCACAATTTGCATTTAGAAACCCAATCTGTGCTGAAAAGCACAAATTATTACACAAACCAATTTCAGAAAGATGTTAACAAAATGCTCATACTAATTTACGAAAAATGTATTAGTGGGTGTATTTAATTCCTTGCTGAAGTGCATATATTTTATTATTTACGTCACCAGATTTATATCCAACAATACATGCTATGATGAATAATCCATGCTTGAGAACAAAATATACGTTTAAGAATACAGTCTAAGTTTAGGAATACAATCAATGGTAAAGAGCACAACTTTTGGTAAAAAGCACAGTCTATGGTAAGAAACACGGCTTACGGTTAAGAGCACAATCTACGTTGAGGAGTGCAAATAACAAATAGATTGTGTCACTTGATTAATCAAGATGCAGGTTAAAATGCGATAACAAATTTACTAATTTTTAAATTTGTTCTCAGAATATTTAAATATAAAAGCGCTCTCTATCAAAAAAACCCCTAAAAGATGTTTAACAACTTCACAGTTAAACTCCGCTGGCAGCAGCTAAGGGAAAGCTACAGAGAATGAAAATTCGTAGTAATTGGCTCAGAGAATCCTGAAAACTCTCCGCCCATTCATTTATTATGCATAAAAAATCATTCATAGTTCATAGACATCGAGGAACGAAAGCATGAATGAAATGACAACTGTTAAGAAATAGAGATGCAGGTGACACAGTGAGAAAAAAAAGTGTTGAAATGTAAGGAATATCCTTTTTATTGATAAATTATCACTAAAGAGGTGGTAACTAGCTCAAATGATTGATGGAAAAATAGATTATTCCGGTTTGAAGTAGTTTTCTCTGACCTTCTTTCTCAACAAAAGAAAGAAATGAGAGAACATGTTAATAATATCATTATATAATTATGCTAGAATTTTGTTTTTTAATATTTACTGAGGCATTCATACAATATTTAAAAACTCAAACAGTGATTAAGACAGTACTAATTCTTTACTCTCTTGACAAATAATAGAACAAATAACATTTCAATTAAACACGATAAAGATATTTTCATACAGTAGCTAGACAATCTTAAAAAATGAATACCCTGCGTTTTTCTTTGAACTTTAAGAAGAAAATTATTCTGTTTTTGTCAGACAAAAAGTTAAAATCTTAGGTCGCGTTATTTTTCTTTCTTATTTTCGCAAAAATGAATTTTTTTTTTACTTTCAGTTCACTTGAAGAAAAAAAAATTCCATATTTTTTTTAAATTCTTTTTTAATTATCTGTCAGTTTGTTTCTGAAGTCATCTAAATTTCAATTAGGGAACACAAAAAATTTACTTGAATTACTCCGAAAATAATTTTAACTGATATTGACATATATCTCAAGTGAAATTTAAATTATTCAGCTATACAGAATATATTCGCAATTCTGAATGACGATATTGACGACTTGGAGCCATGTTTCAACACACTCTTTGGCGATAACGTGATGAGAACTTATGCTTGTAGCTGTCAGGAAGCAAGTAAACTTGCTTTTTCGCCAAGTTAAAAGTTACAGCCACAATTTGAGTCTTCCAGCTTTTCGGAAAAGAAATCGTAATGGTTTTTGGTGATTAATTCTAACTGGCGATAATAATATAAGGTTTTTCTACTTGATTGAAACTTGAGAAATCATGTAGGGCAGAGCTTCGCCTAAAATTTTAGTGCTCTAGTTAATATTAAAGTTGGAATATTGGGTGATGATAAATCTTCTGTAAGGAAAAGATCTCAATAAACTCTATTTTTAGAGATCAGAAAACGTTTTGAGCTTATCATCCAATACGGTGTTGCAGTTAAAATTTGCATGCTGTATAAATTAGAGGTTGTTTGGAATTTAATTGATGGTTTCCAGTTTTGGAAGACCAAGTGCAAGTTAAGAGTTAAAGATTTATATTGCTTATTCGGTATTATAAATACTTCCAGGTCCGTAAACCCGTTCCATCTAAAAATCAATCGTTACCATGTGCTGTGTCTTGCCAGCAGTTGAACTAAATGACTTTTTAATGAAATGAAAATAGAGAGTTTACAGACAAATCATTACATCTTTTACAAAAATTGCAATATAGATTCTTTGCCATGTTTATTTTTTAAATGATTTTTAAATGAAATAAATTGTAATTTGCTTGATTCAAAAAAGATACGCAAAATTTTGCATTAAGCCTTTGCAGTTTTTTTGAATTTCAGTCTTAATTTCATGTCAATTTTTAGAAATATAATTCTTAATCAGTAAAAAGTATTCAAATTATTTATTAGCCATTATGGTACTTAATATAGAGTCAAAAAGTAAGCAAATCTGGAAAAGTATTTTTAAAATCCCACAAAGAAATAAACTGACCGCAGTAATTAATTTTGAACTTATTGGAAATTAAAAGTATAGACTGCATACCAGATATTGTAACAGACCATAGTATATCAATTTCAATGCAGAATTTCAATTAATTCCTTTCATACCCTTTTCATTGTTTTGTATAAATTTAAGTAAAAATTAGTGCAAGATAATATGTTTAGCAATTTCATAGTTGATGGATATAAAATACACCACAAGTGCTTTTTCTGTGTTAAAGGTAATATCTTCCAAGCATGGCTGACTTCTAAACAATACTTTTTCAAATGTGCACTTATTTGCAGCTATTTAGATTTAAAAGAAACAGTTATCCATCGTTTATATTTCTTTAATTTGCAAAATCAATTACTGATACATTTTTGAGAAAAAATCAAAATTAGTTTTTTTATGCATTTTAAATTTTAGTACAATATATAATATTTTATATTTAGTCCAATAATCTATCGGTTTTTTTAGTAGCTATTACTGTTTTTTATAATTAAAAAGTACCAAAATATATTTTTCCGTGTAATTAGAGCAACAGAAAAAAATATATATAAAGGATGCCGATGTCCCATTTGCGTGATAGGGATACAATGTTTCCCACTAAGCTTAAGTTTTTGAAATAAACTTCTTGAATCAACATTAAAACGCAAATCTATATCAACAATTTATAATCAGTTTGTGTTGTTTTAACCGTTCTTAAAACTAGTTGATGAACTACAACATTGGTTTTTTTAAAAACTAAAGTAATTTTTAAATGATATTAACTCAAATATTAATGAGGAGGAAAGCAGTATTTAAAACCGATATTCTCTTTTAGGTCTTTATATTTCATATACTTTACGCTGTTTTAATTTGGGAGTCTCATTATGACTAATGATGTCTCTTCCATGCAAATCATTAATAGTTGTCGTTAATTGAAGAATTTTAGTTGCAAGATTTCTTCTCATTTAAAACCAGAATGTAATGCTGTTTGTCATTATGAATTATAAAATAAAATATTTTGATTAATCAGACATTAGTTCTATTGTCAAATAAAGTTTAAATTTAGAAGGAAAACTATTTTTAGTTTAAAAAATTTGTTCTATATTCCTTTAAAAGAAAATATTAGACGGAGTGCCTATCAAGTCTTGAAAAGTGCACACTTACATATTAAGAAAAAAATACTTTCAAAATTTGCTTTTTTCTCTGATGCGTGATAAATAGGTTTTAAGTAGTTAGAATGAAATTTAAGAACTATAAAAGCTTGAACGCCGTAAAATATTTATGGTTATATACACCAAGTGTCGTAAAATTGACGGACATTTAAAAAAAAACAATCAATAAATATCGAATAAAAGTATTTTTTGCTAAGTTCTTAGGTATACAGATAATCTATTTTCATCAAGTAAAAAATAATAATTACACATTTCGTTACGTTATATGTTAAAAACGCTGTGCTTATGCACACCAATGTCGTAAAAGTAACTGAAAATTTCAATAAAATAAATTAAGTATTGTAGAAAAAATTTTTATGAATGGAAAAGTATGTTTTGCTGCGTTTTATTTAGGTATCTAGATAGTTCATTCTCACCAAGTCGGGAAAAAATTACAAATCTTGCTAGGTTAATATTATTTTATTTTATAACCGTCGTTGAACAGATCTTGGATTTACGGCTACTAATGCTCAACTCCGTAGCCTTATAATTTTAAACCAGTTCAGCAGACAAGGAAACTCCTGGATCAGTAGCACCAGAGGTATGATTTGTTATGGGAACATGGAGGACTTTGAGACTCGACAGATCTAGCGTGCATCAGTCACCATTTACTACACAGGGAGTCTTCGGCTGACGAGGATCGAACCCACGATATCTTGGACATGGGCCCAGTGCACTACCAACTAGGCTATCCCGGCCCTGCTAGGTTAATTTTATTTTATTTTATAACCGTCGTTGAACAGCCGACCCAATTTCATAGGTTTACGACTACTTACGTTCAACTCCGTAGCCTTGTAATTTTGAACCAATCCAGAAGACAAGGAAACTCCTGGATCAGTACCCCCAGAGGTATTGATTTGTTGTGGGAACATGGAGGACATTGAGACTCGACGGATTTAACGTGCATCAGTCACCATTTACTACACGGGGAGTCTTCGGCCGGCGAGGATCGAACCCACGACCTCTTGGATATGGGCCCAGCGCCCTACCGACCAGGCTATCCCGGCCCTTGCTAGGTTAATTTGTAAAAACTATGGTTAAGTACACCAAGTGTCGTAAAAACGACTGACAATTGTTATCTGTCAATAAAAAGGCACATTTCTCTGAATGCATATTTTAGTGTCTGATATGGTAATTCAAAGCATAATTTACACTAAATAATGAGCATAATTACATTTTGGCCCTCTAATCATTATGACATTTTGTCCCAGAATGTGAAAATCCGATCATCAGGGGATCATAAGTTATTCATGTGAATTTTTTTTTATTTTGCTTACGTAGCTTACTAAACATTTTTATAATAGCAAAGGAATAAATTTAATATCATTACGTCATTTTTATATTCCATAACTGGCGTTGTAGACGACCCAAGACGTTGAAACGAGTATCCAATGTCCAACCCCATGAAGTTGTAATTTTGAACACGACCCAGAAGACAAGGTAATTTCTGAATTGAATTGGGACAAAATTACCTTCATGGATTATCAGTGATGTAACTAACACCCATTTGCGTTACATGACAAGTCAACCACGAAAAATTCCCCTAGTTAACTCGAGGACAAGGAGATCCTAACCAATGATCCGTCTACCACAGACGATATTTCATGTCAGCGCTGTAGTCGATGCGAGCCGGGTGCAGAATTCGTCTCAACCAGCCACTACTGGGATGCGAACCTGGATCACCTCATTGGAAGGTGAACGCTCTATTCATTCTGCCACCAAAGCTCTTGTGAAGTAACTATTTTGTATCGCGCATTTTTGACAATTTTTTTTTTCGTAATTCAAATTTATGCAACCATTTAAGCAAGAAAAAAATTATTTTATAGAAAAAAGACTTTTTTCAGCTAGCTCGATATGAGACAAAGTTCCTTATTGAAATGTTTCCTTATTAACGTTCCAAAATTAGAGTTCCTTATTAACTCATTTTCCAAAATTAGAATCAGGAAGAAGTAAAAAAAAAAAAGAAAGAAAATTAAGTTTCGAAGAATCACTATCTGAAAAAACGATTCTTATTCCTAAAACCTCCTCTGAAAGTATGAAATGCTGAAATATGCATTAAACCTCCTTTTAAACGCGACCCCTAACTTCATAATTTATGGATTTCATTTTAAGAAAATCCTCAGGTTTAGAAACTCTAGAAGAAGATAAATCTTTCTAAGCACGTGAGAAACACCTTGCTAATGTTATCTGTTGAATTAAAGGATAAAGTTCAGATATTACATTAAGGTTTAAAGAATCTTAAAATTTTCTTTTTACTCCTATTTTAAATATATAATCTGTAAAATCTTGCTAAAAGTCCGAAATGCTCATTTAACATTTAAATCTAACATAATACACAAGAATTATTTATTATATTGTACAAAAACAGCATGAAGTATGAGTCATTATATATATATATATATTTATCCATGTGCAAATCCATTTCGGGCAAATCCGTGTTAAAATTATCTATTAAAATTTTTTCTTTGATAATTTAAATAACTTTTCTATGTGCTAATCCATATCGTGCAAATCCGCGGCTAAAATTATTTGCAAAGCAGGCAATTTATGTTTCTCTTTTCTATTTTATATT
>NC_092211.1:63652196-63738401 GCF_043381705.1 Parasteatoda tepidariorum | reverse complement strand
TATATTATATATATATATATATATATATATATATATATATATGTATATATATATATTATAAAAAAATATTCTAATAACTACTATAAAATCTGTTAGATAGTCTAAATTATATTCATACTAAAATATAAGTAAGGAAGTTCAGTTTTATTTCTTTCATATTCAAAAACTTATTAATTTTTTGATACTTATTATTAATTTGATATTAATTAAAGAAATTTCAATGATGAATTACCGTTTCTCTTAAATCTAAATAACTGCAACTAAGAGCAAAGTCAGCCGGGTTGGAAGATTTTATCTTTAAAGCAGAATAAAACGCTGATGCTGTTTTTCATATTAATGAATTATTAAATTGCTGAAAATAATATTCTTACCAAAATTAAAAATACAACATAGTAAAAAAAGTATGAAAAATATGCTAATTAAATATTTTGCTTCAAGTGCTTACATAAAATATTTTTATGTACTGATACATGCTATTCGTTGAAGCTTTTTTTAATAAACTGAATGAAAAACTAGTCTCTAGACGAACACTTGAGTCGACAAACAGACATAAACTTGTGACAAACAAAACACATATTTTTCCGAACTTTTTTTTAATATTTCCTGTTCAAATTGAAATCATAATTTACCTGAAATATCTACAAACAAACATCAGTAAGTAAATAAACGCTGAAGTAAATTGACAGATGCAAATTGAAAGTCATCTAAATATCAAGATATAATCCAGAATGATTATCCATTATATTCAAATCAGCTGGCAAGTTGCCACTATCAAATGCTCAACATTGATTATGCTAAATTATCTTGGAGTAAATAAATTTGAATAGTCGAACAGAAAACCAAATGGAGAGTCCCTCAACAAATACTCTAAAATATATATTAAAATTCTGAGTCTCATCTGTGCCATTATGTTTCATGGTAATCTGTATGAATAAATGTGCTGAATGAATGTTTATCATAAGTGAAAGAGCACTCTAACTTAAATGATGTAACGGTTAAAGTCGTGAATATTTAAGAAGGGCTTTCGATTTAGGAATTAAAATTAGTTTGAAATTTCCTTTGGAGTTTGTTCTAAATTTGTCATCTTATCTGTCAATATTTGTGTAAGTTTATATATTTGTAATTATAAAGCATTTCCTTCGAAATATATTTTAAAATGTTTAAATATTTTTAATGATTGAGTTTATCGTAATATTTGTATTATGCAAATTAAAATACAAAAAGTTAAAATTATATGTCACATGTTTTAATTGTAAAGGTAATTTATTTTTACCGTATAAGAATAAATGACTTAAACGGATATTTCTACATGCGAATTATAATTGCTTTAAAAAGAATAATTTTTATCTAAATTCAGAACAGACTCAGCTATGTTGGGACAGCCATTTTTAAGCAATCAACAATTTTTTAATACACTTTTTCTCTTCAGTCATCTTTTAATAGAACATCATAAATTTTGATTGCCACTCCGATTGATCTAACATGAAATCAGCGATCTCCAAATGCCGAATCAGACTGCAGTTAACACAGGGTCAACAATCTCAAAACACCCATTGAGATTGAATTTATGACAGTGTAAGCAATCACAAAACAGCCATTTAGTTGCTTATATTTCAGTTTCAGCAATCTCAAAACATTCCTTCCGAATGCATTAATTAGAATATCATCTGCTTCGAAATTTCTTTTCTTTTCCTGCCTAGTGCAGTATACCAAGTTGGTGAATCAAATTTGGTTTTGCTTTATGAAAATAAATCAAGCGCTTTAATTGCATTTTATTTAGTTCCTACGAATACGAACTGAATTGCATGGATAAATATTTGTGTATCGAATATGTCAGTCTAAGTCATTACTGTAAAAATATAACGTCTTATATATAATATCCGTTCCTTAACACTTTTTTTACGCATTGTTGCTAAGGAAAATAAAAAAAACATGGCTTAAGTGCCTTACACTTGAAGCAATGCGATAATTTTAAAATACATATATGATCCTGCCATGACTAATTATCTCGTCTTTAGAACAGACAAATAACCTAAATATTTTAAAAGTTATTAATTTTTTTTTGGAAATCGCCAATTTGGCGACATTTTTCCACCAAGATGAAAATTATCAAACTCAATGCCTTATTCTCAGTATTTGCACATTTTTTGAGACCAGGTAATGCAGCATTGGAGTAATTTTTTAAATATAAAAAAAAATAGACCACAAACGCTTTTCATTTTCGCGAAAATGTGGCTTTTCTCCATAATGACGTTTTGAGCCAGTTTCAAAATAAGCGTAGACAGTGCTGGCTCTAGAGGAAATGCAAATGTCTAGTGCTGGCTAAACGTGACTTAACTGCCCTGAGTAACTCACAGCAGTTATAAAAATAGCATATTATTCGCAAAAAAGCATCATTTCATAATACGATGGAGCCATCGAAAAACAACCTAAGGAAAAATATATATTCTTCGATGTACCGTTATTTTGTCTCGAAAATTGCCCATTGGATATTTTTTTTGTTTTAAAAATTTAACTTATTCTCTGATAAAAATATTTCACTTTTCCATCGTTTATAATACCAAAAAAATGGATATTTAAACAACTCACTTTCAATGAAATGTCCATTTCCATTTGGGTTTCATTCTTTATTTGAAAACCCAAATAAAACTTGAAAGGTTTTGTCTTATTCTTACTTGAACCGTCAATTTTTAAAACATATAAATCCAATAAAACTTCAAAATTATTTTCAACCTGAGCTAAAAGGAATTAAAACATTAGAGTGATGAAGTTCCCATGCAAAGTGACATTGCAGCTAGCTCAAATAAGTAACGTAGTTATGGGAAAGCTTTTGAACCTGGAAACTTAATTAAATTCATTACCAAACGTGTGTGCAGAGAGGATTTCTGCAGAATATATTATGATATTAAAGCCTTATTCCTACCTTGTGTTTCAACAGCAGACTGAAATTTTAGTTATGAATACTACTTAAAATAAGTGATCAAAATGAAATTGATTTTAGAATTAAATGTTTAATTCAATTTGATAAATTATTTTACTGTGTTTAAATCCATTCCTCGACGAATTTGTAATTGTATATGCAAACTGGTTCTTTTTAATTATCTTGAAGAACTTCTAGGGTTAACAAGTTATTTCTTTCTTATTTATTTTTGAAACATTGTAGAAACAATAGATCCATTTAATTTTAGTAAATACTTTGAAAATGTGTACACAACACATTTGATAAAATTTTTATTAGCTTGTTTCATAAGAAATTAACTGTCTATTACTTATACATGATAAACCAATAAGGGAAGCGTTTTTTTTTAAATAAAAAGTGCAGGAGATTTACGAATTGTTTTTAAAATTTAGCAATGTTAAGGTCAGTAGTTGCCAATGAAGGTTCTCCGCAAAAAATTAATTTAAAATAAGTATTTATAAGAGTTTCAGCCCGGAGGAAAAAGGGGCCACTTACCAGCTTTGCAACTTATGCGAAACTCTATTTCATTTTACTTGTAGTTGAAACAACGGATGTTTCTACAGCAATTTTTGATCAATTCGGATTTTAACATGAATTTCTAATATAAATCTATTCCATATTAATTTTAATAAATCATCTAAAAACATGCCATTTGCTTTTCTGAATATATACATGATGTTGTTTAAAAAATTACTAAATTGCTTATCGTGAAAAAAAATTCCACTCCATATTCAATCATGATTTCTCAAAAATAAAGCAACTCATTAAAGCCACCGCATAAGTTCAAAATAAAAACAATGAATCCAAACATGTTATTTCCAGCTGAAGAATTAATGGTAAAAAGAAATAATGTGCAATATTAATGGATCGCAAAAAATAGCAATCAAAATCAATAATGTTAAACTAAAGAAAACTGGTGAAATTTTTAATAGCACACGGTAAAGAAATTATCTTTGAATACTGAATTATACGGCTCAAGTCACATTATTTGGAGGTCTTCGGGCTACCGAAGCTGGGGTGCAATCCACTCTGCAGAGGATCAAAATTGTGAGGCTTTAGTGCGACGTAAATAAACTGCAACTACAACATTATTTGGAATTAAAAATAATAAATCACAGAAACTACACCCGTATCACGCATATGTTGGAAGAGAAAAATCCTCAGAGAACAGAATTTCTGCCTCCCATTGAGGTGGACTAGGCTCGAATCCTAGAGATGGCTTACATCGACTACAGAGCAGCAGCGAAATATCCTTAATTGTAGACGGATTAAGGATTTGAATTCCATGAGCTAACCGTGGATGGTTTTCATGGTTCTTCCTCTCCATGTAGGGCAAATACGGGCTAGTTCCATCAAAAAAGTCCTCCGTGAAGGTTAGTTTGCCCCATATACTTGATCCAGGAGTTCATTTTATATTATTTTATAACCATCGCTGAACAGCCGACCTAATTTGGGGGTCTACGACTACTAATGTTCAACTTCGTAGCCTTGTAATTTTAAACCCAATCCAGAAGACAAGGAAACTCCTGGATCAAGTATTGGGAGAAATTTGCCTTCGTGGAGAACTTTTTGATGGAACTAACCGGCATTTACGTTATATGGAGAGGAAGACCACTAGACCCTCCCACGGTTAGCCTGACGGCAAGGGGACTCTAACCCATGATCCGTCTACCACTGAGGATATTTCACGTCAGCACTGTGGTTAGTGCAAGCCGGATGCGGAATTCGTATCAACCAGCCATCGGCGGGATCGAACTCCGGTTCACCTCATTGGAAGGCGAATGCTCTATACCCTGAGCCACCAGGTGTTCATTTGCTTTCTGGGATGGGTTCAAAACTACAAACCTACGGAGTTGAGCATTGATAGTCGTAAACTCAGAATTGGGTTGATTCTGCATCGCCGTATATAAAAATCTAAATAAAAATATTATTTAGAAGGGCATTTAATTTTTAAAGAGATAAATATAAATAAATCAAATAGTGTTCATGATTTTTAGAAATTACGTCCTTAATTCAGTATCAGTTATTTGTCATTTGACTTCAAAAGTTACGAAATTGAATGACAAAAGAATTAAGTTCGTATTTTCTGTACTAACTCTTATCGATAAATGTACACCATTTCAATATGCAACGTCACATATGGTTTCTATCAAATTCATGCTCACTGCGTAAAGAATATTGAGAAAAATGGAAGTTCAGAATATCCTAATATCTAACAACAAATGGCAGAAAAAGATACGACATATTGCTACACACACCACAAAATCTCTTCGCGTAATCCTTAATACCACTTACGACAGAAAAGAGGAAAATATCTGCTTAGGATATTACTTTTTTTTCTGCTCCACTAAATATTATGTATGGTGCCATGTGTTTGTGTTAAGAATACATATTTATCTTCTTACACGAGTTCAGAATTGCGTTCGCGAAAGATTCGTTATCATCAAGGTATGGCGAGCTCCTGGGAAATTTAGTTCCGAGAACGGTTTTTTTCCCTCCCTTTTAGTCTTGTGGATCAATTTATTTCAAAAATGTCATGCAAATTTAAAATGCTCTCTCTTGGTTAACTCCTGAAATTAAATATTTTAATTATTTGTTTTCCCTAGAAATTTTTGTTTGAATTGTTGAATTGACATGCAGTTAAGGTTTTTGCTCTTTATTTTTTATAACTGATTTTTATTTAATGATTTATTTTATTACAAATCTTCTTATTTAATGAAGAATTACTATAAAAAACATGTGCACTGAAGGAAAATCTATTTATTATTCATTCTTTTCAAGAATATTGGAATATAGGGCATGTAATTGAAAGAATTGGCATGCAACTAAGGTTTTTGCTTCTTTTTATTTTTATAACTGATTTTTATTTGATGATTTATTTCATCACGTTAGTTCATTACGTCTTTTTGTTGAAACAATACTACATAAATATTTACCTTAAAAAGAAAATAAATCCATCACCATTTTTTTCTCAAAACTACTGGAATATAGGGTATGTAACTAAAAGTATTAATATGTAACTAACATTTGTGCATTTTATTTTTATAACTAACTTTCATTTAATTATTTATTTCATTATGAATTTTCTTATTTAATGAAGCATTATTATTAAAAATATGTGCTTTAAGTAAAAATATCATCACTTTATTTCCAAGAATACTGGAATAAAGGGTATGAATATTAGAAAACACAAGTTACATTTCCTTAAAAAAGAGAAAGATAAAATTATCTTCACGTGATGTCAGCATCAGTTTTTGTAGTTTTTTTTCTTTTATGAAATTATTAATAATTAAAAATTTATTTAAATAAAATAGTTTGGCTTAAAAAACTATGCATACTAAAGTATGTCTAAAGAAAATACAAAAAATAAAAATAAAAATAAAATTGAAAAACAAAATGTGCAAAACATTTATGGGAATTATTTGAAGCTCTTCTGAACTTTGGAAAAGACAAATAACTTAAATATTTAAAAAAACATATAAATTAAATGGTTTTAAAATTACACATTTTGGCGAGATTTTTCCATCTAGCAGAATAACTTTAACACTGTTTTTTTAAGCTTTGTAACCAAAGAAAATAAAATAGCCATAGTTTAAGTTACTTACACTTGAAGCAATGAGATGATTTCAAACCATATATATAATCTTGCCGTGAAGAATTATCTGGTCCTTAGAACAGGCAAATAACTTATAACTTAAATATTTAAAAAGTAGTGAAACTTTTTCAAAAATCTCCAATCTGGGGATATTTTTCTACATAGATGAAAATCTTAAAAATAGCAAAAAGCGTTATTTCGTATTACCAGCAGAGCAACAGTTAATTTATCTACTCTGTAAAAATAGCATTAACTTATTCACACAACTTTCATAAAAACAACTTCATATCATGGCAACAACTTTCAAAGATATTATTTTCACTTAGTAACCCAAAAAAAAACTAAAACGCGAAATAAGTGTGTGTTTGAGGATATATTTTTTCAGTTTAAATAATTTTTTTAAAAAAAATATCTACAAAAGAGATGAAGTTAGAATTTAAAATTAATTAAAAAATAACGCAAAACAAATCCTTAAAGAATGAAAGCTCGCTAACAAGAGGTAGAGTTCACTAATATAAAAATATTTAAATTGTTTCGAAAAAAAGTAATCATTTCTTCATATATCTAACTTATTAAAAGGTTTGTTAAAGACTGTTTAAAGTATTTTTCAGCAATTCCAAAAATTTACATTTAACTAAGTGTGTTAATCAAGCACCTAACATACGCAAACGTGTAATTAACTTAAAAACATGTTTAATTACCATAAACTATTTAAACTAACCATTATGCGTGTAATTCTATTCACTTATAACTATAGTGTTAATCACATTATTCGGTTTCTGAAAAGACAGAAGCAAAACAAAAGTAAAATGAATATTTCTCTTCATTACAATGCATTTCTAAAATACAAAGCATAGTTATCCAAATTAGCGAAATAATTGTTAACAGTGAACAATGCTATTGTGTTTTCGTGCAAACAGTAAATAATTTTGATGAAATATTTATTTCGTGTAAATGATTACTCATGCTCTTTTTAAAAGACTTAGGAAACTGTTTTGTTATACTAATCTATTTAAATTTGTAATAAAAAATCTTTCTGAAATCGACTTATCTTAAATGTCCTATGGAATTCAATTAGCATGATAAGAAAAATAATGGTGAGATAAGAAAATGGTGTTAAAATAAAAATCTAATCATTCAATTAAAAATAAGATTAATGAATAGTTTCACTAAAAAAAATCCGAAACTAATTTCAAATGTCTTTTAAAGTAATTGGAAGAATTATATACAATATGGACAAATACAATATGGAAATAGAACAATATGGACAATAAAATCAAGCTATGATTTTTTTTATTTATTTAACGCATACAGAGCCATCTCTTATTAGGAAACAGCCTCGCCACTATTTTTAAAGATTCAATTCAAGTCATTTATTGCTGAACGCATGCCCAAATGACCAGCAGACATGGCTACTCTAGAATTACATAAAACCCAGTCAGGTCAATTTAAAACAGAAAAAATAAGCTCAAAAGGAAACTTGTCCACTTAAAAGTCTAAGCCAGCTGCAGCATCTGCAGTGGGCGAATTCGAGAAGACAGAAAAATTAACGGAGTGTAATTGCAGAACTTATTTTTAGCATCTTGGGAAACCCCACTACAAAACCAATTTACTGAAAACTTTCTTGATCTATATTTTTGCAGAGTTCAGTTACAGATCTCTGTGGGAATTTTGAAGAATACCAGCGTCTTCAAATTCAGCGCCATAAAATATACTATCTCACTACTCCTAAAAAATACCATATAATAGCACCCATTGGAAAGAGACAGTTCCTTTATTCTTCACCAGTAGCTTTAAAAGAGCTAAGATGGCACAGGTGATAGAGCATTCGCCTTCCAATGAGGTGAACCGGGTTCGAACCCCGGCGACGGCTGGTCGATACGAATCTGCATGCGGCTTACACCGACTACAGTGCTGACGTAAAATATACTCAATCGTAGAAGGATCAATGCAAATGTGGGATAGTTCCATCAAAAAATCCGCCATGAGGGCAAATTTCTCCCCCAATTATTTGATTCAGGAGTTTCCTTGTCCTTTGGATTGGGTTCGAAATTACAAAGCAATGGAGTTGAACATTAGAAATCGTAAATCCAAAAATTGAGTCGGCTGCTCAACAGTGTTCATAAAATAAAATAGCTTTAAAAAGTTTGTTAATCGTTGTTATGTATGCTAAAAAGAAATGTTTAACCAATATGATGTAAGACAAACTGATTTTAAAACTAATGTAAACAAAGGATTTTTAAATAGTGTAATGTATGACAAAAGGATTGTTAGACTAGTGTTAAGTATGGCAAAAAAATTGTTCGTCTGATGATTTGTATGATAAAATGATTGTGAAAATATTATGTAAGAGGAAATGATTATTCAACCAATGTTACTTATGATTATTTTATTCCTAAATTAATGTATCATAAAAGGTTTGTTAAACTAATATTATGTTTAATAAAATTATTAAACAAAAACAGATGGATTAGAAATATTTGTGACACATATTTATCTGTATAAAAATGAATTTCCATCTGCCCTTCATAGACTCCTAAGCAATTGTACCAAAAGCAATGAAATTTGGCATACTGATAGTTCGAAGCACGGAGAAGGTGACCACCCACATTTGAAATTTCTACTACGAACCTTTGGAGAGTGGTGAGCAAAAACCGAAAGGGAATTTTCTGATTGGTTAAGTGTCAGCCATTGTTTTAAACTCGCATGTAGAAGATTCTATTTTTATAAAATATTGCAAAGATACTACCAGTAATATTTGCTAGTTTTTAGCTCGATTTTAACAAACAGAGATTTTCTCTGTTTTGCTTAGTTTAACAACGTAAAGCCACCAGGAAGGGAAACAAATAATAATAAATAAAAAAGAAATTGAAATTATTTTATCTCTATTAATTGTGCTAGTATATGTGTTTCAGTTTTACGCATGATTTCGTAGTACGCTTCATTGTTGATTTATTGATTTTCTTTTTTTTTATTCATCCAGCATTAAGAACGGGTATTTATCTAGTAAGCGATAAATTGGAATATTTTTATATATAACAATCAAGCTTTCAAATAAACATGAAAATATTACTTTCTTTAACATATTTATAAAATTTCTAAAGTAGCCACGTTTGGACTTAAACTAGATCTTGCGAAACGTTTCTTTTTATTTATTTTTTTATTTAGTCATTTATATACTTATTTAGTTTTTTGCTATGGTCCGCAACTTACACTTTCTCACTTTTTCTTATATCCTGCACATGAAGCCATTTAGGGATGCCAAAGTATTCTAAGGTTAAACACAAATCCTCACTCCCGTAGGATCCAAAAGGAAAAACTCTATTTGGTTAAGGGATCTCGGGTTGGTAATATAGCTAGTCGTATGCAGTAAAAAAGTCAAGAAAATGTGCATAGTGAAATTCTTGAAAGTCTTTAGCCTAACTTTGTCCATTCCATTTTTGCTTTCCCGTTTAAGGTATAAACTACATACATTTGAAAAAAAGACTAGAATTAACTTTCCTTTAATTACTTGAACAAGTCCATCAGCAACAGCCATACATTTTAAGCATTTACATTTTAAGCACTACATACATTTAAAAAAAGACAAGAAGTAACTTTTATTAAATTACTTGAACAAGTCTATCAGTAACAGTCATACATTCTAAACATTTACATTTTAAACACTTCATTCATTTAAAATGACTAGATTTAACTTTTATTTAATTGCTTTAACAAGTCAATCAGTATCAGCCACATAAGCTTCTATTGCAATACAAGGCTGCTTTGTGGAACGGCTTTAAGCGCATTATATTCCATTGCTAATAAAGCTAATTAGAAATATATGAGTCAAATAACGCAATGTATGCGTGTTGGAAATTCCATTGCACTAGTAAATCACCAATTAAAGCTGCCACTGTAAACATATAGTTGATTTATGCATTTTCCTTATTTACGTCTTTAATATATACAATGATTTTATGCCTATTAAAGGCATTTTTAACCACTAGATAGTGATTTTAAAAAAATGATTGGTATAAGTTCCTGAAATAAAAGCCAGCAATAAAATATAATATTTTAAAACTATAGGAGTTAGAGTTTTGCCACTTTCGACAGATTAAACTCAGAGAAAATGGCATTTCTTTCTAAAGTAAACCAATTTTGAATCCTGACACTTACCTTTATTTATAATTATTTTTTCATTGTATCAGCTCTTGATAAATATTGTGCTTTAAGAGGTAAAATAACTCCAGAAATGATTAATCTTAAGTTTAAAAAAATGGTAGAAAACACTTCATAGTTTTCTTTAAATTTGGCATTGGATATTAGTCAATAGTTCTTGAGAAGTTAATTTCATTCCAGCTGCTTGATTCAGAAATTCGACTGTTTACTGGGGTGGAAAGTACTGATTATAGTATTCGATGATCTATAATCAGTGCATTCCAATTCAGTATGATATTCAGTACATTTTTAACGATGTTTTAAAAAGTAAAGAATGCTTTCACAAAGAACCTAATTTTAAAACTCTTTTTTTCATTACATGTAAAGTTAGCGCATTGCTTAAACTCATAAAAGAGTGCGATACAAACATGGAAATCTATTCGTTGATTTAAGTGATTTTTATTTTAATCAAAACTGACAATTTTTTGGATAAATTTGATTTTAAGAAACAAAATATTTCCGAGTTCTGTAGCCCATAAAATTATTTTAGGCATGATAAAATACATAGTTAAACACTAAAACTTTGCTTCGAATGAAAAGCACTAAAATTGAAAAAAGTCAACATAATTTAAAGAAAAAAATACCGGATTTAAATAGTAAGATACATTTCTTTTTCTAACTTTAAATAACTGCACTAATTACAGCAGATTGTAAAATTAGTATTTCTCAGAATTAATTTTACAATCTGTTCATTAAAATAAACTTATATACACCAGCATTATTTTGCAAATTTACAAAATACTTAACAAAATACTCTTTCTAGTATGTGTCTGCATATAATATTAAAGCGCATCACCTTGTGACTAATTGATAGGACACAAATATGTCATCCGTATGTCGTTCCTCCACTTAAGATTATGGCATTGGATGTTAACCGGTTTGACATTTTGAAGTGAAGAGCTACTGAAGTGAGAGCTTAAGAGAAGTCAGCGAGGTAATTTTAGAGGTAACTGTATGTGTCTTTGATGCTTCAGATATAGATTTTAGTATAACAAGCTATTTTATAAACTAAACGAACATTTTCCAGTTATAAATTTGAAAATGATTATTTTGCAATAGTTTTAAAGGATTGAAAATATTTCGTTAGCTGCTTAATAGTGTTCAAAAGTAATAAAATGCATTCTTTTACGTGTTCATATCAGATATAATATAAATAGGTGTTTGATTAGGAATTTTTATTTTTGGTATCCAGTTGTTTCGAAAAAAACATCTCTAGGGGGATAGCACCTCGTTGGGGGATAGCACATATAGAAATGAAATCTTACTGTTCTCTGGGTTGCAAAACATGCTTCTCATTGTTATTTGCAAAAAGTTGTAGCGACGTTCTGTTTATGAGCAACTATTTTTACCTTATGGTATAAAATAAGGAAACTATGTATAGAGGAGAACCGTTCTGTTTATGTTTAGATTATATTATAAGGTAATGGAACTATGGATATTTTTGGTATCCAGTTGTTTAGGAAAAAGCATCTCTAATTTTGGGGGATAACGCAAATATAATAGGACACTATTCTCTGTTATGCAAAGGAAACTATGTATAGAGGAGAACCATTCTGTTTATGCTTAGATTATATTATAAGGTAATGGATATTTTTGGTATCCAGCTGTTTGGGAAAAAACACGTCTAATTTGGGGTGATAAGGCAAATAGAAACGAAATCTTATTGTTCGCTGGGTTGCTCAATGTTATTTGCAATAAGTTGTTGCAGCGTTCTGTTTATGAGCTTCCATTTTTACCTTATGGTATAAAGTAAGGAATCTATGTAAAGAGGAGAAAAGTTCTGTTTATGTTTAGATTATATTGTAAGGTAATGAAACTATGGATAAGGGTGAAACTAACAGCATTCTGTTTATGAATATTTTTTATATTATTCTATAAGATAAGAATAATATGTATCGGAGGAAAACAAACAGCGTTCTGTTTATGTTAAACGTTTAAATTACACTATAAAATAAGAACGTTTCTTCAGAAGCGAAACAACGTACTGCTTACGGGTAATATTTGCCTTATGCTATAAAAGAAGGAAACTAACAACATTCTGATTGTGAAAAATGTTTACCTCATACTATAAGCTAAAAATAATACTACGTATAGATGAATAATAACTTTTTGTTCATGGGAAATATATGCATTATACTGTAAATATTCAGAGGTGAAAATTTGTTTGCAATTTAGCTATTTTCAAAACCGCCAGAGCGTGTTGGCGCATAATAGATTTATGAACCACATTTTCAAAAATTTTTGTCAGTGAAAAATTTCTCAATTTTTTAAATAAGATTTTTTGCAGTGCAAAAAGATGGCTGTTGCCTGTTTTATCGTTATTTATCAAAAAATCAGGAAACGTCTAAAATACCTATCTGGAAGTAATAAAATAAACAGAAAATGTTTATAAAAAAATGGAAAAAATTTTGCTATGTACTACATTTCTCCTAGCGTCTATTTATTTATTTTTTAAATTTCACTGTCTTAAGACTAATTCTTATATTATTTATCAAAAAGCCTATCTAATTCTATACTTTTGAAAAAGGTATCTCCAGAAATACTTTAATTTACTCCTTCGATTAAATTTTATAAATACAAATTCCTTATTAGAACAGCATTAAATACATTATTTTACAAGATTTTTCAATGCTTTGAATATAATAATGCGGTTAAAAGAATTAATTTATCACTGTAAAAAATTTTCTCCGTAAGAATAAAGAAGAATAAATTTTTTTTAATCTTTATAAATTGGGAGTCTTTTCCATTTTAAAAAAAAGTATGAACTAGATAGGGAAAAAGAAATTGCGCAAGATTTTAATTATTCGAAAGAAGTTTGTCAGTTCTTATTTTTAGAGTTTTATAAAGAACATTCTTCTTCAATTCAAGCTTTAACTGTTTTCTCAGAGGAGTTTTGACAGTAAAAAACTATTTCATTAGCAGAAAGCACGCTATTCTGATAAACAAAATTTCTTGAAATATTAAATTGGGAAAACTCTTGGAAAATGAGAAAAATAGTTCTAATTGATTTTATAAATAAGAGATATATTGAGATCCTATAAATGGAAAATATATCATATGATTGCTTATTTAAAACAAATATAAAATTTTTATTTTTACAAATTTGAAGAGATTTATTTAAAATTTGTGGGCTCTTATATGGTTTATTTGCAAACCATACTCGATCTTAGTTAAATCAATTTGAAATGTGTTCTATCGTAGAATTGTAAAAATTAAAAATGAAATATTTACATCATTAAGACTAGTTTCTCTTTAAAAGTAAAATTTCCTGTCTATAATAAGTTATTGAAATAAAAAATTTTGAATTGAAATAAGTGACAAACAAAACGTGCAGAAACAATAAATCTACCTTAAAAAATTACATGTATGACGTCTTTTACGCATTCTTTCAATGACAAAGTAATAATTGTATCATTCATTATTGTCATCAACGCGCATTTTAGTTCAGAAATTTTTAAACATACACATTTACGCAATCATCTTTATGACTGCTCACCCACTTGATATATATATATATATATATAAGANACCCCGTTTACCTCGATATATATATATATATATATATTTTACACGGATGGCCTAATTTTCTAATTTCTATAAATGTTAGAAGATTAGGTAACGAATGCTTTTTATTTAAATTAAAATCTATAGTAACTGTAATATATATATTTTATTTTAAATATAATTTCTTTATGTTGGTATTTTGCACCATTTTAATAATCAGCATCGAGAACTATGATCGACAAAACATAACTAATTTAACAATCACAAACACCTATCATATTATTAGGTCATCCTTATTTCATATGACGTCAAAGCTTCGGAAATTTAAAACTTTGGGAAGACTTTTACATAGACTTTTACATAGCTATTACATAGCTGTTTTGGTTAATCTTTTTACATAGCTGTCACTTCCCTTCACATTTATGTGTTGCATTCATTTTCTAATCAGAATGGAGAATTTCGGCTTATGATGGGCAAAATTAATCTAACCTTACAGTTGTAAATAACTGTCACAATTTCACAACAGTTATAAAATTAGTGAAATATTAGCTAAAAATCATTTTATATCACGACAAACCTTCAGAGAACAGCTACCACGGTTTAAAGTCATCTTGGAGTGCGGTACTTATGTTTAATATGAAAGCACCAGCTTGAAATTCATCTAGCTAGATACTTTCCGGGAGATGCTGGATACTGTTTACATATGCATTTCCCTTTCCGTCACGTTGGAAATCTACACTATTTCAATAATAAACTGAGAAAATACCGCCAGTCATGGAACTAAATTAATCCAAGCAATTATTAATAACTGTTATGAACTCATAACGGTAATTAAAATAATGTAATAATTGTAATAGTTGTGTTGTTTCTTATGACACTTTTACAAGCCATCCACGTCAGCCATTGGCTTTTGCGAATTAAGTCAGGAAGGACAATAAACGAGAGAGCACCGCAAGGGTGAAAATACGTCGTTGATCAAAAACTCTTGAATAGATGGGCAGCATAGCTCATTCGTTAGACCACTTCCACAATTTTGATATAGATCAGAAGGGGGAGGAAGTTTTCTTCAAATCCCTGTACCCGTGGTACTACTCAGCGACCACTTTCAATTCTATAGATTTGAAAATGGATATTCTACAAATTGAAGATTTTCAATTTCAGAGATTTTACGAACGCGTATATCATATTAACTCAGTTGGTTAAAGCGGAGTCGAGGATCGAACCCCTGTGCCTCTGGATCAAAATCTGTTTCTCTAACCACTGGGCTACCAATACCAGATAAATTATTATTTTATATGATGAGATAATTTGTAAAGCAGTCTTAAACCTATCATGATCAAGTTAAAACTGTTAAAAAGGGAAGTATTTTTAGTGAAAGTAAAGTACTAGATGCTTGTATAATTGAGTAACTTAAAGAATGCTTGACACCTCAGATTGCTTTCAGTCTAAATGACAAAAACATTTTCTATCCTTCTCCAAGTTTTGTTTTTATATATGATAAATGCATGAGATATATATCTTCATGTAAATAAACTGCATCAAATATATTTAATGTACTCATATATTTTCACGGAAAGCAAGCGAAACAAACAGATGCTATTTTAAATATTAATATAACCTTAAAAAATAATCATCTCGCATATGAATTAGTTTTCCTGAAGCTTAAAAAATCAATTTATCACGAAATTATATACGAAAGAAAATTACCTCCTTTTCCAAAACCTATAAAAAACTAGCTTAGATAGCAAAAAAGAAAGAAGAAAATTTTTCTTAGAAAACCTAAATCATGCAGACATTTTTTTATGTGCTTTATACAACAAAATACCGTATCTTAAAACTTCTATGATAAAAATTGTTTTCAAAAGATTGGAGTGGTTTCAATAGTTTGTTTGTTGACTTTAGATTCAATACCCACATTATATAGAACGTAAGGTAATGTGGAAATACCACACAAAATAGCCATGGGTCTCTGCTTTAATGAAAATTCTCCAAAGAATAGGTATTGAAAGGTTTATTCTTTCTTTCGCAAATAAACGCAAGTGTAAGCTTTAAGCAGAATTATCCTTTCAGACTAATTTCTTAACATTTCTTTCTAAGTCTTATTTTCTTAGAGTTTATTTCTACAAACTTTGTGTTAGCTGAGACGATGTTAAGCGAAGTAATAGCTAGCATATAATTGAGAAGTTTAGAGAATGAGGATGTTATGTGTACTTTTAAAAAATTAGAAACACACCAGTTTTAAAATGCATTTTATGAAACTTACGGAATTATTGAGAAATTTTGAGAGACATCTAATTTATCGCTTTCACGATTGAACTATTCTGAAATGAAATAAAAATCTGATTTTACGTAATTATTTTTTTTAAAAATTCAATTTTTTTTTAATCAAATTTTTTTTAATATTTCTTTTCATCTTTGAATCTAATTTTTTTATTCCATTCACTTTTTTCATTCCAAAGCTTTCATTCCATTTTTCATTCTGACAATTTTTCCATGACTTTTTCATAAGCTAAAATTACTTAACCATAAAATTCAAAAATAATAAAGCTTATCAACTTACCTATAACCAAAAATTAAAATCCGAAAAATTAAGGAAAAAATAAGTGTTTTAAAGAAACACTTATTTTTTCCTTAATTTTTAATTTCTTAATTTTTAATACTCTTATTTTTTCCTTAATTTTTAATAATCAATATTAAGCAAAAATGAATGAACAATGTATTGACCAAGAAAGCTGCAATTTACGACGAAAAAATTCTGCTAAAACTACCGTACTGTATGATAATTACATTTTGGTAATAAAAAACTCACAATTCTGGTAATAAAAATAAAATATTCTGTGTTTAAGTCATTCAATTTGGAATTTTTTCAGTTCATGTAGTAACGGCTTATCAGAAATTCTGTTTTTCAAAATAATAGCTTTTATTATCACACATTTAGTAAAAAATACTAAACTTAAAAAATTATAAACTGTAAATTCGAAGATAAAAAGTAAATTTAACCGAATAAATAGTTTTCATGCCATGCTCTAAGGTATCATGATAAATTCTCTATATCAAGATTCCATTTTGACTCTTACCAAGCTTTTACGGTAAGACCTAGGAGCTACTAAACCATTTTGGTAAAACTTAGGTTTTACCGGCAAAACCTGGGATTTACCAAACATTTACAGCAACATACATTTTCGTCATTCGCTTACAACAACTATATATTTTCCAACATATTTTTTATTTTTATATTTAAGATCTCAAAGCTTTTTTTAGCAAAATTGATGGTCCATACAACTAAAAAGTTTGTTAACCACTTATCAAAATAATCAAATACCAAACTAGGATACTCCCTACTTTATAAGTTTATTATTTATCAACGAGAACCATCAAATTGATGGCCCTCAAGTAGTCAACTTACACAGATTTAACTGTATAAACTCAGGTTTACAGGTTAAGAGCAAAAGAAATTTCAAATATCATTTGAGTTCCAACAATATTGGCGGTTAAATAGTTTACTATTTTAGTTTTATCCAATATTTCTACATTAAAAGTTACAATTTAACGAAGGACTTTATAAGAATAATAATTGAATAGTACGAAAACGTACATTAAACAAGAAAAGTCCAATTGTTTTCGTTGGCATTGAGGTATTTATTATAGGTCGAATTTAGTTTATTAATAAATAGAAACAACACGAGTATCGAACTTTCAGAAAATTAAAGAAACGTAATATTAAGCTGAAAAATTTCGTGACCTGGATGCCACTATGCTATTAAAAACTTAATGCATTCTGAAAATTCCTTGATTCAAATATCCAAAAGTAATAATGAAAAATTTGAGAAAAAAATTTCTTAGGGGAATGAATTTTCTTTCCCTCTTTTCTAAAAAAGAGCTACTACTTATAAGATATTGATTGTGGGCTGAGCTTCACACTCAAGCAATCACACACAAAACTGATAGAACAGTCTTTCAAAATAGAGCTTCTACATTAATTTAATTCCTGAAATAATCTTTTCATCTACAGAATTCAATTTCTAAAATGCAAAGCGATTGAATTACATTGAATCTTCACTTAATTCCAGCTTTAATAAAATTACAAATTATTTTCGTGCAATATACATAATTTAATAAACCTCGTTACAATTTTCAGTGGCAAAAGATTCTCAAAACTCAGTAGCATAACTTGAATTTAAATCTTAATTATGTCTCTTCCCTAAACTATTTCAAACACTTGTCTATAAATAAAATTTAGAGAGTTCTAGAAGCATTAGTTGTATAGCTCTATTTACATCGCGCTAGAGGTGCACAACGGGCAATTAGCGGTCAGGAAAATATCCTTGAGGTAGATCCCAAGACATACCATCACAATTTCGATACTCTGAAGAGGAGATGTTCCCTGCTTTGGTAGATCTGCTGGTGAATTTAAGCACTTTACGGCAAAATACTTTTAAGGAGGACCGATACCGTCTGTCTCTTCGCAGACCGAGCAAAGTGGTCACCCCACTGGACACAACAAGTGATGCATGACTTAGGTATTCTGCTGAAAATAGCGTCTTTGAGATCAGTCCATAATGGGACTAGTTCTGAAAGAGAAGTAACTAGAACAATTTACTGTGGGAATTATTTCTGTTTACTTCCAGAAGGTTTCGAAGAACTTAGAGCTACATCCAAATGAGAATGAAGGAAATAGAAAGACATCAAAATGAGTAGACTAGCTTCTAACTTGCATAGAGGCACAAATTAGAAATTAGATCAACAGTTCAAATCGAAACTAAAATGAAAACGATAGTAAAAGTGCAAAATAAATAAGGTAAGGAAACGAAATATGCGAAAAGTACTAATTAATTGCCACTTTTATTTTCTATTTTCAAGACGAGAAGTTTAAATAATAAGTGCAACTTTAATTTTATATTTATATCGAAACTAATTTAAAAGGGAAACCAGCTCCTATTAAGCAGAACTGCTAGTTACTGAGCTACAGAAAACTGTATTACTGCTACACTTATCAAACACAATTATTAAATTAGTTTTAATAAGTATGAAATTCCACGTCTTCAGTTCTGTTAATTTTGAAATGCATCGCGGAATTTTTATCAATACAATGAAAATCCCTAAATCTACTTACTATTTTATTAACAATTTATTGCTTTTGTTCTCTTGATATGTAACACAGTGTAGCAGCAAAAAAAGAACTATTTTTAACATTTATTTAAGATTGATTTGCAATTTAACATTTCACTTAGCTTTTCTACATTGCTCTAGACTTCAATGAAGAAACGCTTAGTCAGTAAAATTAAAGAAATATATAACTTAGTCATTATTTTTGTTTTAAAAAAAATAAACATTTTAAAAGAATCCACGCTATTTCTTTTTTAAATTTAATTTCGATTTCTGTTTTTAACGTTGAATTTTCTTGACATTTTAAAAACAAATTGCAGGCAACCTGTTCACAGATAATTTTACTCTGGCAACAAAAAATCGCAATTAACCCTCTTTAATGTGCTTCATTTTCCTCTCAAATAACACCCTCGAGCTGCTGTTAAACAAGGCTGCTACAAAACTCCCGACTCATGAGAGGTAACACTTTTATATTTTCTTTTAGAATTTCAGATGTAGCATTCGTAAAGTACCTGCTTCTCTGTGAGTCGCAAGCTGTTAACGACTTCTTCAGGTTAAAAATGACTTTCGCGTTAATTGAGTTTCATGACGCCGGCCGACTTAATTAAATATGAGAGTTCTCGCTGAGAGTTACAGATGTGTCATTGCTAGTACTATTTTAAGGTTGAGTTGTAAGGAACATTTTGTAGGAGCTAAATTAATGAATTTAAAAATTTTCAAGTATCAATGTCTACTTAAGTTGTAGAAAATTACAAAACATGGGAATTACTAGTTTAATATTCGGTAAAAATTAAGTAACTATGCTACTATTTTAATTAATTTCTGAGAATAAAAGTTTAAAAATTACCATGAAGCATTAAAATGCATTGCTGAACATTATAACTGTTATATTGTCATCGGAACCTTTACCTAAATCTGGATTGCGATAATTTCTTTCAAATTGCAAATATGTCGCCGCTTTCGTGCGTGTAATAAAGGAATCTTGAAAAAGACATTTCTATCACCTTACGACTGGCTATAGCACTCAAATCTAAACTAGAATTTTGTACCTGGGGACAATAAAACTCTCAATTGTTCCCCTCAACCTCTTTAAGCAGATTATTGTTGCACCAAAAAGAAGTTATTATAGATGAAGCTTTATACCACTTTCTAACCATATAGATTGCTTAAATTTAAACTGGAGTTTAATTCTAGAAAAAAAATACAAATTTCAACTTTCTCGTAACCCTTAAAAGAAGAATTTATAACCAAATTGCATTTGCCACCAATATACTACACAAAATTTATACCTCTTTCTAACCATATAACGGATAAAAAAAACACACGAACTCAAATTGGAAGCAAACAAAACTAAAAAGTGGATGTAACAAAAAGGAATTTAAACACCGCGTTTCTCGAGATAGGAGAAAAGATTGCAGTTTTTACTATTCCAAAATTTAGTAAATCTATTTTGTAATAAGCTTCTTTTACCACAAAAACCTACCCCTACCATTCAATTAAGAGTAATGTGCTCTACATTTAGTGCTTGAAATGTAACGAAAATGCGATAATTTTCTCTTTAAAGCGCTTGCAATGGCAAAAAATTTAAACATCTGTTGTCTAATGCAATTAACTGCAACATGCCGCTCCGTTAACCCTTTTCAAGCAGATGGGACACTTGGTCCAATATATGTATTTTTCCTGACGCTCTAATTGCAATCAAAAATATAGTTTGGTATTCTTTTAAATAGAGAAAAGTTTAATTGTTACTAAAAAATCTGTTAGATTATCTAAATTATATTTATATTAAAATATGATACTAAGTTAAAAAAAAGTAGTTTGAAAAAAAATTTTCATAATATTCAAAAATTTATCAATAAATTACTTTTTAAATAAAAAAAAATTTCAATGATGGAAAACTGTTTTTCTTAAATCTTAAAAACTGCAAATAAGTGCAAAATTTAAAAATTATTGTTTGGAAATGAGCCGTGATTGGAAGATTTTACCTTTCATGCAGAAAAGTTAATGGTGTTCCATGCTGCATTTACTAAAAAATTTTTAAAATGATAAATTTAATAGTTTTTACTTATTTTGACCAAAATTAATACAAAATAATTGAAAGAGTGTAAAAAATATGTTTAATAAAAATTCTGCTTGAAGGCATTAAACATTGCACCAAACATTACATGTATATTCGATTTCCTTTTCTCTACTTCAAAAAAAAAATTTCACTTTTTGTTAAGCTTTGCAAGTGCGTTTCATGTACTTGAAATTGGTTTCATTTTAACATATGCGGTATTCTCTTTGATAAATTCCCTAATGCAAGAAGTAACAATTATTGACAGAGTATAGGCACACTGGAAGAAAAAATTGTTCAAAAATAATTTTACTGTACAGAAAGCAAACTAAAAAGAAGTTTTTTGTTTAGGAAAATATTTTTATAAATTTTAGAAACAAACCCATTAAATAAACAAATATTTTTTAAAGAAAAAATACAATGCATTTACTTTCGTTAGAAATACATTTCTGTTCTTAAACACTTTTGCAAAATTTTTTATCTCAGAGAATAGTGCTTAACAGCTTATCTTACAACAAAACTAATGATACAATATTTCTTACAAGACGTATCTCGAGAGAAACTTTTCCACGTAATTATCAAAAGAAATATCTTGATTAGCAATTTCTCTTACAAAGTATTTTTCTTTCTTTTTAAGAGTAAACCATGTAAATAAACGAAACAGGCGAAAAAATATAAACATATATTATTTAGCACGTTAATATAGCGCTCTTTTCTGGAGCGGTGCTATAAATGCTTCATAAGCATAAGATTCACATAAATTTCGCATTTTTAAATATGTATTTCGCATAAAATTTATCAATGATAGCACTTATCAAGTATTCATTTAAAAAAAAAATAGTTCAATTTTTAAATGCAAGTAAAAATTAGATTTTTGCTACGCCCTTAGCTCTTTAACGCATATGGGACAGATACATTAAAGAAATTTCAATGAGGAATAACTGTTTCTCTAAATAGCAGTTTATATGTGTTTATAATTTATAAACTGTTTATAACTGTTTCTCTAATAGTTAATAAGCGCCAATTTGAAAAATTATTGTTCGGAAGTCAGCCGTCTTTGGAAGATTTAGCCTTTAATGCAAAAACAATCACCGGTGTTTCACGCCATATTTCGTAACCATAAATTATTAAATTGCTTAATATAATACTTTTCGCTTATTTTGATCTGAGTTAATATAATAATAAAAATAGGAAAAATATGCTTAATAACGATTCTGCGTCAAAGTATTAAAGAGGTGCTGTTTGACATTTTTATCAAATTAATGCTATTTGGTGATTATAAAATTCAAGAACTAGCATTAAGCACTTCACTGTACCAATATAGCATTTTTCTAAATTTTTTTGTTCTAGTTTTAGTTAGGGCACATTGAGTTGAAGCTGCAGATTTAAAAGTGAGAAAAATATCAGAGTTGCATATTAATTTTTTTTTATTAGTCCTGTTACATGGTATTTTGCTAAGAGCAGAGGAAAGAAAATTTACTTTGATAATTTAATCGATTAGAAATAACACGTATTCGAATTTACTCTGCTATAAGTTAAAACTTTTTTGCACTGCATGTCAATAAAATAAATATGCATTAAATTTAAAAGAAAAATAAATATAAGAACATCGAAGAAAAAAATTAAAATGCTTAAATCAAATCGTAAGTCTCTTAAAGACTTAAGTAAAAAATTTTGTTTATTCTCATAGGAACTCGACACCCTTCTAAAAAAATATCCATACATTATAAGGAATTAAATAAAACAAATAACTACCATAAACAGAATTAAAGAGTAAATCAAATAATAAAACGATTCTGGAGAATTTAATAAATTAAATTTAAAACTATAAAATAAAAGCTAAATTCATTGTCCAATCGTTACTTAAGATTGTTACCACGGGAGTAGGTTAGGGAAAAAGTGTCTTTTTCCAGCGCTTTGGAAAAGAAATGCGTCACTTTTTTACATGCGTCAATTTGCAGTATTTAATTTTGATTCAAATTAAATTTGAGTTAAACTGAATCTATTTATCTTAACCAAGTTATAAATAATTTTAGGTAAAATAAAACACACACCTTAAAAGATGCATGGAAACACAAACTTTAGGATCTGAAATAAAAATTTATGGTTCTCTCATTCTGTGTAAAAAATAAGTCATGGAAGAATATTTCGTATCTTTACGAACATCGTATTGAAAAATATTTAATTTTATTTTAAGTGCTTTGATAAATATAATGATTAGCCTCATTTTTCAACTTATTCTAAAGAGATAATACAAATACATAAGAGATAGCATATATAATATAAATATATAAGAAATAATATAAATATATAAGAAATAATATATATAATATAAGAAATAATATATATAATATAAGAAATAATATGTATAATAAAATTTTTTTGGAAAAAAACACCATTTCCATGTACACAATTAAAAGTTAATGCGTACTAATCTCCTAACTAGTTGAAATCCCGAAAATATGCATAGTAATACGATCTGAAATTTTATAGAGAAAATTCCACCATTTAAAAACTAATGAGAGCTTACGGTTCTGAAAGATTAGTTCTGCCCAAATTCTCTTTACTTATAAATAATTACTTTTAAAACAACAATGATATGTAAGAAAAACAACAATTTTAAAACAAACAATGGCATGATATGAAAGCAGTATATAGCATAATTGCTATTAACGTAAAAATGTTGATTATATTCTAAATAATTAAGTTGTAATAGCAAAAGTGCTTTAAACAATTACATTGTATTTTATAAACATTAAAGCTTGTACTTTATCTGTGTCGAAAATTGGATTTGAAAATAACTACTTTAAATCATATCTTTTACAGCTTCAATAAACATTTTAGTGGATATTATAATTGAGTTTTCTCCTATATAAATAATTTCTAAACAATTTCACAATATTTGAACCTCGAAATTCAATATTTACACAGAAAATGCTTTAGCAGTGTCAATAGTATTACTTGAAAATATTGCGCCGAAGAGAATGTTATTAATTTGAAAAAATTTTAATTATTTAATGGTATCAAACTGGATGAAAATCGGTAATTCCGGCGAAATTTTGATAATTCGTTTTTTATTATCCATATTTAAATTTAAGCTCATTAGCTTTTCAAAACCTGTTAAAATTTTCATCTCCGATTATTAGAAGTGAAGTAGAAGTTGTTTTTCATATGCTGACAGGCAAAATCAATAGTAAACTAAAAAAATAAAAATAAAAAACACTTTTTTTTTTTGCTCTGAGTATTTGGATCCTTATTTATTCGAATTCTTAATTTTTTATGGTCAGAATTTTCTTACGCATCATAATTTTCTAGCATTTTATATTCATTTTCTGAAGAAAGTGTATTTAAAAAAATTCTTTACACTGACAAACATTATAAAAAAAAGTTCATTATAGAATTCTTTGAAATTTTGAATGTAGATTTTATATAATGATAGCGATGTTTTAAATTAAAAGATGAGGTCTAAGTTTAAAATTGTTATTATCATTAAGCTTTAAGTAAGAATGCTTAGAAGTTTTAAAAAAAATTTAATTTGAACAATGTTTTTAGTAGTATGTTTTAGAACTTTTTTTTAAGATTTCATTTTAAAACACGGATACTCACATTATTATTCAAGAAAAAAAAATTTGAAATTTATGCTTTACAATTTGTTGCAGAGCAGTTTACCTGACAATTTTAAATATTAATGATAAAACTTTTAAATTTTCTTTATATTTATAATTTTAAGACCCCTGCTACCAAACATAAAATTAAAATTTTAACTTAGCCTTTAAAAGAAAATGTGTCGAAACATTCGGATACCTTAAATCGTTTCTTTCAAAGATTAAATTAAAATTTTTTTTATGTGGATATTCAGATAAAGTGTTTCGTGCTTTCTATTTCCTTTAAAACAAAAACTTTTTACAAGTTTTCAATTCTTTTAAGAACAAAGAATTTTCCGAGAAATTCTATATTCTTCTAAGAATAAAGAATTTTCAGGGAAATTGAGCTTGGAGGATCAAAACCGAATACCCGTGAAGAAGCCCCTGTTACTAACAGGGATAAAATGTCCCTTATGGCCTATTAATTTTCAACAAATTTGCGCAACTCTTTGTCGTAAAATGGATTTAATGGTGCGAAAAAAGAGGGAGGAATCGTGTGAGAAGGAGCTTCCCAAACGTTCTTTTCCAGTTTTTGAATGTAAAAGAATTTTTTGGAGACTTCTTAAGAAATCACTTTTTTTTTGTCAAAAGCTTAAGAGTCTTAGGTAAAAATTATCCGTTTCGTAACAATGCTAAGAACTATTGTTTTAGTATGTGTAAATATTTATTCTTTTTGGAATCTTGTAGCTTTGCAGGTTAAATATTTATTTTGCCTCGGATTATCTGATAAAGAAAAATATTTTCAGAAAGGATTTATTTTGAAAAAAGTTGCAACAAATATCTATATTTCCTTATAAGGGAAATTATTTTTAAAATTTTTGAAGAATTGTTACTTTTCAGTCGCTGTTTGTAATGGGAACAATTATAAAAAATCGCTTTTTTTTTAAAGTAATGTTTAGCTTTTACTTGAAAACATTTCTTTTTTCAAATTTATATGGTTTGACACATAAGGAGGGAAATATTTGAAATTTTTATTACATATTTAATATGTTAAAAAAAATTTAAATTTTAAAAAGCTATATTTTTACATTTGACATATTTATTGCAGTAAGCATAATGAGCTAAAGTTTCTGCAAAGGTGATAAATAACTAATTTCTTCTTAAAAGAAATTAAGTAAAAGAAAATTGAAGCACAATATTCAACAGTAATTTACAGACTTACGTTGTAGATTAAAACAACTTTAATCACTTAACTTGTTTAGGCTACTTGGTTTGGCTATTTAACAAATAACATTGAACGTACTGCCTCATTAAGCATAGTAAACTCTGATGCAGAATTTTTATTAAACATATTTTTCATACTTTGTTTGTTCTTTGTTGCATTAAGTCAAAAAGATGAAAAATATTATATTTAGCATTTTAATAATTTATGGTTATGAAATTCAGCATTAAACGCCGGTGCCTTTTTCTACCTTAAAATATAATCATCCAAACACGGCTCACTTCCAAACTGTAGCTTTTTCAAATTTTCACTTATTTGAAGTTATTTATATTTAAAAGAAAGAAATATTCATTGTTGAAATTTCTTTCGTTTAAAAAATCAATTATTGATACATTTGTGAATATGATAGGGAAAAAATGTCAAAAAACTTTTTTGTATTTTGTGTTTTAGCGCAAATATAATTCTATTAATCTAATAGATTTTTAGTAACTATTAGACAGTCTTTTATAACAATGAAAAAATGCAACAATATATTTTTGAGTGCAATTAGAACGTGAGAAAAAGAATATAAAAGGGGGACAGGTGTCCCATCTTTGTCAAAGGGTTAACAAATCAAGCAACCATATTCAATAAAAAAAATCCTGAAGTTATTAAAAGGGTTTTTGCTATTTTCAGCTCTGATTATTAATAAACGTATGTGCGATGAAATATATTAGACACAGTTAGAAAAAAGCCTATTTTAAGACTAAAAAAAAGTCTTATGTTATTTAAGAACTTAATAAGAAAGTAAACAAGTCGATTACTAAAATCTATATTCCTTTGAAAATCAGTACATCAAACTACAATGGATAAAATATGTATATACAATCTAGTCATTTATAATATCCCAATTATCATTACATTATTCAATTTATGAAATTGTGTATTCAAAACTACACTGCATAGTTATAAACTTATATTTTCGTTACATTCAATGGAAAGTTTTACTGCAACAAAAATTGCTACCATTTAGTAATTAAATCAGTTGGTTATAGACAAAAAAATAAAAAAAAATAAGACTTACTGAAAGTTTGTCCCTACAAAACAAAGAGTAATAGAAATCGCCATTAAACGGGATGTATAAATGATTATTCGATCTACGAAGATTAAACTTCATACGTGATTTTCTTTTATCAGAATACACCAAGAAACAGCAAATCTAACATAAAGTAAAATATGGAGACTGTTGAATCAGCTACAAACAATCAGATTAAACAAAGTAGAGTCACACTTTTTGCACTGCATTTCTTCCAGCACCATACATTGCTCTGAAGCATGAAGGTTACAAATTTGAATCCCACCGTAATCATTGATGCAGATTGTAGGGTCTCCATGACCAAGCGGTATCACCCGTCAAACCCTGTGCGAAGAGTGGAGGTAGAGGGTTTGAAACCCACTGTTACCCTGGATGTATCTTCGTGCTGCCCTTCTCTGCAGTGTACTAACTGCCCTTCTACTTAACAAAGGATTATGAGACTTAATTGAGCAAGCAAGCCAGCAAAATATTGTACTTGTACTAATAAATAAATGTAGATTATAGAATAGTACGACGAACTCTTTGCGAAAGCTTATAGCTCTGCATTTCCATTAATGAGATTCATGGTTGAGGCTAGGCAAACAGCATAAAGTTGCAGTGAGAAGTCAGAAACAGTTTGTGGTTAGAAAAATTTGTCAAGGGATTGGAGTTGGGTCCGAGGATCTTTGATGCATCTTGTCTCTTTTTTGATGATGTATTTTTCTATATTGTGATGCTTTTTCGTTTGACAAAGGTTTATAAGCCGTTCTTTGTATTAAGTAGGCAAGCCTGCACAAGAATGTGTCACAATATACAAACAAAGCTCGTAGGTTGAAGTTAAAATCACACTCTATTGTATCTTTGAGATTCCCTTCATTAATTTGATCCATTTGCTGGTCAACTTGACAGAGGCTTATATGCTGCCTTTGTAATAAGCACAAAAGTCTAAATAAATATGCATAGCAATATATATGAGCACCTTGCCTTACATAGTTGAAACCAGAAGCTGTAGCCACGTTAGATTACGATTAAAGATCTGTGGGATCTAATGACATATCCTTTCATCGAACGCCCTAATGCGTGAATACAGCGGGTTTGAATTCCGCATTAACACTGGGTGTATTTTTGCGCTGTCCTTATCTAATACTTTCCGTCTGTTCTTCAATTTAAGTAAATATACATACGAATGAGAATGAATAAATCAATATGTAATTTAAAATCTGCTTCTAAGCCTCAGTGATTGGAAAAATCATTTTCCTTCCCTGATTGTTGTAGTAGTAGAGTTGCACAATGGGCTATTGGTGAGTGTCTGGGACACATCCTAGATTATGACCCGAAGGCATTCCCTCACGAAGTCAAACATTTAACAATAAGACAGTTTAACGAAGACCAATACAGCGGACCTGGATCCTACGCAGGCTAGCTATAGTGACCATAGTCAGTAAGGCTTGACTTTGGTAATCTACTGGGAATGATGTCAAAACTATCAGTCTATTCCTGTACCTTTCTTTGCTTGTAACACAAACAGAAAAGGTAAGAGAGATGTTAAAATGACTAAGGTCTTGGATTACGAGAAAAATCTCAATTTTGCATTCCAAACTCGAAGAGGAATATAAATACTTATACAAGAGAAAAAAATTATGGTAGTATTATGGTATACATTTTGAAGTAATATTAAATTTACTTTAACATTAAACTGTATCTTCAACCTAATAAACCAGCGTAATTTTAAATATAAAACATAAAACATCAAAAATAAATAAATAAAAATAACATTCAGTTGCCTATAGACAGACGATCTTGTGACTTTGAAATAGACAAGGACGCACAGACGAATTCTGTATCAATCAGAAAAATCCAAGGAACTAAATAACAAATATTTAAAGTAGTTTAATGACTAAATGTTGCTTTTACAAGACTTTCCGAAGACTGTTCCTTGCCAAAAGCAACTCAGTAAAACTAAAAATAACCATTTCTGACTGGGATGGCCAAAAGGCAATAGTTTGTTTACCATCAGCATTGAAGAATTTCATCGTATGAGAACATATTTAAAAATTAAGACCACCTGCTTCTGAAAGTGAATTGCAAATTTTGACTGGTTAAATAGAAAATTTGTACTCTTCTATTCTGATAAAGGACGAAGCGTACTGTTGTCCTATGAACGTGCAGTACAAAAGAGAAAAGAATGAATATCACGGTTTCGATTCCCTCTGCAAATTTATAGGAACGATTAGTTTCTCGTTATAATACTTTTCCTTTATCAAAAGTATAAATTCGTAACTCTTTTTCATTGAAAACACGAAAACAGTACGCCAGAAAAGGACCACCCTGAATAACTTTTGATCTAATGATCGGATCTTCACGTTCTAAGACTCACTCCTATTGCCCCAAGAAGGTGACCTCAAATAGGTTAATTAATAAGAGCAGACGATATTTTAAGTTGCGAAATCAGACACAAAAATGTACTTTCTCAGAATAAACATACTTTTTTCCGATGGATTCGGATTTCTGACCCCCAAAATATAAGGGGTAGCCACAATCTGACAAATATGGGAAATCGGTTAAATGGTTCCTGAGAAATTGAATCTCAAAGAAGTCAAATATTTAAAATTCGATTTTTCAAGAACTATTCAATCGATTTTGCTCAAATATTGTAATTTGCCTTGTAAAATTATATTCCTTAAAATGATGCAAAAATTTGCTTACTTTGCAATTCAATTTTTTTAACCATTATTAAATAAAACAATAAAAAAATAATAAATATTTACAAAAAATTACTTTTCGCATGGAATTATCTTTCGATAAACGAATTTTATAATTGCGTGCAAAATTTTTACTATTCGCTTCAAAGGTTCTCGACATATAGCGAAATACCCAAAAAGTAAAATTAACGTTAAGGGGTCCAAACTTTTCTGTATCTAAACTTGACCAAACTATTGGCACCCTTTTTTCCAGATTGCGGCTACCCCTATATTTTGGAGGGCAGAGATCCGAATCAGTCGAAAAAAAGCTTATGTTGATTCAGAAAAAATAAATTTTCGTGTCTGACTTCATAACTTAAAATATCGTCTGCACTTATTAATTAGCCTATTTAAGGTCACCCCCTTGAGCCATTAAGATTTAGTCTTAGAACGTGAAGAGATCATTCGATCAAAAATTATCAGTGTGGTCCGTTATTTCTTTTTTTTTTTTTTGTTGCGCAGTACATCGGCTAAAGTAAGTAATTTATTAAGAGAACATGACACATAATATAAGCTGATATTGGCTCCAAACAGAAGAATGACTTACATCCAATGCAATTCTAGTTTCGAACTTGCAATCTTCTAATCTGATCATAATCAACTATTGGCGTAAATACAATATTCAACAACAACGATTCAATTATATACAACGTGCTTGTGTTCTCAAAAAGTACCACCCTTCAATCAGACACTTAAAATAATACAGAACATAACTTGAGAAGTTTTGAAAGGGATGTATTTGTATTTAAAATTTATTTACGTCGCACTAGAGCAGCACAACGGACTACTGGCGACAGTCTGGGGAGCGTAGCTGAGGATGATCCAAAAACATTCCATCACAATTTTGATCTCGCTTCGGTAGCCTGACAACCTGAGCGCGAAGTCGAGCACTTTACTGTAGAACAGTTTAACGAAGACCAATTCCGCACACCCTTGGTCTTATTGCAAGCTGATCAAAGTCGTCATCCACCCACACACTGACCACGCAGTTAGTGATGCTTGACTTCGGTGATCAGCTGTAAACCGTGTCTTAAAGATAAGTTCATCTGAAAGAGACCTAATGGTATCTCATAGTAAACAAATGATAACGGAGATAACAAATATTTGATGGATATTAAAATTACGATAAATTTACGATATGACGATATATGACGATATATTATCACAAAGTAAAAGGCTTCAAATAAAATTTGTAGAAAAGAAGTCAACAATTTTATTGCAAGACTTCTCCCTAATACACATAAAAGTTAGGCTATAAAAACAGAGTACGAGTTAGCAAATGGATTACCAGGTTCCATATAAATGTTTGATCTTTATGTACTAATAAATATTTTAACAAAGTAATGAAACATTGCATGGCACTACACTTACTTAAGCTTGTGTTAAGTTTTAAAAAATGTGAATAAGAAAAATATGAGGAAAACAATTTGCATTTCAAGTTTAAATTTTAATCCCAAATAATCATCAAATAGAACCGACAGCAGTGGTAATCTCCTTTCATTTAGATATTCACCTGAATAATTTCTTCAACTCATTGAGCTTTCTTTTGATAAATTCATCTGCTGCCTTTACCGATTGCGAACGGAATTCCTAATTGCACAAATCACGTGATAGCCAGCAATTCAAACGGAAAACTCCAGAGAATAATGAGAATTCTGAGAATCCCAGCCAATGCCAACGAAGAGATGATTCACTAAACTTTATTCATAATCAGCTCCTGACAAGATTATTCCATAAACTAGAAGATATTTAAGGCTGTATAGTCTGGTTCAAGGCTTCCTGAGAATATTCTAGATTGCCTCCAAAGAAGTAAACAAACAACATTTTCAGCCGACTTAACTGATCGTTAGTTCCGAGCTTCAAAGATTAAAAGGAAACGGTAATTTATCTAACTGAGTGTCACCAAGAAATTGGAGAGTGAGACATTACACATTAATCTGCATTGTAAGTTACAAAAAATATTTAAATAAAAAATATCAATGAACCAGTGATCCCAACAATGGACAACGATTTGAAAAGAAAAGCAGTTAAAGATATTTGATTTGCTGTACTCTGTTTCATAATGTGTTAATGGATTGTTAATTTTTAAAATTGTTGCTTCAGTGTATTGTTGTAACATCTTTAAATATTACAAAAAACAATATTTACAGCTGACATAACTAATCGTTAGCTCCAAATATTAAAAGGAATCGGTAATTTATCACACTGAGTGTCACCAAGAAATTGGTGAATTAGTAACAACACATTAGTTTGTGCTATATAAATAAAAAATATATTTAAATATGTAATATCAGTGAACCAGCGGTTCCAACAATGGACAACGATTTGGAAAAAAAAGCAGTTAAAGACATTAGATTTTCTGCACTCTCTTTCATAATTTGTTAATGAATTGTTAATTTTTAAAAATGTTGCTTCAGTGCATTGTTATTACATCTTTAAATAGTTAAAAACAAACAATATTTACAGCTGACTTAACTAATCGTTTGCTACGAGCTTCGAAGATTAAAAGGAATTGGTAATTTACCAAACTGAGTATCACCAAGCAATGTGGGAGAGAGGCACAACACATTAGTCCGAGTTACATCAGTAAAAAAAAATATTTAATTATAAAATATCAATGCACCAATGGTCCCAACAACGGATGATTTCAAAATTGCTTTGTTATTATATCTTTAAATAGTTACAAACAAGCAATATTTACTGTTGAGCTTATTATACAATATTTACAGCTTAACTTCGAGCTTCGAAGATTAAAAGGAATTGGTAATTTACCAAACTGAGTATCACCAAGCAATGTGGGAGAGAGGCGCAGCACATTAGTCCGTGTTGTATCAGTAAAAAAAAATATTTAATTATAAAATGTCAATGCACTAGTGGACTCAATAATGGATGACTTGAAAAAAAGCAGACAATGATATTAGATTTGCTGCCGCTTGTTTCATAATTTGTCAATAAATTGTTAATTTTTGAAATCATTGTTTCAGTTTATTGTTATTATATCTTAAAATAGTTATGCATACTATATTTCTAATAGCATAAATAAAGTGATAATCATCATTTTAGACGGAAAGCTCCAGAAAACAATGAAAATTTTGAAAATTCCTCCCAAACTAAAAAAAGCTTAGGTTAACTAAGTTTTGTTTATAATCAGCTCCTGACAAGATTGCTCCATAAACTAGAAGATCGTTAAGGCTGTATAGTTCGTTTCTAGACTTCCTGAGACTGGAGAATAATCTAGATTGCCTCCAACGAAGTAAACAAACAATATTTACAGCTGACTTAACTGATCGTTAGTTCCGAGCTTCGAAGATTAGAAGGAATTGGTTATTTATCAAACTGAATATCACCAAGCCATTGGGTGAGTGAGATACATTGGGATGTATTTTGTAAGGAATAAGGTTATTTTAAATTAAAATATTAGTAATCAAGACATATGTTATTTTGAATAATATTTATGATAGAAAAGGATATTAAGTTCCATGAATGACTGGATTCTTATTTATTACATCATTTATTATCATATTTTTTCTAACTGTACGAAAAGAAAAAAAATATTAATAATTAATAAAATATCTCTATACGCTTTCCCTTAACCTGAAACATATATTTTTCATGTGAACATAAATGATGGATGATCTTTAGTTTCATCCTGAACATCAAGTAGCAAATCTTGTGTCTTTTAAAATAAATCAGGTTCCAATAGCTTTTTTATGCTGCTATTTTAATTTCAACATGTTCTTTTAAATTGTTTAACTATAACTTTGATTAACTATATCTGTAATCTTCACTGAACGTCAAACATTGACTGATTTTTTCCAGTTAACTACTTTCAATATTTCAGTTAAAGATAAAGATATATTTTAAAGGTAATAGACTCTCAACAATTGCCAGTCATGTTTCTTAATATTTATAATATGTGTTTTTAAGCCGTTTGAATCTTAATTTTAAAATTCAAGAAAATAATCCAGTTAAACTTCTTTTGAGAGAGGATTAAAATTAGCTTCAGTATTTAGAATTTTATAGTTGAATAACTTAATCCTTTGTTATTAGTGTTTATTTATTTATTAATCTTTGTGAGAGATGCTTTAATCCATTTATTAAAAAATATTCTTCTTATTTTTTTCATTATTTTGTATATAGGTCAAAATAAGTGAAAATATTATACTATGTTGCTAAACACTTATAAATTGTTACGAATAATTTTGTAAACAGTAAAAAGATGAAAATTGAAATCAGAAATTGAAAAAAAAATTTCATTTTATTTATTTTAAACGTAAAATAAATCTATCACTCAAGCTTATTTTGGATTACAAAAATCGGCAGGCAATAAGTTTTGTATCATAACAATCTCTATCTGACAATTTAAATTTCCAACGTAATCATTGTGCAAAAACATTCAGAAATGAATAATAATTTAAATCTGGTTGTTTACTGTTTCGAATAAATAGCTGTTACGAATTAAGCTGTTGAAAATAATTTTGTAACCAGAGAAAAAAGTTGAAAATTGAAAACAGTTTTTTAATGTAAAAAACATCCCTTTCAAACATAAAACATAAAATAACTCTATAACCCAAGCTTATTATAGATTAAAAAGAATGCAGACAATAAGTTTTGTGTTATATCAATCGCCATCTGTCAATTTAAATCTCCAACGTACTCATTGTGCAAAAAACATTAAAAAATAATAATAATTTAAATTTGGTTGTTTAGTGTAGAGAAATAATTTGCTGTTAGGTATTAAACTGTTAAAAATAATTGTGTAAATAGTCAAAAGATGAAGATTGAAATTTGCTTTTTAATGTCAAAAATATCCCTTAACTGATATTTAATTTATTTTAAACATAAAATAAATCTATAACTCATGCTTAGTTTAGATTTTAAAAAAATACAAGCAATAAGATTTTTGTTATGACAATCTCCATCTGTCAATTTAATTCTCCAACGTAAACATTGAGCAAAAACATTCGGAAAAGAAGAAAAATTTAAATCTGATTGTTACAGAAAATAAAACCCATCTAGGTTACTGTTGAAATTTAAAATATATATATATATATATTTCCTTTACGCTTCACACGGTATTTCTAAAGCCTATACGTTTCTTTTCAAAATCAAAAGTAACAACTTTTTTTTCTTTTTGCAAACAAAGACTCTCACCAAATACTTTTTAGTATAAAAAAAAAAACTTCCGTCCCGTGAGATTGACCGAAAAAATAAAAATCCGTATCTTGTAATGAGTCAGGACTTCGTTAACTTCATGTTCTTAGAACCTTTAATAATTCATTTCTTTCTCCTAACTTTATTTCATTCTTCGAAAAATAAAACTAAAATAAAAAAAAAAAATGAAGGATTCTTCTTAGCAATAAAACGCTGAAAAACTGTTATTTTCGAGGAGAAGGAAGAAAATATGTTACAGTTTTATAACCGATAACTTTTGATTCTTTATTGGAATCAATGACAAAAGAAAGAAAAAAGGTTTTGAGGAACAGATTTTAAATTTTGGTTTTAGAGAAAGATGCACAAGTGTTTATATGTTTATTCTTTTCTAAACTATGCCACACGTTGAAATATATATTCTCTTAAACTATTTGACGAATTAGTTCTTTTATTCAATAGACAGGCATTTAAAATAAAAAAATAGTTTCAAAAAACAGTTTTTGCAAAATGATGAAATCATTTTTTAACTATGAAATCATTTCATATCTACTTAAAAATCAGCATTTTTCAGTATTATACGTGATACTTTTATTAGATGAAAAATATATGATAGTTAAGAATTTTTAAGCTAAAAATATGTTGCTTATGAACAAAAGCATTTACAGGTTTAGTCTACAGTCAATTTTTCAATATTCTTAATGTAAAATTACTATCATAGGACCAATATTCTAAAAAGTGTTAAATGAACCGTAATAAATTAATACTTTGCCTATATAGGGTCCTAGATAGAATCGCGTAATTCATCCAATAATTGATGGTCTTTACAAAGTTTATATTTGATCTGAGTAGATCTAGCCAATTTAGAAAAATTTTGGCCGGGATGAGAACTATATTTATTTGTCTAATAGTATTTAGATTCATTCAGAAATACACTATTAGAAATCGGAAAAAATTGTTAAATAACAATTTATTTAAATCTTATTTTACCTTATGCACTCAAAACAGTGAAACAACCATAAAAAGATGGTAGTCAAACCATCAACAGTGAGAAAAATCGTTTATTGATTGTTTTCACCTGAAACGGTTAAACAATCAGAATTTTATCAGCGCCAACTAAGCCCTCGACCAATCTGAATCGAGCACAAGTTCTTCGAAAGCAGGACGCTAAGCTATGTCATAAGGATTAAGAATTCATATTTTTACTGTCCATTCCATCATCGTATGCCAAACACTACAGAGGATGCCCGATAATCTTAGCCTTACCTCGTGAAAATAAATCTTGAATTTTAGTTTATTTCATCTTAATACATGCTTTAGCTGAAAGGGTTAATCTATTAACCTCAACGACCGGCCGAACGGTGGTTTGAATTCCAGAGTTGACATTAAATTATTCACTCCATTCCTGTAACACATAAGGCATTTCCAAAAACTGCACTATTAAAACATGAAATAAGAAAATTCTCCTAATTGAGCATTTGAAAATGGAACATTTTTATGTACGGGAAATGCTGTTGAGAAAAAAAATCGAAAAATAATGCGAAGAAAAGCAAAAAACTGAAAATTTAAAGTAAAATTTTATTGAAAGTCAAATTTTCTCAACAAAAATTAAATAAATAAATAAATGATTAAATAAATCAAGTGTAAATAGATTATGTCATCTCAACTTATGATTGTGCATTCTTGAAGCTCTAATCAAGTTTCAAATGACATAATTTTCAAAACTGCACAGTTTAAAAAGCAGAAAATTAGTCATTAATAAATAATAACTACATAAAGAACTAAAATTTAAGAGTAAAATTTTGTTATCATAAGTAAAATTTTATTAATATATTTTTAAAAATTCGTATCTTGACAAAGTCGGGAAACAAAGAGTAAATATATTATTTCATCAGATATAAATTTTCGAAATTGCGAACAAATTCCGAATTACTCGAACTGTTTTCATTATTTTTTTTTTAAATACGCTGTAGGTTCCATATTTTTTAACATTTAATGTAAAATGCTTTTTGTCTTATAAATGCTAACATAATCGTCAGACAGCTATTTTAAAACAATTGTGACTTTGTAACAGATGTCTGCTGCCTAAATCAATGATTTTACATCTCACTGTCGTTCTTTTGTTTCAGAATTGTTCTCGGCGAATATCTGTTACATTTTTCTTTTGTAGTAAATGCATTCCAGATCAATTTAATATGAAATGATTTTCTTTAGACTGTTTCTGAATCTTTGAAGTGTATAACCCCTTAAATCACTCTACAAATATCAGTCCCTTTTGTATCGTATCGCAACATATGTTGCTACAGTCTTCTTCTCCGTAAAAAATGGACACCTAGGATTCAAGAAATTTTGTTATTGAAATGCTACGAGTAGACATTACGTCAAATTGAAGAAACGTTACACCATATATGGAGAGGTTTGCTTCAGATTGCTTCTATCTGTCTGCATTAAATCTTTGAAAAAGTTAGAATTATCATCTGAAATTGTCGTTCAGATATCAGTCCCTTTTATATCATACCTCAGCATGTGTTGATGCAGTTTGTTCTTCACTGCTAAAAATGGACACCTAGGATTCAAGAATTTTTTTTTATCTTTGTTTACTTCTACCGGTTTGTTTCAAATCTTTAAAAAATATGGAATTATCATCTGAATCGTCCTTAAGAAATCTGTCCATTTGTATAGTACCTCAATATATGTTACCACAGAAATGGACACCTAGAATTCGAATTTTTTTTTCTTTGAAATGCTCTGAACGGACATTACGTCAAACTAAAAAAATGGTATACCATATGATATGGGGTGGTTTGCGTCTATCTGCATGGATTAAATGTTTGAGAAGTTTACAATTGTCTTTGAGGTAACATACGTTTCCACAGTTTTCTTCACTGAAAGAAATGGACACCCAGAATTCAATTTTGTTTCTCTATGAAATGCTCCGAGCTGACATTTCGGCAAATTGGATATGATATATGATATGATATATGATATGGAGAGGTTTGCTTCAGATTGCTTCTATATGTCAGAATTAAATCTTTAAAAATAAAGAATTATCCTCTTCAAAAGTCCTTCAGATATCAGTCTCTTTTGTATCGTACCTTAACATATGTTTCCTTAGTTTTGCTCACTGTAAAAAAATTAACACCTCGAATTCGTAATTGTTTCCTTATGAAATACTCCAAGCGGACGTTACGTCATATTGAAAGAAGCGGTATACAATATGATATAGGATGATTTTCTTCAGATTGCTTCAACTGCATGCTTTTGTTAAATCTTTGAAGAATGTAGAATTAACTTCTGAAACCATCTTTCAGATACCATCCCGTTTATTTTGAAAACTCAGCATGCATTACCACAACATGCCTCGAACGTAAAAAAATATATGATTAGAATATACGTCGTTTTATTTTAATTATAAATGCTCTCAGCTAACTTTACTTTAATTTGGGCAAATTTACGGGCTTCTGTTTTTTAAGCATATGAATCGCAACAACATGCAATCAGTTAGGAAAGATAACAAAAAAATAAAGGACGTATAAATATGTGCGTATATATGTATGAAGTAAAAATATAGGCTTAATGCATGGGTTCTCAGTCATTGCCGTGTACCGATTTCAATCGATCTTCTTTCCAGAGCCGTGGGAGATCAGGAGATTGAGCGGTTGCCTACCAATGAGGTGACCCAGGTTCGAATCCCAGGGATGGCCTGGTCGATACGAATTCTGAACCCGGCTCCCACCAACCGCATTGCTGACGTAAAATATCCTCCGTGGTAGACGGATCTTAGGTTATCCTCTTGCCTTAGGACTTACCATTTGTGGACTTCGAGGTTTTCCTTTCCATGTAACACAAATGTGGGTTAGTTTCATCAAAAAGTTCTCCACGAAGTCTAGTTTTTCCCAATACTTTAATTGGGCAACTCAGAATTAAACTCAGAAGTTAACTCAGAATCGAGTTGGCTGTTCATTGCTGGTTATAAATAAAAATTCTTCCAAGTGAAACACTGAAATTCTTTACCCACCCGTTTAACATTAACAATAATCTTGAAATCAGATTTTAAAAAAACATTGATGAATTTTTAAAATATTCTGAATGACAATTATTCATACGTATATCACACTTCTTCATGCTTCGATCCATTTTATCGACTAATCTTCGAATCTTTTGTAAACTGAAACTGATTTTCGAATTACTTTGGTTTATGAGAAATAAAAATTGTTAGGAGAATGAATTGTTGTTTCTTTGTGTGTTTTTCACAATGTACTTAAACTAACATGTAAGAATTTTCGCATGAGTAAAATTAGTTTGCTTAGACTCATTTCTTTTTAAACCCTCCTATTCCTTAAAACTAACTTCTGTTAGAGGATTTAAGATAGATAAAATAGTTATTTTAAGTATTTTTCATAATTGATCTAAATTAAGACCACTTTTACATACTAAAAATCACTCTGCCTAGAGAGCTCTTCTCTTTAAATTACTTTGGTTTGAAGGAGTTAATAAAATTTGCCAATTAAAGGCGAAAAACTTTTTAGCATTCATGAACAGGTAAGTCAGAAAATACCCTACCTTTATTACAAAATTACCTTTCATACTCACTTTAGTGTTACCCATATTTTGTTAGTATTTCCAGGAAAACAACTTGAGACTTTCTAGTTTAAAATGGTTTTGAAAGAACATTAAAAACATTGAAAAATTAAAAAATATTCCTTCATCATAAATCGAATTGTTTTTCAAAATTTATATAAGCAGTCCTAAGTAGATTTCTTTGAAATAGTAGAAATCTGACCTATTAATTTTATCAACTACCTTTTTCGTTAAAATAAGGAAAAAATTAAATTCGTTCTTCATATATGAGCAAAACATTCCATCACAATTTTATAAAAGTAAAGATAATAATGGTTAAAGGTTAAAATAATCCTAAAATGGAATTTAGAGAAACAAATAAAACTATTTGAAAAAGAGATCTCGAAAGAACTTAGATTTCCAAAAACGAAATAAAAACTTAGAACAACAAATTGCAACAAAACAACTATTGTTACCAAATCCATTTAAAAACATTATTCTTCTTACTTTTTCAGCATCCTTGTGGAATACTAAATGACCAATCCTTGGAGCTAAATCGAAAATCATCCTAAGCTTTCAATTAAAATAGCTTCTGAATGACAATTTTTTTTAAGTTTAGTTGGGGGAAAGTGTAAGCAGTGTAAAAAAAAATAGAGTTTCGAATTCTAAAAATTTAAAACCGTGATATATTTTCTCACGAAAATTTAAAATCACGACTCTTACCCCTTCATTGTGTTTCCTAAAGATTCTCTGCATTTCTTTCAGGTTTCATTATTTTATTAACTCATTACTTTCCTATTTCAGTACAAGTAAAATTCTTTCTTTCTTCGCAATTTTAACAGCACCCTGTCACCAAGATTTTCTAAAAATTAGCAAGTTAAAAGGAAAATTCTCTGTACGCACCTAACCGAGCCAATTCAGATTCCCAAGCATTCTGTTGCTCTCAAAATAATTTTAATGGTTAGCATAAAATAAAATAATTTTGTAATAAGAAATTTGTGACATTTGTACAGCTTTTTTGAAGAAAAAAAAAGCCGCGTAATTTCTGTAGGAAAAAGGTAAATCAAGCAGAAATTTTTAAAACGATAATCATAATATACATGAAAATATGCATAAGATATACATAAAAACAGATCAAAAACACATAATTAGTGAATACGTACTTTTTATGTTCATTAGGCTTCGAAAAAAGAGCAGAGTTTGGCAATCACTTGAAATTTTCATGATTAGATCATTTTAATTTTTTTTTAATCAAATTGCAAACAAAATATCTTTTAAGAATTATGCTCAGCTTTAGAAATTTTGTATAGGGGTGAATTATAATGCAAACTTTTTAACATTTACAGAAATTCCAAGTTCAACCTCATTCTTGAACTTGTTAATATTGATTACACAGTACACTGTTAGAAATTTCTCATAAAAATTGTTAAATAACAGTTTGCTTAATTATTATTTTACCATACAGTTACCAAACAGTTTTTTTACCAAGCAGTTATTTTACCGAACAGTTGTTTTATCAAACGAAACAGTCAAATAACAAAGCAGTCAAATAGCTGTAGATAAGATGGTGTTCAAACTGTTAAATATGAGATTGAGAAAAACCGTATATTGACTGCTTTCACTTAATACAGTTAAACAACCAGAATTTTATTTCACCAACTAGACCCACCTGGTGAAGTCATTTAGTTCCTTGCAGCTAGGTACATATTATATTTAAGAGGGCTATTCTGCATCTCATGACCAACAGAACAGGGGTTCGAACCCCAGCGTTGACACCATAATATTTCCTCTATTCCCTTCAACTCATGAAGAGTGTCCTTCAGTGATCCTTGACAAATAGAATGCGATTATTCGTGCATAGATGGCAGCACCATAAAGCTGCTTAACCCCAAAAGAGTCTAGTATTTCCCATCTCTCACGAAAGGTGAAACAACCAGATAAACTACTTAAATCACATTCCACTAGTCATTTGATAACACACAACTAAATCACAACCAATACTCTTTCCCCAACAAAAAACCTAACTCTAATGACGGTAATTTTTTTACAGTTTTGAAATCATGCTAGTTGTAAATGGTTAAAAAAAACTATAGTTTGTATTTATTGTTTTGTTTTAACCATCCTAATTGTAAACGGTTTTAAACCTGTAGAAAGTAAAAAAAATGTTCCTTACTGTACACTTTACGATTAATTAGATGGACAGATTGCTGCCGATTATTTTACCGAAATTTTAGAATAAAAATTCTTACAGTGCATTAAAATAAATGGAAACTATACATAATTCAATTTAATATTTTAATAAGTGTGTAGAGAATTTTATCATAACTATGATCCAAGGTACCTCTATTATGATTCAATTCTTTCATGTGTGTTTTTAAAACAACATGCCTCCAAAAAGACTGCGCCATTGGCAAGCAACACTTAGGCTATCGTCCAAGTGAGAAAAGAAAATGCTACCATTAAAGACAGTTTTTCAGCTTAGAAAAGCCGCATCAAGATAAAATTCCAGGTAATACTACCCTAAGTCTCTTACTCCTATAACTTTACCTCATTACCCTTTAATGGTTGAGATATTTTCTAAAAGACAAGTAAAGGGAAAGTATCAACTTCTGAATAGTCTGAAATCCTTAGAGATTTGCTGTCGACACTCATTCTCTTTAACCGAAAGAGTAACTGCAAATCCTTTTAGGAATTTGCCAACATCAGGGGAATCGCTTGCAACAGGAATTTGTTTACATAAAACTTCCCTAACGCCATATAACTTTTCAGCTTTTAGCCACAATTTAGAGAGTGTGTATTCAGGCTACAGAACTAGCCATTAATTTTGCCTCCATTAAAAGAGTAATGTTTAAATTTCGATTGTTTAAATAATTGAATAAATTAAAAGGCAACTAATATTACATAAGTTCGAGAAACTGCAACAGTTTAAGAATGCTGCAAATGAAATAACAGAAAATATGATAAATTTAAAATGTAATATTTTATCCATAAGATGAGAAAAGTAAAATAAGATTCATAAAGCACAAGTTTGTTAAATTTTACAATTACGCAGTAAAAAAAATTCGTTAAAATCCAGCTGAGATAATAAAAGTCGCTGTATTTCCGTATGCTTGTACTTTGCTTGTTCATTTTATTTTATTGTTTTATTCTATTACCGACCTTTAACAGCAGACCCAATTTCGAGTTTACGATTATCAATGTTTAACTCAGTAGTCTTGTAATTAATTTTCAACCCATTCTAGAAGACAAGAGAACTCCTGGATCCATCGTTGGAAAAAACTAGCCTCCGTGAAGGACTTTTTTGATGGACCTAACACGCACTAGCGTTACATGGGGAGAAAAAGTACGAAAAGCGGTTGGTCCTATGGTTGGTTCGACGGCAAGGGGATTCTAACCCATGATCCCTTTACCACTGAGAGTATTTTATGTCAGTACTGTGGTAAGTATGAGTCAAAATCAGAATTCGTATCGACCAGTCTATGCTGGGATTCGAATCTGGGTCACCTCATTGGGAGGCGAGCGTTCTATTCCCTGAGCCATCATGGCTCCATTTATTTATTTATTAATTTTTATAAGACAAATGTTTGTAAGATCTCGCAAAAATAAATGCGTGTAGAAATGCTCTGGAAAAGAACCCGATGTGTGTTGTTATACCTGTGATGACGTCGTTGTATTTAAGCCGGTGCAAGCCGGATGCTTAATTCGTATCGACCAGCCATCACTGGGATTCGAACCCGGTTCACCATCTTGGAAAGCTAGCGCTCCCTGAGTCACACGGCTCCAACCTTAAGAATTTTATTTTATAACCGTCGTTGAGCACCCGACCCAATTTTAAGTTTACTACTATCTATGTTCAACTCCATAGTCGTGTATTTTTGAACCTAATGCAGAAGACAAGGGAGTTCCTGCATCACGTATCAGGAGAAATTTGCCGTCATGGGGGACTTTTGGACGAAACTAACCTACATTTGCGTTACATAGAGAGGAAAATAACAAAAATCTTCCAAGGTTAGACTGACTCAAGGGGACTCAAGGGGGAGACCACAATTCGTCTATCACTGATAATATTTTAGATCAGCACTGTCGGGGCGAGCTGGTTGCGGAATTCCGAACGACCAGCCATCGCCAAGATTCGAACCCGGTTCACCTCATTGGTAGGCGAAGGTTCTATCCCCTAAGCTATCGCGTTTCAACCTTAAGAGTTGTGATCACTGAATGTACTTTTAAAATGAAGTGATCTGCTTTGTCTTTAATTTTTTTTTCTAATTTTACAATAGTTGATTAATAACCACCCAGTTGAAAAGATAAAAATTATTATAATTTTAGAGATTTTTATCATTATCAAGAACAATAGGGTGGTTGTTTCCCTGCGGCCCATGCATAGCTTAACAACATTTTTGTATTTTTGTAATTATAAAGTTTAAATTCTAAACTACCCTTTTAATACTTAATTATAATTATAAATGTCTTGCATTTAATTGAATCTCTTCGGATTTTTAATGGTTGCGTCTGTTAGAAGTACCTATAAAATGACTTTAAAATGTGTAATTAGTGAAATAATATCGGAAATCATGTACAACTTATTATTTTAATTAATGCCAGAAGTAATTAGTTAGTCGGAGAAATTTTTGTTATCATATTTGTTGTATTAGACAATATTATAAATCACAATAACCAAAAAATAATATGAATATAAAAATAACACTTCCTTGTAAAGTTTAAATTATAAAGAATAATATCTATTAATGAGTAATCATGCATAATATTCATGAATTTGTTGTTGTCGCAAATAAAAAACTGTTTAAATCAACTCAACAAAAATGATAAATAACATGTATTGATCATATTTACAAGTATTGATTACATGTATTGATCATATTACAATTGATCAAGAATAATTATGCGCTATTAGGATTTTTTTTGCAATTAAAAGTACTATGAATATTATATTTTATGCATTTTACATCTACACTCGGAAAAATTTAAATGTTAAAGAAAAGTTATGAACCATAATATTTAAACCATAAATTACGAAGCATAATATTTATTATTTACTAGCGAACTTTGAAGCAGAAATGTTAGATTGGTGAAATAAAATCAGTTATAAACATAATAACTAGTAGTGTTAATCAGTAGCAATAGTAGTTGATTAGTAGAAGCGATTTTTGCTATCATATTTTTTGTCTTAGCCAATAGTATCAATCACAATAACCAATAATTACAATAAATGTAAAAAATTATGTATTTTGTAAAATTTAAATTATTAAGAATAATATATAATAATAAATTATCATAAAGAATAATATACAAGAATTTCTCACTTGTTAAAAATGATCATCTATTAAAATAAACTTATCCAAAATGACAAATAACATGCATTGATCAAACAAACCACTTTTTTTAAGAATTTATTAGGTATAATTAGCCGTTATTAGGATTTTTTTTTCAATTAAAAGTAGCACATGTAATATATTTTATACATTTTCTACAAAACTTAGATTAGTTTTGAAATAAATCTTATGAAACATAATATTTCAATAAAAAATCATGAAGCACAATATTTGTTATTTACTTATAAACTATAATAGGTTAATCATAATGAAATTATGAACCATAATAGTTGAACCATAATTGACTTATTTCAGTTTATGTGAAATAAATGAAAATATTAAATAAAGCGACTAAAAGAGAATTAATCAGGAATTTCCAAATAGTTCTCCTTTCTTATACTACTAACGAAAACATAATAAATGTGTTTTTTGGCGATAAAAATACAAATAAAAAGCAGAGAAAAACAGTGTATAAATTTTTTATTTCTAAATAAATCTAGTTATTCGATATTTCAAAATAAATAGCGTGTTATGTTATCAAAATTCTCTCCTTTCAAAAACTGGGTAGAAAATAGTAAATATTTTCGATTTGTTTTGAAGAAAAAAAAGTGTAAACATCCCACAATGTTTACTTCATTCATTTTCATAAAAAAAAGGAAAGAAAACTTTCTTTCGTACCTCGATCGTTTATTATATTCTTTTTCAACGTAAACTTCTAATAAGATATTCGAAAGAAATAGTTTGTTTACGTTGTTTGGATGATTTTTTTTTATAAAATACGCGTGAGAATATCACAGAAATATTTTGATGCATGTTTTTATGCTTCCAAAATATTTTTGTTCTCCACTGTAAGCTTTATTTCTTTTGAAGTTCTATGTATTTTTATGCATTATTTATTAGTTAGTTTTTATGTGTAAATTTGTATTGTTATACAATTTAAAATTAATTTCTAATATGCAGAATTGTTCAATGGAATTTTCGAAACTATTTCAATATTTTTTTATCAAATACAAGTTCCTTTTTTTCTAAGCTCCATTTACAAGCGCTTTTTTATTTTTTCCCATTTGCTAGCATACTCATATATAAATTTGAGTGACGAGCAATTTGAACACTAAAGGTGGCTAGTATATAAAAAATTATATTATGGTAGTATCAAATTTAGACACATAGAATTATTACTTAAAAATCAAATTATTTTATACTCAGTTAATGATTTTAGTGCTCTAACCTTAACATTATTTTTTATTAGCGCTGTTTTTACGAAATCTAAAATTGACATTGTTTTAGACTATCATCAGTTTTAGAAGAATAATTCAAGAATTATCATTAACAATCAGAGCCGACATCTCATTTGTAACTGTATGCCTAGAACTCCACATTTCCGTATTTCAAGTATCAATTTTCAATTTAGAATTTTTAGTATTAAATTATGGGTCAAAAATTATATATCATATTATTTAACATCTGAGAAAAAAGTAAATTTCATTATTTAGTTGAAGTTACAATTATAACTATCAAAAAGATAACTTTACTAATTCTTTAAATATTATTATGTGAACTTATTCTTAAATTTTTGTGAACTAAAACTCGTATTAAAAATTCATTAAATTAGAAAGATTCATGTGTATTAATAACTCCTGAAGTACTAAGCTAACATCATCTTCATTATTTAGTTGAAGTTACCCTTATAATTATCAAAAAGATAACTATGCTAATTCTTTAAATATTATTATGCAAACTTTTTCTTAAATTTTTGAGAACTGAAACTTGTATTAAAAATTCAGTTAATTAGAAAGATTCATGTGTGTTTATCACTCCTGAAGTACTAAGGTGGCATCTTCTTGATCTCAGTTTATTTTGTAGCTTTTTTTACCTTTTTAGAAAATATACTCCAAAATTACTTTCCAGGAATTCTTTATACGTGCCTTTCATAATTTTGTTTACCTATTAATTTTCAGAAAGTTTAATTTGTTTGTTTATATCAGGTATAGGGTGAATCAATGGTTTCATTTACATCATCATTACCTTACATCAAATATTGAAGAGAAATGCGAAAAAATTAAGGAAAAAAATGTGTAAGTCAAATTATCTCAGAAATGTAACAAATGCCAGATCAAATTAGGGTAATAAGTACTATCACTCTGAAGGCAGCATCCATAAAATTCATTTTAACGTAAACTCCCTTTTTACTATTAAATCTTTGACCATAACTTTTACAGTAATCTTTATTTAATTACCGTGATTCATTGATTTTACTGCAAATATTACTGTATATAAAAAATGTGGTACATATGACATTTTATTTCGTACAACTTAACGGTATAAAGTACTCGCACCATGATTTTAATCATGGTTTTTTTACGGTAAAGTTATTTCGTACTTTGATTGCTGAAAAAAGTATTATCATAGAGTAGTTAGAACGTATTACTAAAATTATTCATACAAAATGATTTGGTTTTTGTAATTTTTTGAAGCTCTCGTTTTCATATTAGTTTAAATATTCGTCATTTTGCAGAAATAAAATTTTACTCTTTCTAATAAATGTTCATTGCTTATATTATATTAATAATTTATCTTTTGGCTAGATTTCTGGCCTTATCATATTATATAGCAACACGAACCCATCTAAAGAAATTAGGCATTTTTTAAGCTTAGTATTGCAATAGTAATTATTTCCATAAGCCATTAATCATTGTTAACTTTTTTCCAAAAAATGAAATTTATGGTGCCGATTTTATTCATTAATTTATGAAAAGCGCAATCATCGTTAAAAGTCAAAAGTATATGTAGCAATTTGGCAAAATTAGGCGCTTAACGATAAAATTAGTATAGAAATTGCCATTACTGTCATGAAACTTTTGTTGCAAGATGAATGATTTTAAGATTTGAAGAGAATAATTCTAAACACGCCTGTACTGATAGCTTTGACACTTATGTGAATTGTCATTATGTAAATGGATTATATTTGGAAATTTTTCCTAAGTATACAAAAAATCACATTTTTCTCCTGCACAAAATATGAATAGAAATGTATTTAAAAAATTCATTTTGGGGGTGGGGCAGATCTTAACGAAGAAAATCTTTAACAAGAAAGAAAATTTCAACTTAAAAATTATAAATCATTTTTATCTTTTTGATGATACTTTTAAATTTTTTAAGCAATTGCATTCCATTTTGGAATTTTTTGAAGGAAAATAGAAAAAAAAATTGTAAAAAGTTGTCAAATCGTCAATTTAAAGTACTTTAAAAGAACAAAAATATTTCATTGTTTTTTTTTCACCCGAAAAATAAATTAACTTAACAAACTCATTTTAAATTTGTTCCCTACAGTTTTCAGCCAATAATGATAAAAAAAAGGAAGTAAAAACAAGTGATTTTTGTATACTCGAGTTTTGGACTAAAATGAACTTTCGAAAATTTTAAATGACATTTTTTTTCTAACTTTACAAAATGCAGATTTAAACTGCAAGTGAAATTAGGCAACATGCATATTAAAATGTATCGTATTTTTGTATGCAAAAGTTTTCAGATTTCCCTCAGATTTTTCTAAAACCGAAACTTTTTCAAATGTTTAACATTTTATTTATGAAAAATTGTAAAAGCAACAAATTTTTTACATGCAACAGAAACTATATTTTCGTTGTACCCGTTGTTACAATTTTTTAAATCGTCGGAAAAGTTAAGAAACTATTAGACTGATAGTTTTAGGAAATGCAGTTTACGGAAAAGGTACCCATAAATTTATCAAGCTTATGATTATTTTGAGGAATCATAAGCTAGAAAATTAATTAAAATATGGATTGGATTGCAACTGAAACTGCATTACTTAATTTCTTCATTTACCATTTTTTATCAAATCAATATAAATTTGGCAAAGTAATGTGCCTAAAAATACTAAAAGATAATGTCGGTAATGCGAAATCTGGGACATCTCTTTAATTTCCATGAATATCAACTTGTACTTTTACAAAACTATTCTCACTTATATATGCAAGGAGAAAAAAATTTTGATACAATTACTGGACTGCATGGTCATGACATTTCTGATAAAAAAAAATGGCATTTTCATTTTTAAAACCAAAATATACGGTATTTAAACCATGCATTTGGTACTTTTTCTAGTAACGGTTTCCCGGAAATTATGGTTTCCAAAATTATGGTTCTTATTATCACACATTTAGTAAAAAATACGAAATTGAAAAATAAACTTAACCGAATAACTGACTTTTTGTCCCATGCTCTAAGGCAGCTGTTCTTAACCTATGGGTCGCGACCCAAAATTGGGTCGCGAAGCATATTTCTTGGGTGTCGCTGAGTGGAACCAAAAAAGTTAGTAATACACCAAATAATAAGTAATACCAACAACACTTCCTAAAAGAAGTCATTGTGGCTTACTCAGCCTAATTGTGACTTTTTTTTGGGTCGCGACATGAACATATATCTCAAATTTGGGTCGCGGCTTAAAAAGGTTAAGAACCACTGCTCTAAGTTATCTTGATAAAATTGCGGAAATGTATAGTAATGACATTTTTGATATAAAAAAAAATGACATTTTGGTTTTTAAAACCTAAATATACGGTATTTAAACCTTCATTTGGTACTTTTTCCTTCATATGGTAACGGTTTCCCGGAAATTCTGGTTTTGAAAGTTATGGTTCTTATTAATACACATTTAGTAGAAAAGTACATTGAAGAGTACATTGCTATTGCTCTAAGGTACGTGTCAAAATTACCAAATTTTAAAACATTTAGCAAGTTTTATCACGCAATTACAAAACCTTATTTTATTGTTCATTTTACCAAAATCATTACCAAAGTGCTTCGCTAAAAATAACGGAGCTTTTTGGTGTTCCAACTCAACCAGAAGCGCGATAATTTCTCTATACTCTGGTAGTTTTGTTAATCTTTCTTTTTCCCAGTGTACCATAAAATTATGTATTTCACATTGCTTAACCTCTTAAGTTTGAAAGCCACAAAATATTCATTACCTAAATTAATTAATTAAGTAATTCGAAACATTTTATAATTATTCTTTTAAATTAGCATATTTTATTTAACGTATTTTCTTTTATTTAACATAATTGATTAATTATTCCTACGTTTGATATGTTTACACAATCATTCTTAAATAACAGAATTATGAAACTTTAAAATTGCAGAAATAAAAAAACAAATAAATCATTACTTTAATAATGATTCTAATTAATATCCAAAAGTACTCGTCACCTATTTTACTTGCTATCAAAATGTCGAATAAATAAATTAAAATTATCCTTAAAATTTGCTTAATCAGAATATCAAAAAAAATTACTCATGAATAAAATATTTTCAAAACAAGTTAATTTCAAATATAAAATTATATTATTGAAATAAACTAAGCTATAACATACGAATTTCACGTCTCAAGGTTTTTTCAGAGAGATTTCATACTTTTTTAATTATTTCCAGTATTTTAATTATACACGATTGGTTGAATTTTCCTCATAATGACATTCATGAATATTTCTATTACTAGGTTTCTGAAAAGATTATTTCTTCTTTATAAGCTATAATTGTTTTTCGAAAACAATCAGAAATAAAATCCTTTACAAAAAATTAGCAGTTAGATATATTTTTTATTACTTCTACACTCATAATTTATGCAGTTTCACAATTATTACTCGAAATAAAAGGAAATTATCAGCTAGGAAACCAAGAAAAGAAGTATCTTCTATCAATTATTTGCTGATATGTTTCAAAACATTTGGAGTGCGTTGTACCATAGTAGCATCATTCAAATATTCTGCAACATTAATATGAATCATATAGTATGTAAGTATATTGTATATAGTAAGTATATAGTGTAAGTTGAACCATATCGCACAAATAAATCCTTTTAAACTTTAACTACATGTATCGTGCGTGGCTCAACTTGAAAAAAAGTTTTATTAAATTTGACACTTAATTGATTTTGTAGCAAATATGAACGATAACTGAACCACATAATTTTTCTATAATATGTAAAGAAACAACGTAACAAAATTTCTAAGGCTTTTTATACACTGTTAAAAATTTCGGATGAAATAACAGTAAAAAGTACCAGCACTCACGGTGCCGTTACATTTTACAGTAAAATCAATTTTTACTCGAGCATGTTATGGAAAAAATCTGCTATAACGTAATTTTTACAGTCATAATTACCATAAAATCTCTGAATCACTCTAATTTAATAACTATAACTGTAAATGAATTTTAAAGATAATGCACCCAAAATGCCAGTACTTTATACCGGAATTTGATCCGGAATTTTTGTAGTGTTTCAGAGAATTTGTAGACATGAAGATCTTTATTTTTTCCTCATTATCATAAAACGTTGCGCACTTATTTACTAGAAATAAAATTTATATATTAACATGAAAAATGCTTCTGAAACGGTGCCTACACCTGGAGTTTATAGCCCTGTGTATAAGGACCTATTTGAAAATTTATGGAACGTCGTAATTTTCCTGAGAAATTTTTCTTTTTTTTTTTACACGGTAACAAAATATTAAAAATATTGTTTTCATTCAGACGTGAAAAGGGAAAACATTAAATGATTTCTAAAATTCTAATTCTCAAGCAAACAAGCTAATATCTTAAACTAATTATTGCATGAGATGAAAACTACCATGAAACTAAACTAATCTACTTATTATTATCCCGAGCCGACCAGCCTGTGTAGGGGGCAGGGAACTGTCCTTGCATCAGAAAGGTACTGGGTTCGAATCCCGGGCAAGGCATGGATGCTTCTTTGTCTCTCTCTGTGTTCTATGTCCTTTGTGTGCGAATGCGACCCGCCCTATAAACGGGTTGTGGTTGTGTGAATGGCGTCGTAGAAGTCGAATTCCTGGCCATAGATGGAGTCACTGAAAAACTTGAACAATCGTACCCCCCACTGCCTAAACAAAAAAAAAAGAAGAAAAAAAAGAAAATTATATCCCGATTTTCTAATTTTATTTTAAGTTTTTCAAGTAGTTTTTTTTTTTTTTATGTGTGATATATTCCGACTTTAGATAGGGCAAATAATTACATTAGTTCATCGTAAAATGCTCCTTTTCTTACTCTAAACATATAATGTGTTTTGAATTTGATTTGTTTTATATACATTAATTTTAATATGTACAGTGCGCAAAATTTAAAAAAAAACGGAGCACTCTATATAACTTTTGGTCTAATGATCGGATCTTCACGTTCTGAGACTCTATCTTAGTGGTTTATGAAAGTGTGACTTCAAATATGCTAGTTAATAAGTGCAGACGATATTTTAAATTACGAAATCATAGACAAAAACTTACTTTATCTGAATAAACATACCATTACTTTGACAGATTTGGATTTCTGACCCCCAAAATATAGGCGGTAACCGCAATCTGAAAAATATGGCCCCAATAGTTTGGTCAAGAGAGCACTCCAAAGTTTTGACCCCTTAATGTTAATTTTAGTTTTTGTGTATTTCGTTGCATCTCGAGAATTTTTTGATAGAATTGAAAAATTTATGTACACTATTATAAAATTCGGTTGTCCGAAAGTAATTCCATATAAAAAGTACTTTTATTAAATATTTATTATCTTTTATTTTTTTAATTAATGCAAAACTTAAAAATACAAAATTTAAGCAAAATATGTGGAATAGTTTCTGAGAAATTGAATCTCAAGAGAGTCAGAAATTTAAAATTCCATTTCTTGGGAACTATTCGGCTTGGAACTGTTATACTTTGCTCAAATTTTGTATTTTGCCTTGAAAAATTATTTTCTTTCAAATGATACAAAAGTTTTTATACCTTACAATTCAACATTTTTTCGGCCATTATTAAATAAATAATAAAAACTAATAAATATTTACTAAAAGTTATTTTTCGTATTAAATTATCTTTGGAAAAATAAATTTTATAATTGTATGTAAAAATTTTTTAATTCGCTTAAAAATTTCTCGAGATTTATTCAAAAATTATAATTACCATTAAGGGGTCCAAACTTTGCAGTGCTCTCTTGACCAAACTATTGAGATGGTATTTCCCAGATTGCAGCTGCCAGCCATATTTCGCGGGACAGAAATCCGAATCCGTCAAAAAAAAGGTATATTTATTCAGAGAAAGTATTTAGTAAGAATTTGTGTCTGATTTTGTAACTTAAAGTATCGTCAACACTTATTAATTGGCATATTTGAAGTCATCCTCTCGAGCCACTAAGATTCCTAGAACGTGAAGATCTGATAATTAGACCAAAAGTTATTCAGGGTAGTCAGTATTTTCTTTGCTTACTGTACTTGAAATAACAGAGAAAAAATTTAATAGAACCAAATGCTTTTTATTTAAGTCATTGATTGATAATAATTACCAATATAATAAGCAAATATAATTAATTACCATAACCCATAAGCATTATCAATATTCTAATGAAAACCCATTTAGAACATCTTCATTTCCTTTAAAAAAAACTATTCTTCAACTAAAATGAAACAATAAAATTTCCCCTAAATACTCAAGTGATATACTTCATTCTCTCTTTCAAATCACGTACGTAATTAAATATCTGCTTGGATCTAGTTAAACATTTCACTAAAGATTTTCTTTAAAGATTTCGGAAAATACAAGCAAAGCAGTATCCTTAAATTGATTTTTCCACACAAGCCTGTCCTAGTTTATCAGGTTTCTGCTTTGTCATTTTAAAGCTTCACTGTATAAACATTGACATCATCAAGTGATATTAGACAGCTTTTAAATTTTCAGTCGTTCGTAAAATCTCCAATAAGCTCTTAATATAAAGTAAATGAATATGGCAACAAGTTGTTTGCTTTAAGTGATTAAATTTGGTGGAATAAAGTTGAAATGTGTACTTAATGTAAAAGATTTTAAAAATGGGAAACAAAATACTGCAGTAAGTAAGGAATCAATTGAAAGATTACAGTTTCTCATAATTCCAAAATTTATAGCCATAAAAATATATTGTCTGAGAAGAATGTTTATCTAATTAAGTTATGTAAGTCACCAAAACTTCATAGAAGTTTTTGAATAGAATAAAAGGATACATTGTTAGAATTTTCATTCTAAAATTACTATAAAATAGCTGGCAGCAGTCTGTCCTTTCAATTTAACGTAAAGTTTACAGTATAGAACGTTTCTTACCCTTGTGGTTCTGAAACCGTTTACGACTAATATAATTATAAGCCCATAAAATCAAAACTAAACGGTTATTAAAAAATTTACAACTAACATGGCTTCAAAACCATATAAAAGAAATTTAACTGGGCATTAGATCTGGGCTTTTTATTAGGTAAGGGGGAGTGGAGTTAGTTTGTAGTTGATTTGTGTTTAATCAAACGAAACATGGAATGTGGCTTAATAAGTTTATCTAGTTGTTTCATGTATCGTAAAAGATAAGAATTACTAGACTTTTTTGTGTTAAGAAGTATTCTTATGCTACCCTCTTTGCATGAATGGGAGTACCTTATTCAAATAAGCCAAGGTCCCAAATTGGGGAGTACTGGAAACTCTCCATGCGTTAAAGGGAATGGAGGAAATATTGCGGTGTCACCACTGGGACTCGAATCCCTGTTCTGCCCGTCATGAGATTGATAGATTAGCCAGTCTATAATATGTATCTAGTTGCGAGGAACTAAGTAGCTTTATTAGATGGGCCTCGTTCTCGTTGGTGCGATAAAATTCTGGTTATTTAACCGTATTAAGTGAAAGTAGTTAATAAACGGTTTTTCTAACAGTTAAGAATTTGAATACCATCTTATTTATGGTTATTTGACTATTTTATTTAAATATGGTAAAAACACAATTAAAAAAATGTTATCTAGCCGTTTTTTAACGGAAAATTTTTTAACAGTGTTTAGTAATCATGGAAAGTTTAAAAAATGCACTGTTATGAACCCAATATTTTAACTAGTACGTAATCGGTAAAATTTTGAACTAGCAATGTAATTTTAGTCACAAAAGAGCTCTTATTGTTTATATTAAAATATTATATTAAAACACGAGATAGTTTAATTTTTTTGCCTAACTATAAAGATAAACTTTTACTCCATTTTGGGTACATGAGGGCATTAAACACTAACACTACTACATTAATGTAATCTTAATGGCGTAAGCGTTTCCGAAAATGTAGAATACTCCATTCAAGCTCTTTAAGAGTATTAGTGAATTTACTGAATCTCCTGTAATGCGAAAATCCAAATTATCCTCAATTTAAACTCAGGACATTAAATCCTTGGAACAGCAGTTCTCTTTCCAGATAATTGGCCTCAATTAATGAGTAAGATTCTCTTATTGATTCTTCTATTAAATAACAGCATTTATGAGGTATTCTTGTTATAAGGGACATGTTATAGGGTTATGTTTTGACTTTAATCCGAGAACTTAGTGTGTTTTTAAGTCGTATGTTCAGACATCCAAAACCATCAAGAATTCTCTTTAACCCAGTTAAGTAATTTTTATCAAAAAAGAATGAAAGAATTAATACCGTACCCTATCTTTCAAAGAATGCCTTTTTACTGTATGATACATTGCAAATTGCATAAAAATCTTGTATGAATGTTTTTATTCGAAGATTTAAAACTAAAGAAAACATTGAAAATGTGAATTATTAATATGATGATACTTATAGCATCCATTCTGAAAATAAGTACATATTATTAAATATATTATTATTATGTACATTTTAAATTTTGAATATTAAAAAAATTTATTGAAATGTGTGATTAAAGTGCATGCATTCCAAAAAATTAAATTTGCAAATTTGTTAATATTGTATTAATGCTAAACATGGGTATTGTATTAATACTAAATTGCGAATGATCCAATTTTAAAACTATCACTGCAAGTTAAATATAAAAAAGAATTTACTTTTAATAAAAAATAGTAAAGCAATAATTAAACTGTTTAAAAATCTCTGAGAATATTTGTGGTTGAAAGTTTTTTGCGGACGAAAATATATAACTTTGTTTTATTGCTATAAGCATTCTATATTAATATAAAATTTATTTTATTCCACCAATTTTATCTGGGATTTTTAGCACACTTAATATCACCATTTATATTTTTTATCATTAGTTATTTATGTGCTTAGTACTTATTAGAAAATTTTTCAAGCATATTCCACGTTAATTGTTTAACAGTATTTCATCCATTTCCATACAAATGGATGGATAGTTAACTAATTGTAGGTATTTATTTGCCTTTAAGAATTAAATCCTAAAAAAACAGGAAATGAAATTATTTCAAAATCATAAAGCAAAAATCTTACTTCGAAATTCTTCATAGTTCTCTAATTTCATGATTATTCATTTATTATAAAGGAAATTAAATTAAATAGGAAAAATTAGGAACACAAAACTTTAAGCAACAATAGGAAGAAAAAAAATTTAGAAAAACTTTTTGTACCTATTTTCACACTTTCGACTACTCTAACTCGCTTCTTTCTTTTAATATTTCTAGTGTTCAAACTATCGTTTTATAGTTTTTCGTGTATTAATCATTTGTTATTATTTTTATACTGATCATTTGATTGCTTTTTAAAATATTTCCCTTTTATCGCTGGCTAAAAACTTTTCTATTAATTAAACTAATTATCTCGGTGTATGTAGATTGTGCCTTGAATTTACTTATTATAATTCATTTGTTTATCTCTGTTTATAATTTAATTTATCCTCAATTACTCTTTCTTATATCGATAAAATAAACGATACTTTTTAATCGCTTTTCTTTAATTCATTCCATCTATTAACTAATTGATAAAAAAGAAGTAAATATAAATATTTTCAAACACTGACTTCATAAGTGCAGAAACCAAATAGAATCTAATGTTCTCAAATCCTCTTTATAATAATAACTTTTCACAAATTTTCATTCATCGTAAATAAAACAGAAATATATAAAAGAAATGAGATACAAGGAAAACTATAAACTGGTATACAAAAAATTCATTTTTAAAACCAAGAAGATACATTTTATTCAAAATATATTCGCTCATCAATCACCTCTTTTCACAGAACATTTTTAAATTACAAAAGTAGATTTGCAAAATATGAAGTACTACAATTTTCATATCACTTACCTTTACTAAAAACCGTCTTCTTTTTCTCTTATCATTGCATTTTTTCTTCATTCTTCTTGAGATGAATGTAATTTACGGCAAGTTTATCGCAAATTGTTACTCATTCCTTCTATTTTTCTTTTTATAGGTTAGAATGAATTTTTTGGGAATACATTTTTACATTTGAGAATTAAAATGGTTTTTTAAATGTATTATTTCGTAGATCAGTCTTTGGTGAGTTACAAAAACTAGTTTATAATTTTTTTTAATATTTAAAAGTGTTTTTGTACGTATTAAAAGAATTTTTACAGATATTAAGGAATATTATTTAAAATTACAAAAAAAATATTAAGGAAGTTTTAAGTGAAATATGAAGAAAAAGGGGAAAAATTGTATTAAAGATGTTTTCTGCAATGACTGTAAGAATATTTTTAATATTTTGAAAACTATTTCATTTTGTGTTTTTGAAAGCATTTTTAATATCCTTTAATTATTTTGGAAGTACAAGCTAATATTTTTACGAATTGTTTTTAATATAAAGGAATAAGGAATATTTTTAATAGTGTTTTAAGTATATTTTAAAGAATATCTTTAAATGTATTTCTTATTATTTTCAGATAGAAAATGTTTAATAGTTTTCTTAAGAATAATTTAAAAAATTTATTGCATGTCTCTATATATTCTGTTTCATGATTATAAACTCAATTTACTTTTAATATATAAAATTTAAACAGGGATTTCTTAAGTACTTAATTTCATTTCATAATGAAGGCATTAAGATACATAAAGAAACTAGTTTTGTGAAATGTAATTTAACCATTAAGTTACAGGAGTTTAAATCTGCTTCAATTCTTGTTAGTATATTTTTAGAAGTGATTGTTTTCAAAGAAGAATATTTCAATCTTTAATTTGTTTTATACAATTGTTATTTAATTAGGGGTTTCTATATAGTTCTATTACAGTCAAACCCCGCTATAGTGAACTCCCGGATATAGTGAACCAAATGTTCGGTCCCGTGCCTTACTTTACAAGCATAATGTTATTTATGGTGGATATAGTGAACCAAAAAAGTGAGGAAGTTGGATATAATGAACTTTTTTCTGTCTTCGACTGATTTTTTTTCTTAATTTCTTTCGATATTTTAAGGAAATATAAACTATCCAAACCTGAAGCTTGTAACATATGGAAAAATAGGCAATTAATAATTTCTTCTCGCGAAAAAAATTTAGATGGCAGAAAAAGTTGAGAAAAGCTGATCACAAGGATGTTAAAGAAGCATTACTGAAGTGGTTCACCATTCGAAGAAGTCACAATTTTCCAGTATCTGGACAAATGTGGATGAATTTGCTAAGTGATTTTATGGGACTACTTTCATATGCTTGAATGGCTGGTTTAGACAGGTTTAAAAAATGGAATAACAGAAATTCAGGAAAAATTATCTGAGAGTCGGGAAGTGTTTCCATAACTGATGTTGAGGATTGCTCATCGGCTAAAGATTACAAATTTTTTTGTACGCAAGACGAAGAATAATAAAAAATAACAAATTTTTTGCTACTACATAATATTTTTTAGTCATTTATTTGAATAATGTGTAATAAAAGGGAGGAGTTTGGGAATCATTAGCTAAATTACCTACGTAACGGATATAGTGAACACCCGGTTACAGTAAACCGAAATTTCGGTCCATTTCGGTTCACTATAGCGGGGTTTGACTGTATTTAAATTACTCAGAATCTAATTTTTAAGTAGAAAAAGTCCGTTTTTCTCTATTTAATGTTTATGATTGAAATTTACGTTACGAAAAGCTATTTTTATTAATCCCAATTATTGAATAATTTAAGGTTTTTCTTGAATTAATGAAATAGGAAAATAATTATGAATTTTCATTAATTAAATATAATTTTAAATTCTTAATTATTTATTTTTATTAATTAAATATAATTTTAAATTTTTAATTATTCATTTTTATTAATTAAATATAATTTTAAATTTTTAATTGTTCATTTTATTTATAAGTATTTAATTTTTTTTAAATTTTAACATTATTTAAAAGTAATTATTTTACATAGTTACTTTTGTTTAACACTTACATTTTTATTTACAGAAATGCCATTTTCATAGGACTTTTAATTTCTGTATTTAATAATAAAGCATTTAATTTCTGTATATAACTTAATATTCAAATATAATAACTTTTTTTTAATTTACATTTAACATCGCAAATTAATTTATGCATTAAAAAAAGAACTGCATTCTATATCCGAAATTGTATTAGAAAATTTCAGATTAAATGTGTTAAGAACTTCCTTGTACACGTAAAACTTTCTTTTAATTCGATAATTGAATTATATTTCTTGAGATCACTCCATCTAATTTTGAAGAGAGATTTTTTTACAAATAAAAGAATTTTCACCCTGTTTTAAATTCATTAGTTCATATTAAGATCTAATCATTAATATATTGATTACGTTCCTCTTTATATTTTTAAAGTGATACTTGCAGCCATTCCTTGTCATAATCATCATAATTCAACCTTGAAATTATGTTTAAAAACACTTAGATTTTTATAATATTTCGATATGTGTTTTTTTTAATTATTTGTAGAAAAATATTGACTTATTTTGCCAATTTTGCAAAATATTCTATTACTTTTAAAAATTACATTTATCATTTAACTCAATTAAATAATCAACAATGAAGGATTAATAATTTAAGGAAAAAAAGTTTTATATTTCATTAGTTAGTTTCATAAGTTTTTTTTTCGTATCGTTTTTCCTGAGATTTTTGGACATTAAAATAAGTTTCCTTCCTTTTAAGTTAATCTATTTAAGCCTTAAATAAAGCCTCTACATTTATACTCAAAGCATTTTTTTTTCTTTTTTTATTACACAAATTTTTCAATGTCATTTTTAATTTAAAAAAATATAGTATCTAATTCAATTAAATATTCAAAAAATACAAGTTTAAATTATTAACACATAAAAACACTCATAAAAATGCAAACAAAACAACGTGCGATACACTGAATTATAGACAGAAAGCAAATAAATATCTTACTTGTCCGGAACCAGAGATTTTTCCAGAACTTGCTTGAATAAGTCTCTCACAATAACAACCTTCTAAGAAAATCGCCCCAGAAGGCCTCGTAGATGTTTCGTTTTCATAATAGAACAGCAGGTTCTGATACAAGACAAACCATCTAAGTTGCCACTTAGCATTCTCCGACGTGCGCTTAAACAGGTAGCCTTTCTTACAATTATCATGCATAGCCTTTTCGGCAAGATGCAACAGTTGAATCTCGTTAAACCGCATGTCGAGTTCTAGTTTTAGCCTTTTACAAATAAAAGATAAGGTTTCTACCTCACTCTCTTTGGAAGTGAAAATAAAAACTCTATAAAACAGAAACTAAGATGTTTTTTCCCTCACATTAAGTCATGGTCGAGGATTTTTTTCCCCATCAATAAATTCCTCTGGATAAATAACTTTGCAATAAGTCGAGAAGCGCGCGCTGAGGACTTGCAGCAAGTCTTATCATTTTGCCAGATTCCACAAAACCCTGGGCAAAACTAACTGCCTCACTAACGCCACCACCTGCAAATTGCCTCAAACACGAATGTAGGGATAAAAAGGGGGGGGAGAGGGAAATATTTCGGGAGAGCGCGCTTTCTGGGAAAACTCCGACTCCAGAAAACCGGAAACTTTAAACCATTCCACAGGTTCTACCAAAAGCTGTGGGATCACTAGTCAAAGTAATCACGACCGAAATAGGATGAAGGAAATTTTTTATGGATTATTAAATATTTTTAACAAAATTATCCGGGGATTATTTCTAGATAAACGGGGATAAAACTTTTGTTTTTATGAATTTTAATACCTGTGGAGCCTAAACTTTAACTACTACCCTAGCTGAGGGAATCTGCGACACTGCTCCTGGTTCTAAAATCCCGGAATGTGCACTTCACTCGGGGGGAGGTTTACGCTTGGCGAAATTATCGATATTTTGGCTGCAGTTTAAATGTAGGTAGTTCCAGCGGGGAAAAAATTAGAAAACCAGAGAATGGTAATTGAAAACGAGCCTAGTGAATTTCACGAATAAATACGGGATACTCAAAATATAAAAACAAAATATCAAATATTAAATGTGAATTATGGAATAACTCTTCTCAAGTAAGTGGAAATATTTTATTTAATATAAAAGTATTAATTATTCAAAGTATTAGCTTTAATTTTTGAGTTATTTAAAAAACATTAAGCATTATATCAAGGCTTTAAATATAATCTACTCTGAATGTTTAATTTTTTAAGAACAGTGTGTACTTAATTTAAAAAATTTCATTAGAACATATTAACAATTATCTCTTTCTTTTTGCTTTTCCAATATTTCATTAAAAAAAACCAACAAATTCTGGTTTATTGCTAGTGGCGTTAATAGTAACATGAAAAAACTCAGTATTTACTTTGAAAATATTCTTAAAAAAAGTATACAATAAAATCAGTAAGCATGCTAAGCATAATAATCACCTAATTTAGAATATCAAAAATTGTATAATGATTTGAAATACACTAAAAACTTTGAATAATGTTGATTCTCTGTACTGTTTTGATTTCAAAAACTTAAATACCTCCCTTCAACCTAATAAAATTCTTGATGGCCTTCTTCAAATTCATAGCTTGTTTAATCTTAATGATATTATTGATTATGAGAACTGGAAAGCTGTCAAGTTCGTATTAGACTAGGCAACAATTATATTTCTTTTACTGACTGTTTCTCTCAACAAATTAATTGTATCCCCATGGGAAATAATTTTAGTACTTCTGTTGGCAATATTTTTCTTTTTCTACAAGAATATACGTCAAATCATATGATAATCTTCCTACAAATTCCTTCCTCCTCAGATTTATTAATAACCTTTTGGTTATTAATTTGGACGATTTTAATATTTAAGCTAAACAAATTTATCCAAATGAATTAATTCTTAACAAAACTAATATTTGAAATTCTTCAGCAAATTTTCTATATTTAACTCTTATTATCAATGAAGATAGGAAAATTATATTTAAACTTTTTGACGTAAGAAATGATTTTAATTTTCCAATTAAAAAAAGAGCATTGATTTTAATTCCAACTTTGTCAATAGGGTTTTTTCCAATGTTATTACCAATCAAATTCTTAAGTCTTACAATAATAATTCAAACTATAAAGAGTTTTTAAAAGCAACTAATAAATTTAAATCAGATTTAGTTAATGGCCATTTTCCTGATTCATTCCTTCAATTTTATTTTTAAAAAATATTAAACCACTTAGAACACTAAAAATTTTATATTTAAATTTATAAATTTTTATATTTATACATATATTTTCTTATTTTCATTATTTTTTTATTTTTATTAAATATCTTCTTTCTGATTTTAGAATTAGCTCTGATTCATTTTTAAGGTAGGGAACTAATTATGATAAGCTATTCCTAGAGTAACTGGACGGAATAGTTTGGATGTATAACCTTTTAAACTGGATCAACTAATTTATTAAGTAAACTTCTAAATAAATTGTAGCCTCTATAAAATAACTTTATTTATATTTTGACTATCCAGTGTAATAAACAGCTTATTTTTATTTATTACTATATAGTTTTTTTTGTACGTATGAAATGAGATCTGGTTTATGAACAGGCAACCCCGAAGAATGCAAGTAATGCGTGTAGACTTTACTGTTATGAAAGAATGTGTGAATGAAGGATAGTCTAGAAACGGCTTTCTATCCATGTATGCAAGCTCTGATTTATAAACAGTCACCCTATGAGATAAGGAATTGCAATAAAAAGACTTATTCCTAGTTTATGTTTGTGATTTAAATTCGACAACGATTACCTATTTGAAAGTTTATTTTTTAAGTTTAATTTTACTTTTTTAATTATTTTTATTTTTTCAAAACTTTTTCTTCCTATTAAGAGTTTTGTTATTTAAATTTTCCAAATATTGTGTTATTAAAGTGTTTTTTCACTAATGCCAGCACTGAAATTTAATTTACTTCATATTTTTTCTACCAAATATATTTTTAAAAATTATATTATACGATTTAAGTATTAAGTGTTTTATATATTTTTCTTCAGAGCGAATTTTTTTTAACTGTAAGATTAGTATATCTATTTTCAACGCATTTTAACTCTTACTCCTCGTCGGTAAGTTTTTTTTCTGCTTTCTTTTATCTCAAACTTATTTTCATTTGCATTTTAATTTTCTAGCGATATAGACGCATTATAAAGAGTAATTTTTTTAATCTGAAAATAATTACTTTTTTTCGAGAATATCGCATTTACCATCGTGCACTAAACTTTAAGTCAAATACCGAAACAAATAATAAAGCTAAGATATATATAATGTTTATTTATTTATTTATTATTATCTATTTCTTGCCTTTCTCGGTCTCCTCACGTTATTAGAACAAAACTCTTATTTAGTAATTTATCTCATCTGAATAAACTGTATTCAGTATCATCTGGCATGGTGCTGTTGCTCAAGACAACTCAAGGTATTTAAAATTCACCACCATCACGCTACTTCCTCCTGCACTTATATCTTGGAGGAGCTGTAAAAAGTCTAGTATAAAAATATACAGTATTGGTTCAGCTGTAATAGGCACCAAATTTACTCGTAGAATATTTTACTTCAATTAGCCATTAATACCAAATTTATCAATATTGTCGTCAATAATATTGGTATTTTTTATGCATGTCTTCAGCGTATTAGTAACATATATCCATTAAATTTGTTACACTGCTCATTCTATTACTTCAAATAGTAATTCACCAGAATTAATTATCATTGGCGCCAATAATAATATTGTTTTTTATACTTCATCGACGAATTAGTTCTATTTCTGCTTTCAGCTTTTCAATGCTGAATTTTTTTACCGTTGGTTTCAAATTCTTTAGCTTATCATTCGTTTCAAAGCAAGTTTTAAAGCATAACTATAAACAAAATAAACACGTGGTTTCAAATAATCTTGGGAATGATAGTTTTATGATGTACTTGCTTATGCTACCACTATCATTTTGATCCTTCAAATAACCTGGTATGACAAAAAAATATAATTAATTATAACAAAAAACGCAATAAACAACTTTTTGATTAAAAAAAAATAACCTAACAAACATTACTGCTCTATCTTTGAAATATTCGAAAAACTGAAACATCGATAGTTTATTTAGAAACAATGGCTACCTCTAAGTTAATGCGAATTTTATATCTGAACTAATAGTCAAAAATAGAGCTTCACAATTTTACAATTTTACTCATTAAGATTCATTTTGAATCTCGTATTTTTAGAGCTTACGGTATACTTGCAATCCGGTGGACACACACACATTTACATAAACCCACGCACATTCTCTATCTTATGTATAGATTATTTGTTACCCTTCTCTGTGACTTTACGTTATTAGATTAAGCAAAACACATTGTCCCATAAAAATATATACTAACTGTATTCAGTATTATCTGGCATAATGCTGTTACTCGAGGCAAATCATAATTAAAATTTTCTGCAATCAACCTACTTTTTTTGTACTTATATCTAGCATAAAAATGCACAGTATTTAGTGTAGCTATAATCGGCATCAAGTTTACTCACAATATAGTTTGTATCTATATAAGGGCATATTTGGTACCTATTAAAGCTGCACCAATTACCATAATTTCTGTTGTCAGTGGTACCTACTACCAAAATTAGGTATGAATTTTTATGATATTTTTGATGTATATTTTTTCTCTGAAATCTTCGTTTTTAAAGCAAAAATCAAAATTTTCTTTTTAAAAAAGAATTACAGGTTCACCAATTACAGGTCCACACAGTTACTGTTGAGATTATTCTTCCCTACACTTTTAGAAATTTGGAAACCTGTTGATCCATGATACCGTTTGATTTAGATGCAATTTAAATATGGTTCCAAGATAAGCTAAATTACTGCACTTTTAAATATGATTATGCGATATTAGAGTTCTTTTTTTAAACATAAAACCTGCTCAATTTTACAAATCCACCAGATTTGCAGTGAACGCGAATCATATAATAGTGCAAAATACAATTATTATGGCTCAACGTTGAACTAATTTTTCTTAAATTTTAAAAAGTATGGCAAAAATTTTATTGGCTATTTTAATCGATTGAAATTTGTTTTGATTAAGCACCTGAGCTTAATGCAAATTAAATTATACAAAAAAAGTTTATATACACGTTAAATGCATTGCAAACTGAATTATTTTTAGGGGAAAATTGATCTGTAATTGAAATTGTGAAATGGTATTCGAAGGAGCATTTAGTGCTTAAAAACTCATTGAGAATGTTCCACAAAAAGGTAAGATGCGCTTAAAAGTTGAATAAGAATAAGGAATATATTTCAAGCTTAAAATCTGAAATTTTCAATTTTTAATATTGTATTCTTTTACTATCTCAATGTGTAATATAAGTATTCAGTGTCGATTGCTTATCACCGTTCAGGAAACGCATTACAATTAGAGGTTAATTTCTTTTAAATTATTTAAAATTTGTGTGAAAAAACATCTGCAGGCGATACTATCCATACATCAACCAAATTTGCCATAATGTGATAAAAAAATTGTATAAAAAGGCAGCACCAGACGACACACTATTCCATTTCATTTTATAACCATCGCTGATCAGCCGACCTAATTTTGGATTTACGACTACTAATGATCAACTCCATAGCTTTGAAATTTTGCAAATCCAGAAGACAAGGTGTCCTAGTTCTGGTTCAAGAATTGGAAAAAATTGCCTTCGTGGAAGGCTTTTTGATGGAACTAACCCGCAGTAGCATTGCACGGATATGAAAACCACAAAAAACTCCCAATGTTAGCTTGGCGACAAGGGTATTCTAACCCATGATCCGTTTATCACTGAGGATATTTTCCGTGTGCACTGTGGTCTATACGAGCCGGGTGCGAAATTCGTATAGACCTGCCATCGCTAGGATTTGAACCCGGTTCCTCATTGAAAGCTCTATTCCCTGAGACGCCACGGCTCAGACGACACTATTCGAACTTTAACCAAATATAAATTCCATTATTTGGCAGAACATATTCGTGTCAAAAAACGAAACCAAATGATTCTATCCTAACACAAGCCAAATATAATTATCTTTATTTGGCAAAACATATACCCTTTGCAGATCAAATGAAGCTCCTCCACTATGCATTTTTAAGCAAAACCAAATAAATATTTATGGTATCTATAATGATGCTAAATAAATTAAACAAAAAATTGTGGTTCTGAAATATTTGCCTTCGAGTTATTCAAATTTTTAATATATGTTTCTGTCACCAAAAATAAGAAAAATAACATTGAAATAACAATGTCCTATAAACTTGAATAATGAAACTTCGTTAATGCTATTTTTCGTTCAATTTAATAAATAAAGTAAATATTTGCTAGATAAAATTTCGATGAATATCAAGTGTGCTCCATCATTAAAAAATTTAAAGAAACGCTGATATGAAATAGTCAGTTACTATTCGACAAACCGCACAAAAAAAGAGAGGAAATATCTTGAAACCAAACCCTCAATTAGCAAGTTAAATTTTTAATTTCCAAGATTTATTTTGTTTTATATTATTTTTAAAATTCTTTTTTGACCAGAAGTATCAAACTTGAAAAGTAGTTTTAAAAAGTAGTTTTAGTTCATTGTTTAAAAAAGTAGTTTTATTAATAGATTATTTCCTGTTTTACAAAAAGATATGGAATATGGTTTTACAATAGGTAATTCTATTTTAAAAAACTACTCTTAAAATATTCCAGATTTTTTCTTCGAGTGCAAACAACATTATGGTAACATTTTAAAATTTCGTAAATAATTAAACTCAACTTGTAATTAAGCAATATTTAATTTTAATGTTCAAGTAAATTTATAAGCATGAATTATTTTACAGAAATCAATCATTCACCAATTTAATTAATTATTTGAATTTAATTTAATTATTTTCGCAATGCTTGATAATAATGCTATATATATTATATACCACCCAGAAAGATATGGTTATGGACCAATTTAAGGTATCCATCTAGTTTTGACTAATATTTTTAACTATCGATATAAAATTTTTAAAAAAACTAGTGCATATGTTTTATTAGGTGTAAAAACGTATAAAACTAACAAAAAAAAATTCTTTTTTTTTAGATGGCCATTTTTTGGAAAAATACTAAATTTTTTGCATATACAATGAACACTGTAAAAAACTATCGCCTAAAATAAAAATATATTTTTTAGAATTTTATGTAAAAGGCTATCAACTATAAACTATTATCCTAAAAGGAAATGCATGTACTACAGAGTTAGGGATCCATGTAGTGAAAACTCCCAAATCGGGTTCAAATCCCAGTAATGGCTGGTGGGTACGAATTCCGCATCCGGTTTGCACCGATCACAATGCTGACATGAAATATTTTCAATGGTAGACGGATCATGAGTCAGAGTTCTCTTGCCGTCAGGCTGACCATGGGAAGTCCTCTCCATATGACGCAAATGCGGGTTAGTTCCATCGAAAAATATAGCATAACTTTAAAGAATGTAGGGCTACATGGCAAAAAACAATGTTTAAGCGAAATCGGTCGAAAAGATCCTGAGAAATTGAATTTTAAATACATTACTTAATCTTTAAATACATAACTTGAAATCGCATCTTTAAATATAGTTAGCACTAGTTAATTAGCATGAAGGTCATCCCCTCGAATTATTAAGATTGATTCCTAGAATGTGAAGAACCTATCATTAAATAAAAAGTTATTCAGGGTGATCCTTTCATTTTTTTTTTTGCGCACTGTACATAAATGCTTATTGTTTAGAGTAAATCAATTTCTAAACTACTTTTAACTTCTGACGTAGGTTACAAGTGCGTTTTTTAAGTCGTAACTTAAAATACCATCTGCTCTTATCAATTAGCATATTTGAGGGCGCACCTTCGAGCCATTAAGATTGAGTCCAACAAAAGGCTGATATTGGATCAAAAGTTAGTCAGGCTGGTTCATTTTTTTGCGCTCTGTACATTACTATTTTATTTGTAATTTATGCATATAATCCATGTTTGTAATATTGCATAACATTAAATACAATATTAACATACTAAAACATTTCTTAAAAATACCACATTCAATATATCAAAACATAATTGTTAGGGAAAAAAATTCATCTTATAGCAACTGAAATCATTTTCAATAACGTTTTACTTTTTTCAATTTCAAAACGTTAGCAATTCTTTTGAATATTTTCAGTATAATTTCGAAATATGTTCTCTTTAGAATAAAAGCTCAAATCTATTTTCAATTTCCCATAAATTCACTAAAAATAGCTTTATATTACGGTACTTAAGAGAATTACCGGCAAATAATGTGAGTAAACTATCCCGTTGTAAATTCTTTTTAATTGTACTATTAAAGAATAAATATAGAAAGAAATATTCTAAACATCCAATTACCTCAATATATTGGAAGTCACGCAAACCACTCAGAAGTCACGAAAATGTTAGGAAGGAATTCAAATGAAGTTGGAAAAAAAGTTTCATAGAAATCTCAGAGAAATACCAGCATAAAAGGAAATAACATTTTCGTATTTTGGGGTTTAAACCTTAAATTTCTCAAAGATTAAATCTTGAAAGGCATCGAATATAATTAGAGTTGAAAATGCGGAGGATGTTTTCTTTTTGTATTTTAATTTTAAAAAAAACTTTTTTTTTAAGCTTTCTTGTTTGGATATTTTAAAAGTCACCATTTAGATTTTCAGATGTTTGATATGATGATAACAAAAATTAATTTTGAACAAAAGTTTTACAACAATTTGGAATTGATCTCCCTAAGACTAAAGTATAAGAGAAGTCAAATCTTCGAAAGCAAATATCATATTTGTAAAGAAAAAATTTCTTTTTTTTTCTAAAGCCCACCTGTGTTAACATCCGTCAATTCAGGCATTTACAGGGCGATTTTGTTGGCCTCTCTTTCAGGGGCACCATATTAGGTGGGCCAACGTCGCTCCTGCAGTGAGGACAGAGAAGGAAAGAACATCCACGCCTTGTCCGGGATTCGAACCCAATGCAAGGACAGTTCCTAGCCCCCTACACAGGCCGATTGGCTATTTGTAAACATTATATCTGTGTATAATAGGTAAAATTTATTGCGAGGCATTATGAAATATGTTTTAAGGTTTTCTCGGAGAAACGGTTAAAGAAAAATTGAAATTTCGAAAAATTTCTTAAAAGACGGCAAAGATGCATGCGATATTTGAAATTATTTGTTCAAAAATTTTTTAACAATTTTTATTATATCTCTTTAATTTGAACGCATACTAAAGGTTATATTTCTAGGATAAAATAAGATATGTAATATTTTAAATTAAATTAAAATTTTTATTTATTTTTTTATTATTTATTTCATTTTTTTTTGGTAAAAGAAATCTTGAAGGAAAACCAAGAAGCTTGATGAATACCTTAAAAGATAACTGCAGTCTCCTGATAGAATTCTTTCAATATTAAAGAATAATATTCTTTTGTAAAATAGCATAGAAGCTAAATAAAACCTTCTCTAAAATCGATTTGAAAGACAACTTTCAAACTAATCTACGCGTGCTGGTTATGAAGTTTTAACCATGATATTTAAATAATATGATATATTAGAACCATAATAATGTGCAAAGTTTTTGATAACTAAATAATACTCAAAATATGGTGATAATGAGATACATATGATTTGGCTGGGTGCTAAAAAAGCTTGGTAAACATCACCTAATTTCGTCATCAATACGCATTCATTTTGTATCAATTAGTTATTAGTCATCAATTATCAATTGGTTATTTATTTAACACTGGTGGACCTTAAGTTTTCTGACATTGTATTCATATAAATAAAATAAATTGTTTATCCAATTGCAGGCATTTACTTATCTGGCACTTTTAGTAATTATACACTTACCCTTAAAAGTCTATACAACAGACATAACCTATTTTATTTTAATTTTGCCAAGGTAAAATCTTCATATTTGAATGTTTTTCTTTTTAATTGTAGTAGTCTTCTCTTCTTTATTGGCACTACAGCCCAGGATGGGCCTTAGTTTGCCGCACAATATTTCTCCAGACAGCTCTGACTTAGATCTTCCAGTTGGGTATCTTTAAAGTTCTTGAATCATTGAAAACATCATCCATCTATTCTTTGGTCTGCCTCTTGGCCCATTGCACATGGGCTTCCAATGCAAAGATCCTTACCATTCGGTTGTCAGCTTATCTTTCAATCTGATCAAGCTATAAAAGTCTCTTTTGCTCTGATGAATTTTACAATGTTTTTATGCTTTGTAAGAGCTTCCAGTTCACTATTAGTTCTTATTTTCCAATAATTATTAGTTAGCTGTATTAGGCCATAAATTTTTCTAAGTATTTTTTGTTCAAAATTTGTAAATTATTTATCTTTTTTTGTGTCCAAGTCCAAATCTCGCAGCCATATATCTACACGGAAAGGATGATTGTTATGTAAGTTTTAAGATTAATTGCTCTCGAAATGAATTTATTTTTTAACATATGCTGTTATGAATATTAGCTTTAGTTCTCTTTCTAGATTCAGCAATTAATTTCATCTGAAAAATTTTAGCAATATCCGACAGTATATCTTGGCGTGCATACACACTTTCTTCAACAAAATCATGAAGAAAAAAACTGTTTAACCAACCAGGTTGTACCCTAAATAAATTTAAAGTTATTAATTTTTGCAAACCATGTTTTGTTATTATCCAAATGATCTTTTCAGTGGAGAAAACTGTTCTAAACAATAGAAAAATTTAATAAAAACAACAAAAAATCACTTTTTTTTTTCAGATGACGTGGAATCAGCAGAAAAACTAACGTTGAATCAAAAACTAAAATGTGACAGTGAACTTAAATGATTGAGTATCTTAATCTACTTGAGGGCCGTCAAACCTAATTTCGCTTTTAAAGGTTAATCTCTTGAGTATTATTGAGTAGTAAAGAACAAGAAAGATATTTTTTTACAAAATTGAACGTGTAGCAAATATTTATTTCCTGAATGAAATACCAGTACAAGCAGACAAAAAAAAGTTAAGTAAATATAAAGTAAAGCAATTTAACACTGCTACAGTTGATTCAACTCTTATCGCTAAACACACTAGAAACAAATTCCCTTTTCTTCTCATCCTAGCACAGAACTTGTTACTTAACCTTTTCTTTCTCCCATTTGTTAGAAAATCGCTTATATTCTCGCCAGCTTTAGTTTCAAAGTCATATTTAGGCCAGTTGATAAAATTAAATTTAAATCTCTAGTCTAGTCATTCTCTACTCTAATATTCTTTAAGTGGCGTCTAGTCACCGGACAAACTAAACGCGATTTAAAATTTTGACTTAAGGAACACGATAGTCATGTCCTTTATCAAGAATTGGAAAATCATCAATCGCTGCAGATTGTTCGAATCTTAGGCATAAATTCAATTTAAACAATGCCAAAATTATTTTCACCTCAGTCGCATCAGCTCATCTTGATACCCTGGAATCTTGTTTGATTCAAACGAATGCTGATTCTCTTGTCAACGACTTTAGTTCCGAGCTTCTTCTTTATAGCGCGTGGAAATGCATTTCACCCTGATTTGTCCCTCTCGGTCACTGTGGTTTTCCTTCTTTTGTTCTTCATCTTTTTTCCCCACTTGGCTTCTGCGCTCTTTCTAGTTTTGTTTTTTCACCATTATTTTGCACGTCTTGAAAATTTGCGCCTGTTTTTGTAGCACTTGAAACATGTCAGTTGTAATTTCATACTTGTATTTTTTGACACTAATGAAGTTTTTAATCTAGTTATATGAAGTAACACCTTAAAAGCCTAATGCATAAAAACAGGGGGGGGTGGAATCATATATTTACAAACTTGGTTTTTTTGGACTAATAGTAACATTATAATCATGTAAAAGAGGCACAAATTTCTTCGCAATAATGCTGTGAATTATGATATCTTTTAAATTTGCCATAAATTATATTGACCCGTATTACCAAAATGCTTTAACTTCATTGCGAGGGATTGAATTCGTATTAACTGAAAACTTTGTTTAATTTGACACCTAATTAAAAATACAGTGAATTTGCACCTAAATATAATTCAATTTTATACCATGTTTACAACAATAAGTCGAATTTTTTGACATACAGAACGAGATACGATACAGCAATGACTCAAAGCGAAAAAAAACACTTTTTAACATTAACCTCTTGACTCAGAATTTTTATTAAACATATTTTTCATACTTTTTACCTTATTTTGTATTAATTTAGGTCAAAATAAGACATAACATTATATTTAGCATTTTAATAACTTATGGTTATGAAATACAGCATGAAACAAGATTAAGTCTTCGAAATACAGCTCCCTCCCAATACAATAATTTTTCTCAAATTTGGAAAGATTTAGATTCGTTTAGATCAAAAAGAAACAGTTATTCATCATTGAAATTTCTTTAACTTACAAAATTAATTATCGATAAATTACAAAAACAATTTTTTAAACTACTTTTTTTATCTTATATTTTAGTACAAATATAACTCCGATAATCTAATAGATTTTTCAGATACTATTAGACTGTGTTTTATAATTTAAAAAAAATAACCAAAATACACATTAGCTTGTCAGAAAACGTCGGAAACGTCGTGCACGTCAGAAAAATATTATAAAAGGTGTATCACTGCGTAACTATATTTGGTTAGTTAGGTGCCCTATCTACGTCAAAAGGTTAAAAAAAATAATATTTAAACATTACACTTCATTTAAAGTAAGAATGCAGCAAATCATTATTTTTTAGAAACCCTTGTTTTTTACTTTTAATATTCACATTCGAAAAACGTCTCAAATAACTTTAAACAGGGTGCGTAGCAAAATTATTCAACAAAAAATAAGCACCTTTTAAGCACTTTTCAAGCACTCAAATAATTTTTTTAAACACTTTAAAAATATATCATAATTAGGTAGGGTTGGAAAGTTTTTGACAATTGGCGGTTATATCTGGTTTTAATCGTCATGTGAAAAAAAAAACCTTTTTGCATTGTTTTTGACAATTGTCAAAATTTTTGAATTATGTAAATCGAATGGCGTTTTAATACGCTACGGAATGACGATGCGCCGAAATAGATTGGGGTTGAATTAATTGTGAAAACGTTGAATTGTACAATGTGAACAGTGTCTCTCTGCATAATTCGTAGTGAAAGTCAACATGGTGAAGGAAAAATATCATTTTAGAAAAGGGAAAATTAAGCACTTTTCAAAAACACCAGAAAAGGGCAACTTTAAGGGCTTTTAAAAAACGAAAATTGAAATTAAACGCCTTTAAGCACTTTTCAAAAAGGCTACGAAACCTGTTTAAGCCAACATTTTTCTCAAAAGTCATAAATGCCTACACTTAGACAAAAGGCAAAGGTCCGAACTGCTAGATTACAGTAGATAGGTACTTCTTTTGACTCACACTAGAGTTGCACAATGGACTATCGGGGACGATCTAGAAAACATCCCTCAGTCCGAAAACATACGATCACAATTTTGATTCCTTGCAGAAGGAATCAAATGCAGGCAGGCTATCCAAACCTCACCGAACAGGCTTGCTGGTATTGGCAAGTTTCATTAGAAGCAAAAACAACCAGCAGCAACAATAGTAATTTTACTAGAATTTTTTTCTCCGTGCAGTAAATCCTTCCTTTCCTTAAACTCTCGTTTATTACTTTTAATTTTGATTCGAAAAACGTCTCAAACCTATTGCCGTCCGGACTGAGTTGTGATCAGGAAGCTGATCTACCATCAGATAGGTCCTGGATTCGAATCGTATCCCGGATAAGGTAAGGATGTTCTTTCTTTCTTTCTCTGTACTATACGTCCTTACTGTGAGAGCAACGTTGGCCGCCCTAATATAGTGCCCTCGAAAGAGTGGCCAACAAATCTGTCCTACTGATACTTGAATGACAAGGGTCAATCGGATGTGCATTGTGGAAAAAACGATATACTAACATTGGTTCCTCAGAACTCTTAAAAATACTTAACTTCCTCTACTAGAATTTGCTTCGAATTCATTAAATCGGGCAATTCATTCCTGGCCTTCAATATCCCTTAAAGTAGTTTTCCTTAATCTCGATAATATCGATAGCTTTTATTTCAGGAAGCAACAACGCACGCAATCAATCAAAAGTTGTGGGATAAGCATTTTTTTCTTTCGCAAACAAAGATGTTTTTCCTTCTTCAATCTCAAAATCATCAATCATGATTCTAAACTCATTTTTTGACAAATACTGCTATAGGAATTTTATTAGACTTTTATAAAAATAGATTTTTTTTATCATCTTATGTATAAAGGCACGCTTTTGTATTTTTTGGAATAAAATGAATGCAGGAAGCCATTAAAGAAATATATTCTTTCTCCATTTAAAGACCATAACTTAGAAAAAAGTATTTTATAGAATAACTTTCTTCTACGTTTTGATATTGATCATAGATAAAATCGTGTATTGCGTATAGTCCTAAGAAGATTAACCAAAAATCATTGTCATAGAACATTGCAAATAGAATATAGATTTTAATTACTTTTAGAAAATTCAGTAAAACAAAAATTTGAATATTTTCAAACAGTACAAAAGTTGTATCCATGTAATAATAATTTTTATAACTGTTGTGGAAGTCAAAAAGATTTAATACGCATAACGTACAAATGTATAAGATTATTAATAAAATGATTTTATTTTTAATTTGGTAAAATAATTCTTTTATTATGTTTTAAAATACAGTTACCATATTAATGATAAATCATCTTGCAGTGTTCTGTGAAATTATGAGTTGCAAAGTATAGATTGTTTTTTTCGAGACTGCGCAATGAAATAATTACAGACTAATTGAGGAACTAAAGCATTAGATTACGCACTTTATGAAGCTCCTTTGCCAGCACAAATCGAATGTAATTAATTATTTGCTATTTTTGTTTTTTATCCAACTTGATCAACAATAATAATATAGATCAATTCCAAGAAATCGTGAGTTTTGAAATAATGTAGAACCTCACTGTGATCAAAATATACAGCTGCTTTTTCTTGCAATCAAAGTATGTTAAAGCAAGAGCTAAAGTGGTTTGAGTCAAATCGCATTTCAGGCTAGGAGAAAAAAGTTAAAATGCTCGATTATATCGTATTGTACCAAAATTTGTACCACAGCAGGACCTGGCAAGAGCCCTCTACCCAGACTGCTTGTCCCAATGAAAGTAGTGCGAGAGCGGCTATATACCTGCGATACATTTCCTTAATCTATGAGTTGATTTCTAGTTAGACCCAGAGGCACATTTTGAGAAATGAGGCAGCATCAGACAAGAAATAAAGACAGCATTAGTAAACAGCTGAGACTGCCCTAATGGCCAGCCCATTCTCAATCTCGTAACTGAAATCTAAACGTGACGGCGCCTATATTGTCATTCTTTCCCCGTGCTTCCTCCGTTTAGCCATGTGTTGCAATAAATTTCGGCAATCGCTTAGAATTAGGATGTTAGTATTATCACAATTGCTCTAGGCTTTTTCAATAGCTGCGATTTTCATCCGAAAAAACTGAGCTGATATTCTCTAAAAAGATTTAACGTTAGATTGCAGTAAGTGGCTGACATTAAATGCTCCAGTCATTGAGCATAAAATTGAATTATGTCCGTGAAACTATCATGTCAATAAAAATGCGGGTTTTGCAAGTAAATTTTCCAATAAAAATTTATGCTCGCTGACTGTAAATTAACGTCATACTCGAAATAGTTATTTACAGTTCCAGCCTTTAAATCCTTTAAAACGATCATTTTATCAAAGCAAGGCAAACCGTTCAACGAGGAGAAATAGTATAGCGTTGCCATCTGTCGATGATTGACCGAGCTGGTTGTTTGCTGTCCGTGATCACCAAGAAAAAGAGAGTGCAAGAGAGACGTTCTTTTGCGCTGGTTGGGAAAAAGCACTATGGAAAAAGTATTGCACCCCCGAATTGAGAATGAGACTCATTGTCAAAAACAAACGTTACCTTGCACTCAGTGCAGCAAAAACATACGTTACCTTGCACGCAGTGTAACAAAATCAAACGTAGTGATAAACTAAATCTGAAGTTAAATGAAAGAGAAATTGAACAAATGAAAAAGAACGCATCATGATGTCTTGTAGTCGTAGCACCCTCATCTACTGGTAGAAAACAACACCCACAAGAGGATAATTGATATAAAATCACGTTGCACACGATAACTTTAAAATGCAAATTAAGAAAATAAGCATATTTAAATGAATATTTTTATTGGATAAAAGAAACTAATTATACATTTGAAATAATTTATCAAAAAGTGATAAAATTTAGGAAAGAGGAATAAAACCTGGTAGCTAAGATTCGAAGATCTATTAGAGCTAAAAAGTTGAACCCAGAACTGTTAGATCTGACTGAAACATTCCTTGTTTAGCTGAGTATAATGCATCATTCTCTGAAAAAGTTATAGATGCACGACTGCTTTACGATTTTTTTTCTAGAAAAAGTCAAGTCCCCTGATCTTGGAAGCATCAGAATGGTAAGAGCGAGTACAAATGTGAACCGTATCGAAAGTTTAAAAATACTAGAATTTCAGTGAAAAAGTAGCAGTTACTTTTATTTTATATGACAATTCAAGAATATTTTGTACGAAATACACATGGGAAGTAGTTATCGTCCTCTTCCTCACTGCAACTTTCGTAAAAAAGCAAAAGTACTTTTCTAAATTGACTCCACCTTTCTTCTTTTTTGAGTTAGAAGATACATCAATTATAATAAGAAAGCAATCAACATCTGATGTATTTTTATCGTCTTTACTGGAAAAACATTCACTTTTTAATTTAAAGGTTAAAGGTTTGTTTTTTTTAATGAAACTATTTCGCAATATTGGCTCTTCATACACTTCTCTTTTTGATCATTTTATTTGGGATTTTTCCTTTTTTTTCTGATTTCTTAAGATATTGCAAAAGAATATTCTTATTCTTGATTTTCATGATATTTTAAATCGACTTTATATGTGTAGGGTAGTACCTGGTCATCATATCTCATTACAATATCTGGTTTCGAGTCGAAACTAGAGATTATCGAAATGAAACAATGTCCTGCTTCTACTGAGTGAGATCCTTATTATTTGGAGTATGAGTCCTTAGTAAACGTAGCACGAGATAGTCTAAATAGTTTTTTTTAACTATATGGAGCAATATGTAAAGATAATTTAAAAACAACTTTATGGAGTTGACACAGAAAAACAAACTTATCTACACACATGTCATGAATGATGCCATCAACAATATGGCAATATATCAGTTTTTTCTTCATACGTAATACGGAGTCAATTCCGTAAAAAGCAGAACTAAGAATTATCGAAGTACCCGGTTTAACCTCCCACTACCTGATCTAACCCACTCTTCTCTACTAAGAGCAAAGCTTCAGTTATACAATAAAAAATTCTCTTTAATTTCTTTTAGACATGGCCTGATTAACGGTACCTTTTAACTATTTCATTTCCAATGTAAGAAATTGCTTCTAACTTCGTAGCCTGAAAAAAAATCAACCGGTTGATTGCGTGACGGGTCCTGCATGTTCCGGTGTAAAGAATAAAATCTCAATCCCTCTCCAGTGATGGAATGTGGTTTCCTTTGATGTTGAACGAGACTTGAACGAATATTTACATTTTGATTAAAAATTTGGTTTACACTTTAGTTTGCTTCGACGCGAAATATTAAAAAAAATCATGCATTGTCAAGTCAATTAAAAATGAAAATAAATCGTTTAAGTTTCTAAAAATGAAAACGTTTTAGATATTTTTGAATCATGAATATTTGTATGATTTTATATTTCATCAACATTATTAAACACCATTTACAGTACAATTGAATACTGATTAATATTCCTTACTGTCAACGAAACGTTTTCACTCAACATAGTTGGTAATTGAAAATCAATTACAAACCATAATTTTTAATATTATCTTGACCCTTAAAAGGAATTATGACGCATTAATAAACAGTTTCTGGTAAAAGCAGGTGGTTTTTAGCCGCAGTGGTTCTGGGGATAAAACTTTCGCCTCCCAATGAGATGACCCAGGTCCTAATCCCTGTGGTGGCTGGTTGATACGAATTCTGCTTCTGGCTTACACCGACCACAGTGCTGACGAAAAAATATCCTCAGTTGTAGACAGATAATGGTTTGGAATACCCCTTGCCGTCGAGATAACCGAGGATGGTGGTTTTCCTTTCCATGTAACGCAAATGCAGATTAGTTTCATCAAAAAGTCCTCCAGGAAGGCTAGTTTGTTCCAATGCACTGTGGGTCAGAAGACCATGATCTATGGCCAAAAGTCAAATATGCGTAGGCAGTTTTAATATAGCCCAAATTAAGTATTCATAATCCTTCCAAACATTATAATTTATTTTTTGGACCGACGAGAGTGCAATGTAATGAAAAATATGTCTAAAAAATTTTTTTTAAATTTAACATTTGAATTTCTATTTCAGAAATATGTATAGGAATTTCACCTTACTGTTACATTTTTATCAGAGTAATTAGTCTGAAATTATAGTACAATTTTTCAATTCGTTGGATTAGTTAATACTCTTGACAAACTTATAGTTTATATCTTATCATTTGACATTTTACAATGTTTGAATGACTTTCGAAACTTAGTTCCAAAAAGTTCCACGAGATAATTAGCTAAACTTTTTTTTGTTGTCTTCTTTGATGTTTTTTCTTTCGGAAAAAGCCTGCTCCATTTTGCCCGTATTGCGAAGGTGGATTAAATATACCGAAAGACAAAAATTATGTTCTTTTTTCATGTTTTCGTGTTATTTTGTAATTAATTCGCGTTATTTTGTAATATTACTTCGAAAATATAATTTGCTTTTCCTTTTTAATAGAAAATTACGAAAATTATTATATTTTCATTACTAAATTTAATTATTTAAACATGCTATATTATTTTTTTTATTTTTGCTCGCCATATTTTAGTCGCCATTTTGTTTCTTCGTGTATTTTTAGTGAATTTCAAAATTTCAACTTTGAATTCAATTTACCTGCACATAAAAACCCCTAAATAAAAACCTCAAATTTTGAAACAAATTTTATCGAAATACTAATTTTGGCCACGAAACCTTGGATGCTGGCCCACTGTGCAATGCTGGATCCAGGAGTTCTTTTATCTTTTTGATTTAAGTTAAAAATTACAAGGCTGCGGAGTTAAACTTTGATAGTCCTAAACTCATAACCGGATCGGCTGTCCAACACCGGTTATAAAATAAAATACGTAAATAACAAAATCGTAATTCCTAAAAAAAATTATTCCCTGATTTAAATAATAATTAAGATTCTCCAAGAACGATTAATCTTAAGACTAAAATCGAAGTTTTAAAGTAAAACCTATCGACGCATTTAATCATAAAAGTGACCTTTTTTTTACCTTTTCTTCGTTTTATGTATTTATTTATTTTTATTACTCTTTTCACGAAAAACCCTTCAATTTTATCTTCTATAAAAATAATAATTGTTTTCTATCTTTTATTTTACTTTAAAATAAATTTAGTTTTTAAAATATTTTTGAAGGTAAGATGAAATTTAACGAATGATACCATAGTTTTATTAGTCTAACGATTCGACGCAATGGATACGAAAGATGATAGTTTTGAAGCTATTTGACTGTTACATTTTATAGGGATATTAAACAAGTGATCTATGCTTTTTGTATCTAATCGATTAGAAAAGGAATTCATCGACCGTTATGAGTCTGATAAAAAGTAGTATTAATTTTCTAGGTAGCAATATTTTTCTATCTGAAACTTAAAAATAAAGCTTTAAGTATATGTTATAAATCAGAAGTTATCAAGATTACTGGTTCTACTTTCTTTAGAATAAAATGTGTTTTTCAGTTAGTTCTTCATTTTTTTGCAATAGAAAGTACTAAGACATAAGGTACAAATTTTTTTCTTATTTTTTAATAAATTTCTAGCGCCTAAAAATATTTACTTGACTACTTTATGGTGAATATGATGAAAAATATAATTTAAAAGAATAATAAAAATTATAGGAAGTTAAAATTTAGAAAAAATTTTATAATTTTTTAAATGGAATAATTGGGAGCAGGTTTCATGAAATTGATGACATCATTTTTTTATTATTTGAATTTTTTTCCTACTATTCACTTTATGTTTAACTTTATTGTCTTTCAACTTTTTTTTAATCAGAGACGTTTCGAAAAGAAAGTCGGAGAAAGGGAAACTAGTGTACACACTTTTTATAAACTATTTATTTCTATTTATTTATTTATTTTTATATAAAACGGGCTCTTGTTTATTTTTTTATTGAAGAAAATACAGATATTTCGACTTCCTTTTTTTCTCTCTGAATTTTTTCGCAAACTTTTCACGTCTACTAAAATACTTAGTCTGATTTTTTTTTTTTTTTTGGTAAAATGATACGAGCATAACAGAAAAAAAGATGAAATTTCTAGAATGATTTCTTAAGTAAAACAGTTAACACTTGAACACTTTTCAAAATTTTCGAAGACAGTTTTTTTTTTAAATATTTCCAAAATACATTTTTTTTCTTATAAAAAAAACGAAAAAGAGGTTTAAGATCACTGAATTAAAAAACGAAAATATAAAATGGAAAAAAATTTTTGCTTCTCTCCCGTGAAAGTGACGGGGTGAGATTTCGCCCGCTATTTCTCGCTCCCGTGATATTGACAAGCTGATGTGTTCAGTAGTAACGCGCCAATAAGAATAAAACTAATTCTTTTTTTTTCTTTTTTTTTTGCCCGAAAAACATTTTATTTCTCATTTTGCACACCTGATGGCAATACCAGGATATTTTTTAGGTAATTGTAGATAGTTAGTTTATTTTAAACTAGTTGCAACACTTATCAAATACGTAATACAAATTCAAAGGTCAAAAAATAGGCACTTTAATGATCGTTTTCTTGAAAATTAACCGATCGTTAAAGGGTTAAATATTGTAGCAGCAGAAAGATACAATTTTCGAAATCGAAGAAATTTCAAAAAATAACTATTCTATTTTTTATACATGCCCCAATTACATCAGTAATACTTTCACAAAGTTTTAGCAAATTTCCAATGTACAATTTCAGTACCCTATAGTACAACTTGAACGAAACCTCAACAATTTTACTAGAGTTTAGAAAAATGCGCAATTTTATCTTCTTTTTTTTTTAACTCGATTGCAATAAAACATGGTTCAACTCAAACGAAATCTCAACAATTTTATAAGGTTTCAGCAAATTTTCAATGTGCAATTTCATCTCTTTTTTAACTCGATTACAGCATACCATGGTTCAATTTGAATAAAACATCAATATTTTCTTGAAGTTGTAGCAAATTTGTACGATGTTATGATTTAAAGTTAAGAAATTGGAGTTAGACATGAATGCTTCTTTTTTATGAAAACATCTTTACTTTCATTAAAAATAGTAAAATAAATTAAATTTTTAATTCTTTAGTAAATAAAAAAAGTTTGATGTAAAATTTCTATTTCCTTATACTTTAACATGTATAGCTCATCATTTTTTAACCCTGTTTACAGAGCTCAGGCTCAATTCTGAGAATGAGGACGAAAACTATTTTTAACTAAAAAAAGCTTCTGTTGAATGCAATTAATTTTTTTTCTTTTTCTATTATCCTATGATGGAGTATATCGCAAAAGAATTTTTCTTCTAAATTTAAATAAATTTGTATAAAACTGTTAATCTAGAACTCTACATTATTACTTAACCCAAAACACTTGGTTAAAAATTAAAAATATATGTATTTTTGAATATAAGTATAAGTACTTTACGTGAACATAAGTACTTTACCCTCTAAACTTTACATTTTTGAACTTTGAGACTAAAATTTGTTTATATTTAACAAAGTCACGTTTTCCTCCAAAAAATTTTATGACATTTTAGGATCATTCCGATGAATTTTCACGTTTTTCAATGTAACTCATAAACATTTTTGAAAAATATGTGAATTCAGTGCCACCTATTATCAAGATGAAATTTGGAATTTAAAAAAGAGATTTTCATGAAATACCCGATCATACTATTTAATTAGATAACTATTTCCTTATAAAAATTTAACTAAATAAATATGTTAAGCAATGTTTATAATAATTAATCAGTTTAATATAAATGACTGTCACACTTTTCCTTACTAGTATTACATGCTATGTCATCATGGAAAAGCTTCCACCATGATGTCATATAAAATAAATCTTTTATAAAATATTCATCTAACATTTCCTTTTCCCACTTTGCCTTAAAATAATTTCTCTTTTCGACTCTACATTAAATCCAACTAGGCGTGATATATTTAAAGGCGTAAAAGTGAAAAATCTTTTTAATCAGAATGTTTTCATTCGGAAAGGAACATTTGCAAATGTCTCGAATTCGGGTTAAATAAATCTCATTATGCAATAAAGGAAACTACTTTACATCTCACAAAATTTTTAGCAATATTTTCCATTATCACATTTACAAATTGTTCCTTTCTACAGTTATTATACATTTAGTACATTAGTGGTTTATTATATTGCGATCGATAAAATTTTCATTATTTTATTCTTTCGTTAGCAAAAGTGTATAATGACATAAAAATATATGGTTTAATTTTAATTAACATGGAAATAATATTGCATTTAAATTACTAGATTTCAACGGAAAAAAATAGATTTCAATGGAACTCACGTGTTCAAAATTTTGCTTACATATAATCTATTACATCTTCTGCTTATTTATCAATTAGATCTCTTCAATTTAAGCATCATATATATATTTCTCTTAATTTAATGGTTCTATAACTTATTTCATGGTGCGCACAACTTTGAATCTATGCTTTACTATTTCTTTGAATGAGTTTCATTCGTCAGTTGGTGAGACAAATTATGACTTTTCCCTTATATTTTTTTAAAGTGATCTTAATGTGTGTTTAAATTCATATTACACATTACCATGCACTCTTAAGTAAAATCTCCTCAGGTTTTATTTTAGAAAAGAAATAGATTTCAACGGAACTCACGTGTTTAAAATTTTGATTACATATTATCCTTTACATCTTCTGCTTATTTATCAATTAGATCTCTTCAATTTAAGCATCATATTTATATTTCTCATAATTTAATGGTTCTATTACTCATTTCATCATACACATAACTTTGAATTATGCTTTGCTATTTTGTCAACACTAGAAATAAACTAAAGTCTGTGCACTGTCCTTAATTTAGTGTGATAATAAAATTAAGCATTTCTTATAAATATTAGATAAAGGGAATGCTCCGCAGATGGAGGAAATGAATTATTACCCTGCTAAGCACTGGCAATTAAGAAGATTGCTCAATTTATTATTCTTTGATAATTCCCTACCCAAAAATGAATAATGCAGCCTTTACCGATATACTCTATTCTAATTTTTATTAAGAAAATCAATACGTAAATTTATAATTTACAAAGTATATTGATATAATAAATTAGCGCAGATCGTGATTTGTCTTAACTTCTCAAAAATGATACTTTTTTTAAATTTTGAATTCTTAAAATTCTTTTGCGCATTTACATTTATTTAAAAATAATTAATAGATTAGAAATTTAAAGAAAGTTTTAAATCATTAAAGGCACTTTAATACTATTAGTAATTGCCAAAAATATTTTACTAAAAACAAATTTAAAGAATTTAAAAAATTGCGATAGAGTTTTTAAAAAAATTAATCAGATTTAAATGTTAATTTCATATGTAATTAGTGTTTATTGAATCATTATTGTTTAATTTTAATTTTTTTAACGGAACATAATTTTTAAGACATTTAAATATAAATTACTTTTAGAATTTACCCATCAATTTTTCTACCTGCCTCCATAAATATTTAATTTCATATATTAAAAAGGTTTACTCTACTTTTAGCTTGTGAAAAACATTTACTTTTACCTTTAAATATGTACATAACGATTTATTGAAAAGTATCAGCACAAAGTCATTATAAAATAAATTACATGACACAGATTTAAGCAATTACACTGAGTTTTCGGACATTAATTTAACATAAATGCCACCTGGGAATGAAATTATAACAGGCATGGGATTTATAATGCATTATATGTATCAATTATGAAGGAAATACAAAATTACCATAATGAATCACGCTTCAGAATTAATTGATGAATTATTAAATCAGAGCGGGTATCATTTTTGGATGAATTAATGTTTTATCTACAAAGGGCAGCATATTGTATTCCTCCAAAAGTTGTGAATGAAAGTTACCTTCCAAAATAAAAGAAAAATGTATGCATGTTCTTCAGAAATTTTATAGTTCAGTCTTTACTTAAAAATATTTTTTTTAAATTAAACAAAGATAAGGATATGGGTTGTAAAATACTTGGCATGAGAATTTCTCTCAAACATAGTTTTAGATTTCTTAATAATCTAGGGTTATGTAAGTTGAAATAAACAATGGGATGTTTCTTTTTATTTAAAGGGAAGGAAAATTTTATGGTTGAATATTTAATCTTAAATTATAAATAAATATGTCTTAAATTATGTACTATTTTCATTACTGTTGCGAGCTAGCAACTGCAATTCATAAGTGTTAAGTTTTGTATTTTTTAGCCATCTTCGTAATGATTCAAAAATTGTTATTTATTCATTGTTGTAGACAAATTCATCTCCCTCGAGATTTTCAACTTATTAGCTTGCAGTTGACTTTTGTCAAAAGTAAAAATAAAATTAATGCAAGAAATAAAAAAAATTAGGAAAAGTGATCAGATGTTGCCAGGTAAAAACCCTAATATTTACGTCGAGTTTTTTTTAAAAATATAAAAGTCTTGAAAGAGACAAAAACCTCTTTCCAATGCAAATTTTTATACTACTTAAGGTTATCGTTATAAATTGTTAACAAGCAAAATTCCTTCTCAATTATTATTGTGTCATACATTCTATATTCCTAACTTTAAATATATTTTTTTCAAGGGCAATTATTTATGATTTAAATCCAGATAATTACTCATTTTGTTGCGATTAACATACTAAGAAAATGTTCTTGCTTAAAATTATAATAATTATATATTTTTACAACTATTTTTCTTTTTGAATAAAAAAATTGTGAATTATTAGATTTTTGTAATCATTATCTAATATCTCCCAAATTGACGATTTAAAAAAAATTATATTTTCTTTAAATTTATTAAATTATTCTATTTATCCGATAAACTATATAATGAACTACTTAGTAAATTTATTAAGTAAACTATTTATTATAAACTATGAAGCCCACATAATTCATTAGGACAAGATGTGGTCAAAATCATTGCTTCGCTTCGTCTTGTCGCACTTAAGTTGTGGTTCTTTTATTTTCATTGGCGAAACAGCATCAAAAACACACTTAATATGATTTTGAGGTGAAGTAAGAAAACGGAGTTAGAAAGAATCAACTTTCTCTTTCGCAGCCCAAATCTAGACAATTTCAGAGCTGCTTGTTGTAATACTCTAACTACGTTACGTACAGGAACTTTGGCTTGACTACTCTAAATACAGCCCAATATAAATCCAGCACTTTTTACTTCCAATTCTATTTGTAATCTTAACCAGGTGGCAACCAGTTTTATGTCTTACTACTTAAATCAGTTCTTCCCAAAGTGTGGTATTTCTTTATAGTAAAAAGTACATTAGTTTTTTTGCTAGTGGTACACAGCGTTACGAAATTTTAGAAAGGGTACACAAAAGTCATAAGTTTGGGAAGCACTGTCTTAAATCAAAGTAAAAATTACTTTCACTTTCACTGTAACACTTTCTAGTTGCCTCAAGTGATTACTTGTCAGTGATTTTAGTTTTTTTTAGTTTTTATATTATAGTCATTTATGATAATTTATTGTAAAGCTTGTTATCTGAACTGTCTGCTGTAGTTAAATAATTTCTTTTAAATGTTCACCCTAGCTTTTCATTTATTAAATATAAAATTACGCCTTTAAGTCATTAAGTTAGTTTTTAGTAACAATTATAAAACATGATATAAATAAATATA
>NC_092211.1:63641445-63651349 GCF_043381705.1 Parasteatoda tepidariorum | reverse complement strand
TTAAATTAAATATTGTCATGTTTTTAGTGCATGAATCTGAATTGAACAACCTGATAATGCTCACTCTGGTTATTGTTATCTGGTTGCTCACTACGTGCTCTTGCGCGCCGAATCCAATCAATTAAAAATGAAAACTGTTGCCAACGCGAGAAAAGAAATATCATCGGTTTTATTTATACATACATACATACATACGTACGTATTAGCGTTTTATATAATATAGATAGATGCTATACTGATTGTGTAATATATTTTATAATGATGCATTTTTTACATGCAATGTGTATGCGAATAAAATTAGAAAGTATGTACCTAATGCATATATGTTATTACATATATACATAAATTTTAGTCAGAAACATATGTATGCACATTCCTTCATTGTATGTATAAAATATTTTAACGCATGTATATATCCAATATTTATGTACGTATGTATGTGCAAACAATGTATATATGTGAGTGTGTACGTAATAATTGTATATATATGTATATATACTACAGTACCTCAATATGCACGCTCAGTAACCTTAAACGCCTTACAGACCCAAATCTATTTCTCACTATTCCTTACAAGATGTTTACGGATGTAAACTTATCTTGCAGAACTGCTTACCTCCAAATAATTCAACATTTAACCCAAATCTTCACTCTTTACGTCAACTAGTTTATTCGGTATAGTTTAATCCCAAATCTTCTTATTCATTTCTAAAATTTACGATTCTAAGTACTTTATCTCACATATTCTGAACCCTGAAGATGTTTAGTCAAATGAATAAATCATTCTAGATATGGATTCAGTGGAGAAAGGGTAATGCTTACTGGTGACGACGTGAAATTCCTCATTTCTCTTTTAAATCTTCGCCAAGTAAATCTCGTGCTTTTCTCTTGTGAGTTTATCGATTGAGATGGTAAAATAATGCGTTATCTTCTGGAAGTTGTTCTAGTAGAGATGGTTTGCTATTTCTGACAGCCTGAGCTGTAGCTCAGTGAAATAAGATTTTCCTTTCATTTGAAAAACTCAGTTGAAAATGCCAGGACGTTTAATTTCGCATAATCTTCATGTATGCGCATTGAATTATCATATTTATTTTTAAAATAATTGGAAAATTTTAGCTGAAATTCTTAGAATCTTTTAGTGTTTTCTTGCTTCGTATGTTTTGATAGCAATTTTTCAGAAGAAGAATTTATAAAAAAAATTTTCTCGAAAGACAATTTTGATTTTTATTAAAACATAAAGATATTTTACTTTTCAAATAGTATTTCCTTTACTTATCTAACTTCTGTTTTAATTTATAGCTGAACAACAATTCCGATAATACAGTAATAATTTATGGATGACTTAATCTCTTCGTTGATTAGGATATAATAGCTCATTCCTTAAAATATCTCAAAAATAATTTTACCGACAGTATTTTTATCTATTGTTCAGTTTCTATGCTTTTCGCTGGAATTTTACCTTTAAAATTTTATATTTTTATAACCAAAAAAATGTCAAATGTTTTCTTATCTTTATTTTGATTTCTAAGTCCCTTGGCTAGTGATACTTGGGGCACTTTATTAATCTCTGCAAATTGTACCAGGATTATTTCATTTTATTTTACAACCGTCGTTGAACAGCCAACCCAATTTTTGCTTTTATGACTACTAATGTTCAACTCCGTAGCCTTGTAATTTTTAACCCAATCCAGAAGACAAGGGAACTCCTGGATCAAGTATTGGGAGAAATTTGACTTCGTGGAGAACTTTTGTACCAGGATTATTGGAACAAACTTTAAAGGGAGATAGCGGACCTAACAAGGAAGCAGATTTGCATAGCAACCTATGGTCGGAAAGTTTTCATACGCCGCTAGGTGTCATTGCTCACTAGATAGATTGGGCGTAATGAACATGTTGGAAAATTTGAACATATTTTGTAATATTTTCACATATCTTCTACCACAACACATGTAAACTCTTTGATCAATAAATCTTTCAGATGATCTCAGTCTTGTGTCGTTTTGTTGCTTTTACATGCCATACTACTTGCCCATGGTGTTTCCAACCATGGGTTGCTGTCCAATTCTGAATCCTTGTGGTGTCCCTCACCTACCCGTTATGTTTGTTCCAATAATCCTGGAACACCCTGCCATAATAATGTCGTATTTATGTTTCAAAAAGTCACAGGGTGTATTACTAAACAACCTAACAAGACATAGATATCTTTGGTAGCCATCAGTGAAATATTAATTAAATTTATAAATTGATTAAATTTATTTGAGAATTTCAGTTTGGTTAAGGATTTTCACAAAGTAGGATGCTTTTGTTTTGGCAAAGGTATATGGTAAGTAAGTTTTTAGAAAATTATTTTTCCTTTTGCAATTGTAATTAGTTTATATATTTTACATTTATATTCTCTTTTTCTCTCTTCCGAGACTTCTTGCAAAACCTTTGAGATACAGAGAGAACAAATTTTAGACATTTGTCGTGCTCTCTCGATAGAAAAAGTTTTGTATTTCTATGACTTCCGGGGCAGGTGCCCCTGACGACGTCAACTTCACTTGACATAATTATGCTTTTCATTTTTTTCATAATTTTTATTGTTTTCTTCTTTAAAATTTGCTATTTAATTTGTAAAGGCATTTGCTTGTATATTATTTATATATTCCTTTTTAACTGCTTTTTTTTAAAGTTACATTTATGTATCATACCTTTTTAATATTCTCTACTATTTTTACGTTTCTGACTATGAATAATTTTCAAAATGTTCTCTCGTGAAATGCTAACTTACGTTAAAACTAACTAATAACGTTATAACTAATAACGTAACTAAAACTAATAACGCTAAATAAACTAATAACGTTATAACTAATAACGTAACTAAAACTGATAACGCTAAATAAACTAATAACGTTATAAACAATTACTTTCATATATTGTTCTCAATTTTTCTTTTCTTTGCTTAAAATATGTTGAGTACAAGTATTAGAATTTAAAACACTCATAAACATTTCTTGTACTCTATTTTCAGTACTTTTATTTCTATTTGAAAAAACTATGGTCATCTATTGTAGACTTACCTTTTTGCAATGTATTTGTTTGAAATCACCTTATTACGCAATATTTTAAGATAGATATATTTAGTTAATTATTATTTTGCGGTTGGTTAACAGTAAGTATGGGATATTTACTTTTTAGTAAACTATATTTACTTTTAAAATTGATTTTGTTCAAAAATGTGCTCTGTCATCGTATTCAATCAAAATAATGAATACCAACTAAACATTTAAAATTCTAAATCAATATAAAAAACTTCTTTTTTTTGCTACTTCTAAATATTCTTTTTACCAGCAAATACACGAAACAATAACCAAAAACTAAATAAAAATCAGGTTGATACTTTATTTACGTCGCACTAGAGCTGCACAATGGACAATTGGCGACTGTCTGGGAAACATCTGTAAGGATGATCTGAAGACATGCCCTCGCAATTTTTGATCTTCTGCAGAGGGGATGGCTCCCCTGCTTTGGTAACTCGACGACCTGCCCCCGAAGTCAAGTACTTTACGATAGAACAGTTTAACTAGGACCGATACCGCACACCATCAGTCCCTATGCAGGAGGACCTACGTGGTCACCCACCCGCTTACTGACCGCAGGCAGTGATGCTTGACTTCGTTGTTCTACTGGGAACCGTGTCTTTAAGATCAGTCCACTGCGGGACCCAATACAAATCAAAAAACATATTCGTAGATGAATTTGTTACGTATAAATGGAGCTAAATTATTCAACATTTATTTATTTTAAAAGAATTTCGAAATATCAGTAACTAATTCAGCAGAACTAGATCTTTCTTAATTGAGTAAAAAGTCTTGTTTACATTTAATTAAGCATTTAATTTTGAATCACTAATAGTTAAAAAAAAACAATCATGAATAAATTGTGGGGACTGGCGAAGCTCTATCCAATTTATTATTATTTTTAATTAAATGTAGGCTTCATAGTTTTTTTTCTTCGTAATTCAAGCATATTGTAACAATGCTCAGTGCCAAAATAAATGGCACGTTTGTGAAATAAATCTAGGGAATTAAAAACTTACAAATTATCTCTCTGTGTCAACCTTATACTTTTACTCGAAAACACTTTTAACTGAATGAATGTAAATTATCTCCTAGGGAACCGGGTTGACATTGGTGATGTGTTACAATGATTTATTACACTTGAAATGCATTTCTAAGCAAAAGTGAACTGTGCTCCCAGAATTGAAAGCAAAATAGTATTTTCAATTTAATATCATTCCGTTAAATGATATTCGAAAAAAAAACTTTTAAAGCACATTCATTTTCAGCATAAATTAAGAGCATCTCGCGCCTCTAGACGGCAAAAATTAAAAAATATTTCGTCCCATCACATTTACAATTTCAAAACGAAATGGCGTATCTCCACAATTACTTCCATGCATAATTTTAGTATTATTTGGAATATAAATTTTTTTCCATTATTTGAAATACATATTTTGTAAAATATTTAACATTTAATCATACTTTGACATACTTTTTACTGAAGTGCCACATACATAGGTTTATTAACAAACTATTTAAAGTTTTATTTCTAAATTTATTTTTCGAAAAAACAGTAAAACAGTCCCGCCACAGCAATGTCTAAAGGGTCGTGAAGTTTAGGGCTTCACAATTTCGTAATCGATGGCATGACTGTGGTTGTGTGATCACTATTCCGTACATGTCATTTTTACTTCAGAGGCAAGCTGCTACGCATCAGTCTGAAACTGGGTGAGCTTTAAGCCGCCACTGGGGATCGAACCCCAATCCTTCACAATAACAGTTCAATGCTTTAATCACTGAGCCATCTCAGGACATTTGTTGTTTAAAGTAGACTTATATTTTAAATTTCAGACAGAAAATTGAGAAACATTGCAAAATATATGGTAGCTCACAATCAGGCAAGATCATATTGGTATGTTCTAATAATTTTTGTTTCTTGAAAAAAATGGAAACACTTTTATATTAACACGTTTTTTTTTACCTTTCTCGAAAAATACTTAAAGAATGTATTTATAAATTTTTAAATGATTAGGTTATGCGATTTCTCATACTTATCAGTGAAGTTTAAAGATTTTAGAGGTTTGAGGACCTGACAATAAATTACGAACGAAAAGTAGTGTTTTTGAGCAACCTATGCCAAAAACTTTAGCAATAAATTTGCAACTTGCAACAATTATTTTGGATATTATGTGCAACTTTTGGTTATTATGTGCGATTTCGGTTACTCGCTAGCCCCCCCCCCTCCTCCGCGAACCATCCAAGGAATGAAAACAGCGTTGCTAAACGAGTGGGACCAATTGCCACTGGAAATGATAAACCACCTTATTTCTTCAAGTATGAGAAATCACGCCGCAAGGCTTGTATATCTATAAGAAGGGATCATAACCTCTATTAACCCATTTTTTTTTCATTTTGCAACCGCTGTTTCATACCTTCCGACTACTACGAGTGTTACGCATGATCATGCGTGTGCACTACAATTGTTGTTGTTGCTTCTAATGCTACTTGCCACACGGGCAAGCCTGCTTGGTGAAACCGAGCAAATTTAAGGCAGAGTGTGCGTTTCTTGTTTTTCAGTGGCGCCATCTATGGACAAGAATTCGACTTCCGCCACTATGCGTCGCACCCGTTTATAGGGAGGACCCATTCATACATTCATATATTCATCCACAGATCGTAATTTTGACCTGAATTAGAGAACGATCGATCTCCAATACAGTACCCCCAGAGGTATTGATTTGTTATGGGAACATGGAGGACTTTTACAACTCGACAGATTTAACGTGCTTCAGTCACTTTACAACACGGCCGGCGGGGTTCGAACCCACGAGCTCTCGGACATGGGCCCAGTGCCCTGCTAACCAGGCTATCCCATCCTACCGACCAATTGTTGAATGGTTATTTGTTTTGTATTGTATCAATGTATGTACGTATCAAATTTCATTAAAATTGGTTCAGTAATTTTGGAGATACTCGACCAAGTCTGCAAACTCTCTTAATTTCCTACACCAATGTATATGGTACTATTTTAGTAATGGAAATTCCTAGTACATTCGCGTTCATTGTGTGCGAGAGTTTACTGTAGAAATATATCAAACAAGCTTGCTGTACTTAGGGAACATTTTTAAAAATGTGGCCATGTCAACAAAATAAATTTGCAAGCAGCATTTCTTTTAATAGAGACGAAGAGATGCATTTCTTATATGACAATTGTAACTATTAACTGTCTGATTGAGGGGCAATCGGCCATCCAACCCCCATCCGCCTGCCAGTTCTAACACCAAGAAGTTCAAATTTCCAGTAAATAGATAGTTTCCAGCAGATGTAAATGAATAGTTGCTAACGCTAACGGCATGGGAAAAGATGTTAAGCTGCCGAGTTATCGTTAGATAATACAGCCAAAAATAAAGCCAACCCGCGTTATTAATATTAAATTTTAAATAATCTGTCTACTGCTTAGTTATCAAAACGACAGTGAGAAATTAATATGACCCAGTAACCGATGCATTTTAATGGCTAGAGAAATAAAGTAGCTTTAAGAAAAATGCGAGTAAAAAATGGATTTTGATATTCGAATAATCGTGACACACGGAATTAATAAGTTATGCTTTTGTATTGATTTAAAAAGTAAGCCTTTACATTGATTGTTAAGAAAATAATAAATATATTATAATACTTCTAAAAGACAACTTTTCAGAAATATCTTCCTTTTCAACCCACGTAAGTTCTATTTTTAAAAGAGTCTCTTTTACTGAAATGTAATCAGCTTGCTGGCAATTTTAAAAAAATTCTAAAATTTTATCTAGTACAGCTGTTAAGTTCGTTTTTAACCTTTTTTTTTAAATTTACCCTTCTTTATTATCTTTATTTTCAAAGTTTTTCAAGCAAATATTTGGTTTCATTCATTATTATCTACGGATAAAAATATTTCCAAATTTTTTCTATATTCTTTAAAAAATGATTTATAATAAGAAAAATGACAATATTTTACAATAAGAAAAATTTTACTATTATTAAATATATATTTTCAGATGAAAGTTGTGGTTTTAGTGTTTTTTATGCATTTTTTAATACTTTCTTTCTCAAAACTCAATATTTACAAATATTTACTCAAATGACTAAACTGAAAACTTTCTCTAATAAGTAATTTTTAATTTTAATCCTAGAACTCCAAAACACTTTAATATCCGAAATTTTTTTTATTAATATTACTAAAAAATTTTTAATTATATATCTAAGAAAAATATATCGGATGGATGTTACAATACTTGAATTAGTTTATCGAAGTTAATGTCTCATTTATGAGATTTTTTAATTTAATGTATATAAAAAATAATAAAATCCTTAACAAAGGTAAAATTTTTTTGTTTAATTTTTCTTTCATTTTGTCCCTAGCTTTGATTCTTCTCAGATTTACTTACAATTGGCATTTCTGTCTGTAGTCTGATAATTTTGAACCCAATCCTGAAGACAAGGTAACTTCCTGATCAAAATAAAAAGGGAGATTTCCATAAAGGGGCAAATTCGTCTTTCTGGTTCACTGAGAAAAAGTATAGTCAAAACTACCATAATATAGTAAAATTTAGTATATCGTACGATACCGTGTTTCTGGATCTAAGAGAACACTAAAAATCTCGGTAATTTTTTACCACAGCACTTTGGTATTGATTTTGGCAAAATTAACAATAAAATATAATTTTATAATATGTAATAAAATTTTATAAATTTGGCAAATTTTAGTGATTTATTCATGATATATTTTGGCATGAAAGCACTTTATTCGGTTAGATTTATTCTTCAGTTTTGCATTTTTATTCTAAATGCGTGGAAATAAGAACTATAATTTTGGAAACTTGAGGTTCCTGTAAACCTTTAGCATATGAACGGAAAAAATTACTGAATGATTACTAAAAATTTAAATATTGTAATTTTTAAAATTGCCAAAAAAATTAAATATTGTATATTTTGTTATATTAACCAGAATTTGGAGGTTTTTAACCAAGAATGTCAATACCAATTACCAGTACGGTAATTTACCAGAGCATTTTACTCTTTACTGACATTTTTTATGGAAATTAACTCGCATCTTCGTTTCACTGAGAGTGAAACCTCGAAAACCTTCTTTTGTCAATCCACCAGCTGCAGATTCAAGTAAATAGAATTTTATGGGCAGTTAAACTTACGTTTTAAGAATTTGATTAATAACAAAGCAGACAAGAAGGATTTTAACAAAGCTATTACAATTGCAAACTTCGTATTATTTTTAAGGTACTTTAGCACAAATAAAAACTGAATCGTTAATCATCACACTAAGTAAACTAAGTGGGCACACAATAATTAAAAAAATTATTTATTGAGCAAATTATCAAAAGCAATACTTATAGACCTAAATCCTAAGAAGAACAGCGCACCTAATAAATCAATATCCACTAATTAGTGCTCCTTAGGTCTTTTTTAACGCTACAAGACTAGTTTTTACTTACTTATAGATCTGAATCTTAAGAAGAACAGCGCACCTAATAAATCAATATCCACTAATTAGTGCGCCTTAGGTCTTTTTCTAATGCTACAAGATAAGTTTTTACTTACTTGTAGATCTGAATCTTAAGAAGAACAGTGCACCTAATAAATCAATATCCACTAATTAGTGCGCCTTAGGCCTTTTTTTAACGCTACAAGACTAGTTTTTAGTGGAATAGCTATGAAAATGTGAACGCTTTCCGAACGCTATTAATGTCTGTAACAGAATATTTAGGTTGCATGCGTATTAAGTAAGGAGATCAGTTAAGGTACCGAAAACTGTCACATTTCTAAAAAAAACTTTAGTAGTCTACAGATAAATGTAATCTGCACATTACCTGGCAGTGGTTAAAGTAAAAATAAGATCTTTACGTGAACAGGGTTTCTGTACACGTAAATTAATTTTTTTCTTCTTTCGAACTCTAAAGAAACAAGATTTTACAATCACACAATCAACAATTTAGTCAAAATAATAAATAAATCAATAAATTAAAAAATTATAATGAAAAATAATAGAGGATTGAAGTTTCTAAGTAATTATTTAAAAGGAAAATAAAGAGCCCTAAGGAGTAGGACTGAGCTCGTATTCAAAAAAACTTAATTATTCTTAAATTAAAACTTAAAAAACTTTATATTCCTTATATATTTTTGTGAAATTCCTGTAATACCAATTAGATGTTTCTATGTTAAAATGAGTCAAATATTCCAAATATTATTTCGCAAATTCCAGCAAAGCTAATTTCGTGTTTTTATGCTAAAATGATTCAAATATTCCCAATTTTTTTTTTCAATTGCTGTGTAGCACTAATTACATGTAATTTAAAACATATTTATGGGCAGGTAATGATTTTCCCATTAACAAATTGGGACAGTAAGTTAAAATGGTACAAGCATTATTTTTATTACTAGGAGGCTTCGCCCCCTGCTCGCTGGCGCACGCCAAACCCCGGAACTGCTTTCGCAGTTCATTTCGGATTGCTTCGCAATCTGATGCTCGCTTTGCTCGCTCATTGGATAGGTTCTTAACGTCTAACTTTTGTATACTTTTTTGATTACTGAAGTTCCGAAAACTTTTTACTGTAGAAAATTCTAAACCTGTACATTTCAATATTAATTTGAAATTGCAAACAGTTCACATGTTTTTCTTAATCACACTATTCCAAATTTCAGTTGTTGAGAAAAGTAACTGTTGTAAGTTTTGTTTTAAAGTCTTTCCCACCAGAGTGTTAAAGCCATGTGTTGTAAAACAATATGAAATAGTAGTCTGCCACTGAACGCTGGATGTAAAGCATCGGCTACGATGAAGATAATTTTGTATTTTTAATTCTCTGAAGGGCGCCACC
>NC_092211.1:63628356-63640190 GCF_043381705.1 Parasteatoda tepidariorum | reverse complement strand
GACAAAGTCATTATTTGTTCTCTAAAACACTGGTCGACAATAACAAAATCAATACAACTTCAAAATAAATATTTGTTTACGTTATTAACGCATGCGCAATGAGAGATAATGTCTGCGTTGGACCGACTGCTCATGCTGAGCTGACAAAAAAGTATTTTTTTGGCGTCAACTCTACGTCAACTTTTCGCTGACGCCCAGATAAGGCGCTAGTTCTAAGAAACCAGGCCTTGAGCTAACAAACCAGTATTTTGTTGGCGTCAACGGGACGTTGACGTCCCGCTGACGCCCTGATAAGGCGCTTGTCCTAAGAAACCAGACCTTTACATAACACAAAAACAGGCACGAAGCCATGTAGAACACAGTGAAACTATTATACATTAAAGTTCGTATATTTCATAACGAAATAAAAAAATATCACAATAAAATGCATAAACAAATAATAAATCTAAGTTAAGTAAAATACGTAGAGGAGAAAAAATTATACTTCATCGAATTCGATGCGGTGATGTGTTTAATTAATTTCACGTAAATTAACATTCTAATTTATGTGATGAAACGTAGCTCAACTTTAACACGTTATTTTGCTTATAAATGATTAGCTGACGTCATGGGTCACATGTGTGGGTATCTGTGATCTTCTTCTTGAAGTGCAAGTACCTTATGTAAAGTTTTAAAACGAATAGCGCATATCAATAAATAAAGTGTTCAATATTATCTTTCAGTTCTACTTATACAGCATCAATAATAATAGTTTTATTCATTGTTATTGTTATTCATTGAAAAATGAGTATTGGTCGTGCTGTTAGACTTTTCAAGTAAAATATTAATAAAAAAGTATGCTCGAAGAAAATGAAGAAAGCGTTAATGACAGTCAGGAAAGACGTAGCATAGAAAGAATGCATAGGAGACTAATCGTCATACATGTTGTTTCTTAAAAGCATAATAATAATTTTTATTTCATTTATTTCAATTTAAAATATTTTATTTCAATAACTTATAACTGACAAGAGTTTTATTTTTTTTAAAGAGGAATCAGTTTAAAAAATTTTAATAATTTATTTAAATTCTGGGGAAAATGCCACCTAAGTTAAGGGAACTAAGATATAAAAATATTTTTTTAAGTTATAAGAGCTCATGCAGCTGCAGAAAGTTGATAAAAAGAGGAGAGAAAAACATAAACATATTAAACACTGACTCCCACACTAACCAAACTGACCGGATGCAGGTGCTACTGCAGGTGGTCAACACAGGCCAAGAAATGATAGCTGGAGACGCAGAGCGGGATGACTGATTAGGGAGATGGGTCCCAGCGATGGTTTCAGCTTACAAAAAGTAAAACCATTGAACTGGGGAAATTTAATTTAAAAATTATAGAGTATTAAGCTTGTGAATGAAACATAATAAAAATCTGTAAATGTTATGAATAATTAATAATAAAATATGCAATAGTTGAACATATACACAGACTTTTGCACAGATTAAAGATTACACAGATTAAGAGCAAGTTTTAAAAAAATGAATGAAGTTAAGGCAGAAACCCATATACAACAAACTAGAGTTAAAATACAAAAGTAAAACCAATTAAAAAGACAAAACATAATTATTGAGATTATAAAATTTGTGATGAACAACATTATCACAGGGGGTGTAGTGCACTAGTTCATTTATAGTTTTCTGAAATCAGATAAAAGTATTGAACCATATAAATATATAAAAATAAGTTCTGACATTATGCTAATTAGATAAAACGAAACTGTCTTTATTTTTAATTTTGCAAATTAAAACACGAAAAACTACTATAGGCTATGTAAAACTTTTAATTTAAATGTTACGTTACATTAGATATAATAAAATTAAAACCATTAATAAGACATAAATTATGCTTCATTTTCATCCATTTTCTCCCCACTACTTCTTAAAATGCAAATTCATTATTAACCTTTCTAACTTTTTTCACTTCTTTTCGCTATCCTCACAACATCCATTTCTTAATTCAAGCCACGGATATTTAAAGAGTGCATTCTCTCCAAAAAGAAATCTCAACACTTTTTTCTTCATTTAAAAAGCGAAAGAAAGTTATATTCCAATCCATCTAAGCCATTTTGCCATCGAGCTCTATTATGCACTTCGACTTTTTTTTGGCGTGAAAAGGTTGGCGCACATTTGGGAACTCGATGGGAGTCAGTACTTTCCGTTCATTAATCGTTGTCAGGCGTATATTTGTCATTTTCCGGCTCCCCGCGTCATTATGGTATGTCTGCGCCTCCGCCTTAACACTTTTCTGCATTGGAGAAAATTTTGTTTTGCCATCAACAAATGCATTTTTCTTCTCCTAAGACTTTTCAGCTTCAGAGAAAATAGCAATTTGCTGCTGCTTGTAGTTCCATTAAATAATATCACGAAGCAATTTTTTTTTGAATAAAAATTATGCGAGGAAAAAAACTGAATAAATATTGTATTGGAGTAAGAATTTATTTAGAACAAACTAATTTGAGATGTTAAACTTTCGAAGAGCATTAAACCATCATAAGTATACAAGAATAATAGAAACTGCCTTGATTGAATGCAAAAATATATTTTGGAAAATTAACATTTTATTAGAAATAATACTTATTTTGACATTTAGATTTTTAACGAGATTTAAACCCTGTAGCATACTTGAATCAACAAGAGAATGATGCAAGTTTTAAATCTGCAACCCATTATTTGCTAGTCTTTACTTGCGAATAGACCGTAAATTCTGTATGAAAATAAGATCTGGAGAGTTTGATGGCCCCTATCAAATAGCCACTAATAAAGTATTATTTTGTTTCCATTGAATTATGGTAAGTAGATTATGTAGAAAAATTCCTTTCTTGGATACAAACACATTATATAGATCTAACCTAATTTTTTTAATATTTATTCTTCTTTTTTATCTCTTTCTTTTTCTACTTATTCCCCTTTAAATTTTTCTACTCCTTCATCTTCAGCTTATATCTTTCCTTCTTCATCACTGCCTCCTACTTCTTTATCTCCTTCTACTTCTTGTCGATGATTATAATTCCTTCAATACAAACGGGGAATCCTATTGAATCGTTTGAAAATGTCTCCAAAACAGTCTTCTTTTGACCCTTTCAAATCATCATCACCTTCTACTTCTTATGTCTCTTCACTTTCTACTTCTAATGTCTCTTCTTCTTCATCACCACCTCCTTCTTCTATCTCTGCTTCTACTTCTTGTCACTGTTCATCATTCCCTCAACCCGAACGGAGAACCTTAATGCATCGTTTGAAAATATCTCCAAACCATTTTCCAAAACATGTCACCGAAACATCATTCTTCTTTTGCCCTATCCCCTTCATCATCACCTTTTACTTCGTCATCACCGTCTTTTACTTACTCACCTGCTTCTGCTTCTCGTCATTATCTATCATCCCTTATAGAGGAACGAGGAACTGAACTACGTCTTTAGAAAAGAATCTCAAAAATATTCTTCTTCCGCCTTTTATTCTCCATTACATCTCTTCTACTTCTTTATCTGCTTCTACTTCTTTTCACTGTTTATCTTCAACAAGAGCGAGGTATCGTACTGCGTCGTATGAAAAACATCTCCTAAACTTTCCTTTTTGCCTCTTTTACTTCATCACCTTCTTCATATGCTTTTACTTCTTGTCACTGTCACTTTCTTTTTTGCCTCTTTTACTTCATCACCTTCTTCATCTGCTTTTACTTCTTGTCACTGTCACTTTCTTTTTTGCCTCTTTTACTCCATCATCTTCTTCATCTGCTTTTACTTCTTGTCACCGCCCTTTATTCTCCATTGCCATCCTCTACTTCTTTATCTGTTTCTACGTCTTCTCGCTGTTCATCTTCAACAAGAGCGAGGAATCGTACTGCGTCGTATGAAAAACATCTCCTAATCTTTCTTTTTTGCCTCTTTTACTTCATCGCCTTCTTCATCTGATTTCACTTCTTGTCACTGTCAATCCCTCCTTCGGCGGAAAGAGGAATCCTACTGCATCGTACTAAACCACCTCCTAAACATTTCTCTTCTGCCTCCTCTTCTTCATCACCGTGACCATACCGTAAACCGTTTCCCATATAAACGGAAAAGTTATCAATTGAGTGGTTTAAGTATCTTATATTTTGGTTAGCAAGACTTTAGGTTAACAAGATTTTGGTTAACAAGACTTTTTTTACGAGAAATATCATTACCATACAATACTGTAATTTCATCAGACTTTTTTCTCCGTGCAAAAGCGTTAATTGTAGGGTATTTCGCGATTGGTAATGAATATTTTTACCCTTTTATAGCCTTAAAACAAATAATCTTTTTCTGTATGTTTCTAAACAATCCACAATTTCATTTCTTTATCCTGTTGCCGTCGAGCTAACTAAGGGAAGACTAACTAACCTCTCCATACTACTCTAAAGTTGTTTAATTTCTCCCAATAATACTTTCCCGGTTAATTTGTCCTATATCAGAAGCACATTCCCCTTTTGAGTCATGTGCGAATTGTTTACGGAATTCAATGTCTGAAATCCCCCATCTGATAACTTTTTTGACTGTCTAGTGCTGGAAGTAAGGATACAAAAAATAAGCTAGTTTATTTTATGCAAGCAATAAAAGATTTTCAAGCAAAACAGTATCTGTTTCAATTCTATTTTAATTATCTTTTAATCTTTTTCATGTTTGTTTTGTGTTACTCAGCTATTTCGAGTGTACTTAAGATTTCAATTCACGATTACAACTTGGTAGGGATCAAGAGGCAACATTTGAAGTAACAAATGCAAAAGCTTTTATTGCTGGGTATTCGGCTGTTTGGCGCGGGACCTGAATTTTTGATGAATGTTTTCTCCCTTTTTCAGCTTTAAAGTGAATTATCCTCCAGTGAATACTTTACTACAACAACGTGAGAAGGTTTGGAAATAATGCAGTTATAAAAAAAAATTTCAACCTAAATAACTATAAAAACTGGAATAAAAGGAAAATAGAAACTACGTCTACCATATAATGATTTCTCAGGGTCTGGAATACTAGTTTGTAAAATAAAATGTTGGAAAATATCAAATAGCTGATTGATGGGTGATGCAACTAAGTGTTATCGGGGAACTTTAACTATATCCAGTTATGTTTTTTTTCATATAGCTAGCTCGCTACTATACAATATAGCTCTAAAGTAAAAGTTTCTTATTTTCATGTTGGTGATAAAAGATATTTACGTTGCAAATACTGCGAGTAGCAGCATTAAGGAATAGCTTTTTTTTCTATACAAAGCATTTTGCTATAACCCCAATATTATACTATATTAATAAATTCGAAAAGGTATGGAGGTGGAATATATTTTTGTTGCATTCATGCAAATATCTGATATTGCTTAATTCTGGTGTGGGGATTTCAAATCCGAAATTAGTTTTTTCCCATAGCTACAGATTTTTTTCAATGACATTTTTAGTCTATTTTTGTCAAAATGCACAAGATTAAAAACGATATATACAACAGGTCACATATATGTTGCGACAAACTTCTATGAGAGTTAGGACACATCATCAGGGTTAAAATTGATTTGAAACCCATGACCGGAAACACGTTCTACTCGAAGTAGGACGGTTTCACGCTTTCCTATTATGACCTGTTTAGAAGCACACGAAGAGACAGTTCAAGATCGGGAATCACCCCTCATAGTGTATGATGACCTTTGCTAGAATGGGTCTCTACGTAATTTTAATCCTGATGATGTGTCCCAACTTCTCTAGAAGGTTGTCGCAACATTTATGAGGCAACATAATGGCATTATGTAGCATTCTGTTGTGTATAACGTTCTTAAATTGTAGATTTTGATCAAAAATAAATTAAAAATGTCATTTAAAATAATACTGGAACTCTGAGAGAGATATCGATAGCAGATTTGAAATCAGCGATACAAAAGTATCTAAGATGTGTTGAAAAATTTCATTCAACAGAAATAAAAATTGTTTCCCAGTATAATTTATAAATAGTCCTGCTATCGGAAAATAACAAATCACCACTGACTAACATGAAACTAAAAACTTAAAAACCTTTTTGATTGCCATGAGAAACAGTGTGGAGCTTAAAGACAGTTATTGGGATCATATTCAAGTTTCTTCAGGCAATCAAACTTAAGTTTTTCATCCCGTCATTTCCTTACTAGTGATACCATAGATATTGATATTTGTTTTTACTTTCCCATTGATAAATATTTCATGCAACCTCTTATCTAATGATAATCATAACAAATACCAGCAGCAACTTCTAATGTTTATACTTTTTTAAATTTCCCTTTTGATAAGAATTCCAAAAATATATATTTAGAACGGTGATTATAGAACACCTTGTATGTATTAGATTTGAAAATATAAAATTTTAAAAATCTAATGATTTATGTATATACAAACTTTACATAATACTCTTGATATTGAATACTAAAAATAAATTATGCCTTCTTCTTAATTGTTAAATTTTAGTAAGCTTTGAGAATATTCTTACTACTTTCTTTAAAAAAATTTAACCACCAGTTCAAAGTAAAATACCTATGTTCCACTAATGTAATGGGTTTAGGAAAGCCCATCCATTTTTATTTTCAAAGTTACAAACATGGTTATAAAATAAATGCAGTGTTTGTTTAGTTGAGACAAGTATTAACATTGGAAAACAACATTAGGCATAAAAAAAAGGAATAAAAATCAGTAGAAATTCTTCTGCAATTACCTCATACTAAAGTTTAACATTTTTCTAGCAATGGTAATTACCCATACTTTGATAATGGCAAAAAGTAAGGTCAAAATAATAAAGTATGATAAAATTTAACATGTTTCTGACTCTAGGAAGTGCTATAAAGTACGGCAATTTTTACAGAAGCGCTTTGATAAAATTAACAATAAAGCATACTTTTTTAATCTATGATAAAATTTGCTAAATGTGGTAATTTCATCTTGTACCGCAGAGCATGCTATAAAAACCATTCATTCGGTTAAACTTACTTTTCAGTTTTGTATTTTTACGAAATGTGTAGTATTAAAAATTATTACTTTTTTAAACTGTAATTTCTGGTAAACCTTTACCATATGAATGGAAACTGTTATCATATAAATGGTTTGAATACAGTAAATTTTGGTTTTGTTGCCAGAATTGTGAGTTTTTTTAACCAAAACCATACAGTACGGATATTTTACCATAATTTCTTCCTCGTGTAAAATGACCCAAAGAATCCTTCGGAAGATTAGTTTGAAGCTTTTCTGACAACGCTGAAATCTGTGAGAGTCTCTGTGAGTCTTGTGAATAATCTATGAGTATTGGTATTTATAATAGATCTTCCAGATGAGCAATACGACCCACTGCGAGAAATTCCATTTTATACGTTATAAATATTATCGAAAATAAGAATAAAAATGTAAGTTATAGATAAGTCTCTAAAATATATATTCTTTAGATAATATATGTGTGTGTGTTTATTTGGGCGTATACTTTTTAAATAACAATAGAAATCGAAGAAAGTCCAAACGATAATTTCTGCTTGGAAATAAAATGACAATAAATTCTGCAAATATCGATGAATGAAACTTGCATTGTTTTCTAACCCAAAGCTATAGTTAAAATTTGAGCATTCTATCTAGTTAGAAAGGAGTTGGAATGTGGGATGAAAACTTTCGTCGTTACAAATGCGAAAGCACAACTAGTATTTGATTATTCACAAATTGAATTATTACAAACAAAAAGTGCAAGTAATTAAACAAATAATCCCAAGAAACTAAAGCGGTTAGATATTACTGGAAATAACTTTCGACATGTGTCTTGAGTTCAAAAAGAAGCACACAATTTCAAGACTTGCCAGACGTAAATGAGGTGAAGCCAAAGTGATTTGAAATCTAAAACGCAAAGTTACCAACAAGAAATGGAAAGCTTAAAGTGAGAAAATAAACTAGAAAATCCATAGTTGCCAGAAGCGAAAAAAAGATGAAATATAGAACAAGAAATTGCACACAGTACCCGAAACACAGTTAAATGCACTTTGTTTCCTTGCTCTGATTTTCGTTTTTTTTTTTTTTCTTTTTTTTTCTTTCAGCTACTGTAGCTTTTCTAGTTTTGTTTCTCACTTTTATTTTTCCATTTTTCGTTGGCAACTTTACCTTTTATACTTCAAATAACTTTAATTTCTTCTCCTTCACTTCAATTTTCAAAAACAGGGCATTTACCGAACAAGTTGTTTACAATATTTCTAGATAGCATAAGTAATAAAGTAACTGCAATTATTAGAAAATAAAATAAGTATAATAGAAGTATAGAATTATTCATAATAAAAACATATTTATCACAATTCAAATATGTAACCAGAAGCATTCATAGAAGTGTCTTTGATTTTACACTTTAATAGCAAGCTTAATTAAAGAAAATTCTGAAAAACTCTGAAATTAAAGAAAATATAAATAATCAAAGTAATATTAAGGAAATACATTGTCTGCAAATAAATCGGTAACATTTTGACCCTTGTAACTTACGATAAATGGAAAAATATTTTATTATTTTTATTCTCATGTAATATTCTTTCGTGTCTCTTCTTGCCCCGTGGGAAAAAATGGGAGAAAATAACAGCAGTGAAACAAAGTATCTGTGTCGAGTTACAATTTTGTTCCAATACTTACATTTACTTCTAATGTAAGCATATATTTAATGCTCTTACATTTGTGCACTCAATATTTAATTCTGACTAAAACGTGGAATTCCAGTTTTCAAGTTACAATCGCAGCATATTTGAGTCTGAAGACTTTATTCAATTTATAATATTTAGAAACAGTTTTAATCCATCAAATTGACCGTGGTGGTCAAATCAAACCGTGATAAAGCACTCGCCTCCCTTTCAGGTGGGTGACCCGGGTTTGAATCTCAGCGATGGCTAGTCGATACGAATTCTTGCACCGACGACGCAAAATATCCCCAGTGGTAGACGCATTGTGGGTTAGAGTCCCTTTGCGGCAGGCTAACCGTATGAAGTTTTCATGGTTTTCCTCTCCACGTACTGCAAAATGCTGGTTAGTTCCATCAAAAAGTCCTCTAAGAAGGCAATTTTTTTTTCAATACGTGATCTCCAGGTAATCTAGGAATCCAAGAGTTCACTTGTCTTCTGAATTAGGTTCAAAACTAAACAGTTACGAAGTTGAACATTGATAATCATTAACTCAAAATTAGGTCGGCTGCCTGAAGGAAGCAGACTGAGAAAACCTGACCCCGTACTGAACTGTAGTGCTAGTGAAAAAGAAGAAATGTGAATTAACTATTATAATTAATAAAAGACCAGCAAAGCATTAATATTGCTTCAACTCTGTGCCCCAAAAACCTGATAATTAGATAAAAAGTTTAAAGTGTTTTTTTTTGTTTCGTAGCATATTATAAAATTACGTATGTAAATTTAAACATTGTAACTCAATTTATATAATTTATGCTAATTAGTTAAAATAATATGGTAAATAAATCACTAATAGATTTTTGACTATTCATTGTTTTTTTAGATCCCTACTTAATCTACTTACATGAATATCAATAGAAACAAATCTAGATCTTGAAATTACATCACCCTCTTGTTTTTTAACAATTTATATTCTTGTTGTAATTCTTTGTTCTTATTCATTAATTTTAAAATTCTTACAATTGATACTAAATTTTACTAATTTGTGCTAATAGTTCAGAAAATATGGCAAAAAATCACTAATTGACTATTTTTTGCTGTTTAAGCTTTCTACTTAATCTACTTGCATGAACATAAATAGTAATAAATCTATACCTTGAAATTAATCACTCTCTTGTTCTTCAACAATTTATATTCGTGTTCTTTAATTTTAAAATTTCTACAATTGGTACTAAATTTTACTAATTTGTGCTAATTAGTTCAAAAAATATGGAAAAAAATCACTAATTGACTACTTTTTGCTCTTTAAGCTTTCTACTTAATCTACTTGCACGAACATAAATAGCAATAAATCCATATCTTGAAATTAATCTTTCTCTTGTTCTTCAATAATTTACACTCGTGTTCTTTAATTTTAAAATTTTTACAAATGGTACCTAATTTTACTAATTTGTGCTAATTAGTTCAAATAATATGGTAAAAAATCACTAATAGACTTTTGACTATTTATTGCTTTTTCAGCTCCTTATTTAATCTACTTACGTGAATATAAATAGCAACAAATCTAGATCTTGAAATTACATCACTCTCTTGTTCTTTAATTCCCGTTAGCCATCAATTTCCCGGTGAAAGAAAGTAATTAGATCAGGCCAACCTTTCACTATTCATTTTACTAATTAATCCCGGAAAAGGGAAATTAAGGGATTATTGAACACTTCGGATTTTTATAAAGACCATCGCTATTCTTTTTTTTTTCAGAATAAAAAAAAGACAACATTTTAAGCTAGGTGTTTGAACATAAAGTATTAGAACAAAACTAAACTTACAGAAATTGTGATTCAAAACTAGCAAGAAAAGTACCCGTAATACCACTACCATATTTTTTTTTCTTAAAGATTCCATTTTTAGATTCAAAAATCCTGTATAAAATTTATTTTATCTTTTCCGAAGTATATAATTATTAAGCTATCTCTATATAACGTAAAAATATAATGGTTTAACACAGTTTTCCATTGTTGTCGCTGCATTTTTATTTACAGATATTGTATACGTATATATTATATACATATATAATATATTAATAAGCATTATATTAATCACAGAGGACATCCTATACTGTCTTTAGGTGATAGAACTATCAAAACTCATTCTCCTAACTTTGGGAAACATTTAGCACTACCATGGACAAAAAACCAATACCATTAATCACAAAGTAATATACAGTTTTCCCATATTTCTTATCATATTTCTTTGGTTGCCATGAACATAAAACTAATAAAAATCATAATGCTTTCCAATCATAATTAATATATTTTAATCAAAATTAAAATCATAATAATGTCAATGCTCAATGTTTTCTTATAAATACTTTTGTATCTCTAATTTAAAGGTATTTACCTGTACTGCTATTATTATGGTTTAGAGTTTGATTGTTTTCCTAATTAAGAGTTTAAAACTAATAGAATCATTTTTTATTATTATCTAATTGTACGCTACATTTTAGGATTAAGTTCATTAAATAGGTGTCTAATCTTATAACCATTTTACAATTATTATTTTTAATGAAAATCACATTAATAAACTATTATAAATTACAATTAAAATATTCATTAAATGATTTAGAACTTCACGATCATCTTCAAAAACTGTGATGCATACAAAAATTGCATATAATATATCAGTCCATTTGGTAAGCTAAAATATTAAATAAATTAATTATAACTTTAATAATGAACTCTCCAAATTTGTTGTAACAATAATGTTTAAGTGTTATGTATAAAAATGATTATTCAAAAAATCACCTATGTTCACTTATAGACCTTAATAGAATTATAAAAGAAACTAGGAGGCTCCGCCCCCTGCTCGCGAACGCTCGCCAACCCCTGAGAATTGCTACGCAATCCTATGTGGTTCACGCCGCGAACCATGGCTCGCTGCGCTCGCTCGCCAATGAACGCAATGTTCTAGCACAAAGACATAATATATTATCATCAAAGACATATATGGCAGTGCTTTTACTTTCGTTACTTTTACCGCCGGTACAAGTAAAAAGTATGTACTTTTACTTGTACTTCGTTACTTTTTAAATTTAGTACTTTTACTTGTACTTTCGTTACTTTTTTAGGGAAAAAGTACAAGTATTTGTAACGGAAATGTCGAATGAAATCGTTACTTTTTTCTAAAACTCGGTAAGCTTTCTAAAAAAAAAA
>NC_092211.1:63492639-63626518 GCF_043381705.1 Parasteatoda tepidariorum | reverse complement strand
CTTTACAAAAGAAATTTCACGAAAACAGTTTTTTTACTTAGCACCTAAATTATATAATAAATTACCATTTCAGTTGCAAAACATCAAAATATATTCTTCTTTTAAGCGTGCTTTATTTCAATTTGTGATGAACATTGACGATTTAGATCTCTATTTTTCACTTTAAAGGAAGCATTTGATTTTTTATACCAGTCTTGTGCCAATCCAAACGAATTTCTTATGTTACCTTTGTTATTTTTTTTATTTATTTATTTATTTTTTTATATATATAGTTTCATGCATTTTTTTTTTGTTTTCTATTATTACAGTGTTCAACAATATATGACGTCTTATGATGAGCAAAATAATTTATGATTGTAATACCCCCTTTTTTTTTCTTTCTTTCTTTTTTTTTTTTTAAAATTTCTATTTTAAATTTATTGTATTACTTTTCTTTGTCGCCTGGACAGGATTTTCCTCTTGACGACGAATATATATTCTTTGTATTTATGTGTTTTTGTTCTCAATAAAGTTATATTTGTTTGTTTGTTTGAAAGTATTTTGAAGCAATCATCGGGCTTAGAGAGCGGCATCAAACAGGGGACTTAGCCGCCTATTGAATTAATAAAAATTACAATTTCTATATTGAATAAATGTTTCGTCAAAGCGTTGTTATCTATTAAATGTTATTTACTTTTTTCCTTCAACTGAAACTTTAAACTTTCTGTTTTAGAGGGCTAAATTTAAAAGATCAAAATATAAAATTAGAATAAAGTTCCTGCTTCTAAGGGGCTATAAATTTTAAATCTTCTGCATAATCCTGTGTTTCATAAACATTTTTGCAGCAATAATTTGTAAACTGAATTAGAACTACTACGAGAAATCCTTTGAAATGAATTTTTTTGTAAACATGGAACAGTTCTTTTTACAAAAATTTTTAGCACATTTTGCAAAAGGTTTCAGATGATTCTTTACAAATTGTTTGGCCCAAACTTACATTTTGAATAATTTATAACTTTATAAGCAGTGCGAATATATTACAATCTTTTAACAACGGAAAACTAATATTTTACTGTAAAATGATTCATTTCTTAATTTTAATTAACGCTATTATTATTAGCTTTTTCAAAATATTTTTACCCCTTCTCTGTCGGCCTCGCATCTCATACGTTCGGTGCTTTTGTGCCCGAATGGTGGGCGTTGCATGCCGTGCGACGAAGAAAAAAATTTCATCATTGAAATTTAAAGCGTCCCTACTTACACGTCTCTTTAGAACTCGTGACTATTTTTGTATTTCTGAATATTGCTAAGAGATGGCGCAACTAGTCCCACTTTCTTCGCAATTTCGGCAATGAGATTTCTCACCTAAAATTGAAATCAAAATCATTTTATATTTTCTGTAATTTCGCTTTCATTAGTGTTACCGTTGCATATCAAAATGGTTAAGCTGGAAAATTATTTTCCAAAATATTTTTTACTAATTTTAATAATTATTTTGTGCAGATATATATTTTAGGCACCTGAAAGGAATCGCGTTAATAAATATTTTATCATAGTGTACTTTTTTTAAGATAAAACTTGGGTGCATTGCAGGCAAACCTGGAGATCAGTAGACGGGACATATCATATTTAACCACCTGTAGATCAAGCAAAAAGATGCTTGCTGACAAAAATATTTTACATTTTCGAATTTAGGATAGAACATATATTAATTTTCATCAATAAAAAAAAATTTTTAGGTCTGATATTCGCGAGAAAAAAATTCGACAGAGAAGAGGTTAAATAATTAAATATTTTCAAAAAGGCATGTTAAGTTTCAAAATGTCACTTTCCTGGCAATAATTTCAACAATAATAAACAATATTTTCAATTTCATTCCTGTCAATAATTTATGTTACAAATTTCTAGCATTTCTTGTCAGTCACAAGAAAATGTGACATTTTCCTGGTCACTTATTTTCATTTCTCCATAGCCTATATAGATGGCGATGAATTTAACTATTTTTGCTTAAAAGTATTTATTGGTTAGACCTTTTGTTAAAACGTGCCTTCTTAGTAAGAACAGAGAAGAAAATTTGCAGAGATAAAGCCCTTTAAAGTGATTCTAAAATGCAATGCAATGTAGTTTTCTGTGTTGTTACTTCACTGTCTACCTTAAATCATCCATGACATAAACTATATTATAAGATTGAAAACTTCATAGGCTTTATAAAATACAAAAATGAAAAGACAGTAAACATGTTTCTAGCGCATCAAAAATAGGCTCCCATTTTTAAGATTTGACAGACGTGAAAGTAAAAAAGCTAAAATAATTTGAGAAAACCTAAAGTTGCCAATGAAAAATGGAAAAAAAAGGCGAGAAACAATAGTATAGACAAACAATAATTTAGCTTACCTAGAAGCAAAATGAAATATCATAGTAAGATATATTAGTCTCATTTAGAACACAACTCACATTATCTTAAGCTTTAAAATTGAACTAAAAAAAGATAAACTTAAGCATCATGAATTTATAACCTGTAAGAGCTTAACTTACGAATCATTCACATAGATGGACGTTTAAAATTTTTTACTAGTAAAGAGTTTTTAATTAGCAAATATATTTATCGTACATTGAGAAAAAACGTATGGTTAAAACTGCACTACCAGAATATGGTAACATTTCCCGTGTTTTTGGCTCAATGGGAATACAAAAAAGACAGGAAATTTTTATCGAAGCGCTTAGATGATGATTTTGGTAAAATTATCAGTAAAATTATAATTTTATAAAATGTGAAAAAAATTTGGAAAATGTGATAAAGTTTGGTAATTTCATCACGATACTTTAGAGCATGGCATAAAAAAACTGTTCATTCGGTTAAATTTACTTTTCAGTTTGTATTTTTTTTCTGAATGAAATAAATAAAAAGAACTCTAATTTTAAAAGACAGAATTTCCATTAAGCAGTTACTATCTGAACGGAAAAAAGTATTAATACCGTTTATTTAATACCGTTAAGTAAATGAATGGTTTTAATACTGTTTATTTTGGTTTTACTAACCAGATTTTTTTTATATATAAGAAATGCCACAATTGCACAACATGGTAATTTTACCAAAATTTCTTCTCCGCTTAGCAACGGGCTTTATTTTGTATGTAAACATTGTATCATTCCAGTCATAATGAAATCTAAAGAGAAATTAAATCTTTCCTACAGTTGTTTACGTTCAGTAAGCTGCGCGAATTTTTTCCTCTAGCAATCAAGTTTTAAAAAACTTTTAACCACTTTTGTGAAACAAATTACTTTCGCGCTGCAAAAGCACATAAAAACTTAATCTTGTATTTGAAATCTGCTTAAATTTTTCTTAAGTCATGCATGAGAAAACTGCATTTGTTGAAGGATTTGCATAAAATGCGTTTAAAAAAAAGTACTTTTTTTAAACCCGAATAGGGATTTAAATTTGATATGAGTTTCTGAAAAATAAAATCATCGTAGTGGAAAAATTTAAATATGTTTCTGTTCATAACATTATGAACTAATTCTTCTTAATTACGTGAAGATTATAAAAGATTATCAATCATTTTTAATCCTATTTGTAGATAATTCTTCACATATTTTTAAAAATCTAAAATTCTTCCAAAAAGAATATGATTTTTTTCCCTAACTTTTTAATACTTTGAACATTTTATATTTCGTTTTTAACAAAATGGAGTTTCCTCAAAATGAGTAAATTCTGCTTTAAACCGATAAACGTTTTAAGTTTTACTGATAAAATGCTAAAAGTTTTTTTAAATCCAAAACTTTCATACATTTTTTTAAAACTGGATAAATATTTGATTAAAATATTATTTTACGGATGAATATTTTATCTTAAATTATCACTGTGTACTTTAAAATGATGACCCCTAGCATGCTTTCAAATTGATTTTTAGTGTTTTATTATAAATATATTCTGGTGAGAGCAAATATGTTGTTAACAAAGTTAAATGTTCATTACGAAATCATATTAATACCACTATATACGTTTTTAAAAAAAACTTCGGATATGAAATGGTGGTGCTGAGAGGTCATCAATTTAAAAGTACAAGGCAGAAAAATTCGTGAATACTCAAAAAATTCCAAGGCCATTTTTTTAAAAAAAAAAAAAAAAAAAAGTTCCGCATCAAACTGATCGTAAAGACGTGGTTTCCAGAAAACAACCGAAGTCAAGCATCACTGGCTGTGGCCAGTAAGAGGGTGGATGATAATTTTGATCAGCCTGTGCAGGGACCGAGGATACACGCTATCGGTTCTCCTTAAACTGTTAACCTTAAAGTGAACGACTTCTCGTGCAGCTGGGGAACGAAACAGGGAAGCCATCCCCCCTGCGAGGATCAAAATTGCGATGGCATGTCCCTGGATCAACTTAGGGATGTTTCCTAGATCGTCGCCAATAACCCATTGTGCAGCTCTAGTGCGACGTAGATAATGTACCTACCTTGTCAAAAAATGTCTTGATTGAAATTAAATTTAAAATAATCAAAATCATTGTATTAAATAACTAATTTGTTTATTTGTACTAAAATGCATGAAACATACCTGCTTTCAAATACTCAAAATTTTAATAAACCCTGAATTATTGTTTTGTTTTATTAAATTTATCAAGATAGCAGCGTTTAAAGACTATGACAGAATTAAATTGTACAGTGATGTTCTTAGTTTATCCTTTATATTTTTAATTATCTGTGTTTTTAAGAAAAAAATAACCTAACGCTTTTTTGTTAGATGGACCATGAATTGCTTAAATTATTTCTTTTATCCACTGTAGAAAGAATCAAAAATGTTTTTGTTGTTGATATGTACAGAATAAAATTGTGTATAATAATCAATCATTAAATAAATAAGTAACTTCAATTACATGCGAGCATATTACAATCTTTCATAAACTGGGTATTAGGCAATTATTTGCTTTCTCTCTTTACAGTATAGTGTTTAAAAAAAATTCTTATAACTTTGTTAATGTCCTGGAATATAAAATCCAGGATAATGACAGCCAGGATAATGACAATTTTGACATTTTACAGCATTTAGCATTACTTTGGTTTAACATTTTGACCTAAGACGTTTACTTTCTGCAGAAATCGTCAGGATTTCTTGAAATAACTTTGGTAAATGCAAATAGTTTATGTTATTAATGATTTCAAGAGGACAGAAAAATGACAACATAAAAACCTACTCACATTGTAAAGTTATTTGAAATACAGATTGGCTCAGAAAGTTTGTTCTTTATTCCTGCAATTAGACATGTTCAAATAGGATGGTATTCTAATCAATCTCTTAAGATAAGATATTGATTGCTGGATCTATCTATTTTAGTAAAAAAAAAATCATAATTAGATGAGTAAACATTATCAAAGCCTTAAATCATTTCTTTAGCAGTGGCTGTAATTTTAAACAAGAGGAATTCTGACTGAAAAAAAACATAAAAGTAATAATAATTGAAGTTTGTTTGTTCATTTACGTCGCACTAGAGCTGCACAATGGGCTATTGGCAACGGTCTGGGAAACATCCCTGAGGATGATCCGAAGACATGCCATCACAATTTTGATCCTCTGCAGAGGGGATGGCACCCCCGCTTCGGTAGCCTGACGACCTGCACGCGAAGTCGAGCACTTTACGGTAGCACAGTTTAACGAGGACCAATACCGCACACCCTCGGTCCCTACGCAGGCTGATCCAAGTGGTCACCCACCCGCACACTGACCGTAGTCAATGATGCTTGACTTCGGTGATCTGCTGGGAACCGTATCTTAACGATCAGTCCACTGCGGAACAATAATTGAAGTTAAAAACCTTTTCATCTGAACACTACCAGAAATTTCTTAGAAAAATGGTTAAATAGCAATTTATTAAATTTTTATTTTACTTTATTCAAACAAAACAGTCATACAACCATAAATAAAATGGTATTCAAGTTGTTAACTGCGAGAGAAACCGTTTATTAACTGCTTTCACCAGATACGGTTAAACAACCAGAATTTTATCGCACCAACTGGGCCCATCTAATGAAGCTTAAATCAATTTCTTCTTATTAGATTCTGGCTTAAACGCAATTTCTGAGCAAAATATAGTAATAATAACATTAAGTAATTAAAAATAAGGAACATTTTAGCCAATTACAAACATTGTCGATAGTTTTTCATGCCTAAAGAAATAGATATTTTAAACAAATATTACAAACACGGTAAAATAATGCTTATTATTTTAAATTCTAAATGTAGAACTTTAAGAAAAATAAAAACTGTTGTCTGATCTTAACTGTTGTCTGGTCAAAACTGCTTTGTGGTCTGCTTAATTAACGAATCAAGCCTTCTTAGTGAACCTGTTTCTGTTCATTCTAAAGTTATTTTGAGAAAATCCCTCAATATAGTGAGTTCTGTTAATTGTTACCAGTTATTTAGCTACACGTATTAAGTTGTTTGCAAACACAATAATGATATAAAATAAATATATCCACCGCCAAGCATCAGTTCTTTCTTATAAACTGTAAACTTAAACAAAATTAATTCTGACATAAAAAGGCTATAAAAATAATAAAGGCTAAAACTATTTTAGCAAACATTAAACACTGACGACAGTTTCTTTTACATTAAGCCAGAGATCTGTCAGAATTGTTGCAAACTAATAAAACCAGTTTTTTATCTACCAGTTATTTAGCTACACGTATTTAGTTGTTAGCAAACACAATAACGATATAAAATAAGCATCTCCTCCGCCAAGCATCAGTTCTTTCTTATAAACTGTAAACTTAAAATTAATTCTGACATTAAAAAAGCCATAAAAAATAATAAAGGCTAAAATTATTTTCGCAGACGTTAAATATTGACCATGTTTTTCTTGTATTAACCCAGAGATATATCAGAAGAATTGCTACAAATGAATAAAATATATTATAATATAATTTTAAAAAATTTGCATTTAAGTTTTAAGAAAATTTGAATTTAACTTAAATCGAATGTTACATCTTGGAAGGAAAAAAAATATAATCTCTGAGCCAGACGCGTTTCCCACACTGAGCAAGCTCTTTTTGTACATTTTAAAGTCATTTTGAGAAAATTACTCAGCAAGATTAGTTTGTTTTGTTTTTTCGTTGTTGCTACTAGCCTTTGAGCTAGATAGATTACTTTGGCTGTTTGCAAAATAAAAATAAATATCGCCAAAGCCCTAAAGCAATCACTCCCTGCCTGGCTGTTATTTTATAAGAAATAAGTTCCAAATTTGGGAAATGGAACTTCGGAAGTGCTTCCGCATTACATATTCAATTCTTTTAAATTTACTTTTACTACATTGTTTATTTACTTAAAACTGAAGATTCGCACAAGTCTTCTCATTGAATTTTGATGTCTTGTTAGAACCGGAACATTTCATTTATTTTAAAAGACTAATGAATTCTTTCTTTATTCACAAGAATTCGAATAGATTTCTAAGTCATAGAGAATGAATAATTCCGTACAAGTAAATCTTATTCAAATTGAAGCAGGAAGTTTTTCAACTTTTTCCTTGAAGTTATTTTTCCTTCCGAGACATTTTGAGTTGATCACATTAATGCTAAACTATGAGAAGACACTTTGAAACGGAATATACTTGATCAGTTGGATCTTGCATAATAAAAAATGGAAGGTGTTCTTTAATCACCGCCCTTAATATGCATTTTGATTTTTTACATTGGTGGTTCTCTGCTTAACGGTTTTTGAAAGTGCCGAGAAAAACCATCCTTAAGCAGTGAGAGTGTTTAGACATAATTAGAGGAAAAATAGGGTTTGGAAAACAGCTTAAAACTGTCAATTTCTTTCGTTTGCCTGGTGTTTAAAATTTGCTTCTTCCAATTTATTTCTATTGTAAAAATTGGAGACAAGAATAACCTAGAATAATAAAAATGAAGTAAAGTAATTGAGTTTAGTGGAATGGTGGGAAAATAGCGTTTGGAGACAGCTTAGAGCTGTCAATTTCTTTCGTTATGAAAAAGATCTTCAAAACGTGTTGATTTCAATTTATTTTTATTGCGCAAATTGGACATAAGAATTACATAGAATAATAAAAAATGAAGTAAAACAATCCAGTTTAGTGGAAAATCAGTGGAAATAATTAGTGACGAAATAGTGTTTGGAAAACAGATTAAAACTGTCAATTTCTTTCGATGGAAGGTGTTTAAAGTATTTTTATTTCAATTTTATTTTTATTGCACAAATTGGACATAAGAATAACAATTAATAGTAAAAAAGGAAGTAAAACAATCCAGTTTAGTGGAAAATCAGTGGAAATAATTAGTGAAGAAATAGTGCTTAGAAAACAGCTTAGAACTGTCAATTTCTTTCGATGGCAGGTGTTTAAAATGTTTTTATTTCAATTTATATTTTTTTTTGCACAAATTGGACATAACAAAAACATAGAATAATAAAAATGAACTAAAATAATACAGTGGGTGAAAGGAAAAATCAAAAATTATGTAAAAACAGTTAAAAACCACAATTCCAAAAATGTGTGTGGTAAAGTGGGTAAGTGTAAAGAGGATGAAACTAATTTTTAAAAATTTGAAAAATTGTTTATTACTTTAAAGCCGTCTGGTTTTTATAGCCTTTTCCCATAGTATTTTAAACATATTAAATTAGACATATTTCTTTTTGGAGGAGATGAATGTTTTTAAAAGATCAATAGTAATAGTTGCATCTGTATAAGAAGACTGTGGGCTAATTAATTTCTTTATTTTCGACGTGGCTTCTTCTTCGCCTTTTATAATGTTTTTGCTGATTTCATTAACATCACTTAAATCAGTTGTAAAAATATCTCCATCACAGTCAAAAAAATCTTCGAACCCTACATCTTTTCCTAATTTTTCAGCTCCATTACATCCAAACTAGCTTTTTCTCAAAGGATTTTTTTTTCGAAGGCTCTGTAGCTCCAAGAAACGATGCTATTCTTATACCTGATATTAGTTTGCAACAGTTGCTCACGACTGCTAGATCAAGTTCAGCTTATCTTTAGCTAGAGTTCTCTATGCTTTTCTGAAGATACCACAAAACATCAATATGGAAAAAAAAGTCACAGTTTGGAGTAAATGAAAAACTTTTGTGGTCTAATATTTTTAATATTTAAAAACTTACTCCAATACTGCATTATCTGGGCATACGAAAAATTGCAAAAAAAGGAAAATAAGGCATTGATTTTTATTATTTTCATCTAGGGAAAAATGCCGCCAAATTGGCGATTTTTAAAATTTTTTTATAATTTTTCAAATACTTTTTTATATATTTGTCCGTTCTAAAGTCCAGGTAATTCTTACGATAAGGTAATTCTTCGAAAAACAAATCTAAATAGAGATTTTTTTCACCATAAAAAATCCCGGACCTAAACATATTGTCTTTAAATAGAGACTGACTTTAATTAAAGCGTCGTTAAACAAGAAATCAAATGTATTAGTATATACGTGACACTCTAAGTGACTCTCGAAGCGCCACTTAAATTTAGTGGCGTATAGAGAGTCACTATATTGCTAACAGAGAAGACGCCTCTGTAAAAAGACGTAGACGATGCCAATATTGATAACAGTTATATTGATATTACTAGATTGAAAACTTCATTCGCTTCAAAAATAAACAAATTGGACTTGTTTCAAGCGCACAAATAATTAGACATATTTCAAGCGTGCAAAAACAAGCGCCCATTTTACAAATTTGCCAGATATAAATGTAAAGAAACTAAAGTAATTTAAAATTTTCACAAAAAATATAATGTTGCTGACGAAAAGTAGAAAAATAAAGGTGCAATACAAAACTAGGAAAACCACAGTAGACGATAGAGAAAAATGATGAAAAACAAAAAAAAACACAATTGCCGAGAGCATCAAATCAGGGTAAAACACATTTTTACGCGTTATAGTAAGTTGGTGAGAAACTAATGTCGTAACCTAGGGAATCAGCATTCATATGAAGAAAAAAAACAAGAACCCAGGTAACTATGATGCGACTGGATTCAAAATAATTTTGGCATTGCCGAAATGAAATTCATGCGCAAGATTCCAACAATGTGGGGCAATTGATGATTTCTCGTATTCTTGATAACGGACATATCTATCGTGTTCCTTAAGTATAAATTTTAAGGCGCGTCTAGTTTGTCCAATGTATTCAGGATCACACTGATAAGGAATGTGATAAAAACCCCAGCGTTTATCAAAACTAATAGAATTTTTTAAAGACTTAAATTTAATTCTGTTAACAGGCCGAAAACTGACTTTAAAACTAAAATTGGGGAGAATTTTAACAATTTTATAACAAACGGGAGAAAAATATATATATAAATTAACAAGCTCTATGTAAGGATTAAAAGAAGAGAGCATTTGAGTACAGTGAGTTCAGCAATAAGAGCTAAATCAACGGTAGCAAGATTAAATTACTTTACTTTATAATTACTTAACAGTTGTTTTTTTACTGTTTTTGCTTTTTTTGTTTTTTTAGCTGCGTGTACGGGAATAAAATTTGTTGTGAGTCCAATTTCACAAAAAAAACATCAATCTTCTTATTATCTATCGAGTTTGTCCGATGTACCAAAGGTCTGATGTTATATTAATAACCTTTTCCCGTTTATATTACTGCTTATAATTTTTATTTGACGTCAAAAAAAAGAATATGTTTAAAAAGAATACTATAGAAAAGAAGACAAATTACTATGTCTATAAAATGTAATTAAAATTTGCTAAATATTTATTAACTTTTTTTATCAATATATTATATATATGTTAATTAGATATTAACATACTTTTCTTAGCTAGACGAGACGATAAAAATGCTGCATAATGTCCTTTTTGAAAAGATAAACTTTACAAGTAATTGTTAAACTAATTGGAAGCTTTTTTTCCAAAAGAATATTACTTAAAAGATACTTCGGTGCTCTTTTCAATTAGGTTGCATTTCTTTGGAAGTAGAATTATTTATCTTCATTCAAAATACGGATATTGACTGCGAAGTCAATGAAAAGGACTGAAGGTAAAAGAATAAATTATTGAGTTTCCATTAATATTATATAAACGACGACATTCTGAAATATTGTAGTTCCTTTCTGACGCTAAAAGTATTCAACTTTCTTCCTTATCTTCGTTTTTTTTTATCATTTTTGTACACGAATATTCCTTTTATTCCTAAGAAAGACGTTGCCTTTTTTTCGCCATTCTTTTTATGACGTATGATTTGTGTCATTTTTCCCAATATAGCCAGAAGGGAATTGTCTATTGAAGAGTTTAGAGACGCTGCCAGAGATGCAACATTCATAAAGCAAAATTGAATACCGTCATATTGTCGTAATTTGTAGTTGCTTTGAATTGTATCTTATTCAATATGGACAATATTATGATGTTTTGTCATCTTTTATTAAAACGAATCCACAAGTCTTTGATACTTTTAATAGGTTTTTGAAATATGTATACTTAGGGAATAAACTGTTACTATTCATATACTAATTGTTCTTATATACTGTTACATACAAGTTTTATTTCAATGTTAATAACTATTACAATCACATGTTAATAATTTGTTTATATGTATAACATATAACTAAGAATGTGATTAAATTTTGCTATGAAAAATATCTAGTTATATTTTTACTAGGCAGCTCTAACTCCTTGACGTTTCGTTCATAAACCCTTTTCCGATCACTTCGCAATCTTTCACAGATTGTTACATCAAAATATGATTTTTCTAAAAGGTTCAAAAAGAAATTTTTTTTAATTTTTTTTATTCAAAAAAATTTAAAAACCAATTCAAAAACAACTTTTTTGTATTTACAAACATTTGGTTTCCCAGATTAAGTTCTCTAATTCATTGGGGTAAGATTTAAATTTAATCAATTTGATAGGTTACTATTTTAACATCATTAATAAATGTGTTCTTTTTTTCCTTCATTCATATAAAAAATTTTGTTTTCAGATGTATTCGCTAAATTTTGTTAATTCAATTGCTTTATTTTAGAATAATTATTTTATTACATGTTGGCTGAACACGGTTTTAAATTAAATACGTATTAAAAAATGCATATAACGTATTGACCATTAAAATATTGCATATGGGACCTAATTCTATGGTTATTTTCATATTACCTTTTTTTTTCCTTCGATATCATTCTTGTTGATGCATCCCAGGGGCACCAAGATGGGATGGATGTACCTCTGCAGTCAATTCTAATACGCATAACATCATCCAGAGTTAAAACTAAAGACGATGGAAAAATTCAAATGACAGTTCAAAAGTAGATTTTCAATTAAAAAAAATAGTTTCTAACGTAATTAATATGTCCAAAAATAGATTCTAATTAAAGACAATTTTTTAGGCTTTTAAAAGTACGAAAAATAATTACTGAAATTTTAAAATACTATAAATTTGAAACCTTTAAAACTTTCAATTCTTGATAAAATATTTTACTGAACAGGATGTTCTGATGATTCTGTTATGGCACTCCCTAAAATGCACTTTCAGAATCCTTGCAACAAATGGAGTAAAAAAAAAGCATACACGTTAAAAATCACGAAATATTTAAGGGCTGAGGATAAATATGTTCCTATACAGGGTGTTCTGTAATAACAGCTCTTAATATACATATTTATAATATTTACCACAGATTAAGTAAAACAAATATACACATTAAGAATAAAAAAGTATTCAAGGAATGAGGAAAAATATTTTATTTTTTAGGATGTTCTGTGATATCAGCCCCTAATATATATTTTTATTCACAGATGAAGTCAAAAAAAAGTATAAACACAAGATTCACTAAAATATACAAATTATTTGTCAAAAAATACAGAAATTGCATTGGAAACACCTATTGATCTTACCAAGCAATCAAACTGGTCTTCATGTTTTACATTTCTCCTTCCTCCCTAGAGCTTCAACAGATGTCAACAGAGCTTTTTCCTTGCATCAATCTTAATCTAAAATCACTGAAATCTAGGCTCTCTAACTTAATATTTTACAAGGATTTTGGAATTTCATTTTAAGGGGGGTGATTACGGAATACACTGTATATATACAGACGAGATTATTCAATAAATTTCGCACATTTGATACATTTTTTTAAAAAAAAAATTTGTTACATGAATATTTGCTATTATTATTTGTTATTATTTGCAATTATTGAAAAATATTTGTAAAAATATTTTAACAAAAAAACTTCTGATTTTGAAAATATTCTACGTTTTTAAGGGTTTGGTTTTTAATAACTACAATGGAACAACAGATAATAAGAGAAGAATTACCATTTAAAAATAGACATGTTTTGAAAAAATTAAAAAATGAACAATATTTAAACAATGTTTTTTAAAAAATATACAGGTGATAAAGGAAACGTTTAAAAATTACAAGTCGAATATTCCAAGCCGAGGAAATACCAAGAGTAGACCTTAAATATGATCTGTTCGGATAATCGTATCTAAGAGAACTAGAAGGAAGACAGAAAATAAATTTAAGATATAAAGAAATTTTCATTTTAAAGATAGGTATGTACTACTTCAGTTACAATTCTTGTTCGTCGATATATTAGGCCTCAAATAATTTAGCTCACTGATTCAATAAAACTTTTGCTGCCTTTATTTATTCGAATTTGCAAACTAGATATTTCAAAAAATATTTTAAAATGTTATTTTTATTATAATTGTATTTATTTATTTTTTATTTACTTTACTTATATTTGTATATTTTGCAAAATAAGAGAAATTAACTACCAAAAGTATAAAAAGAAATTTCATTATTTAAGGAAAGTAGAAAATACAACATATTTACTCATTTACATAAATGAATTGAAATCTAAAATCCTTGTTCGCTGTCGCTCACCAATTCTGATCATTTTTTTCTCTTAACATAAAATCATTTTTTTTTCAACGAAAGTTAAAATTACTCACTTAAAATTGTTTTTTACTATACAGAATTATGTTTCCCACTCCCCCACTTCCCCTTTCCAACACTTATTTCCTTAAATTAAATGCTAAATTTTGAGTCAAATTTGATAGATAAATAGCATGAAAAAATCTCGTATGATTTTAATTCTTTTATGATTCTATTAAGATCCATAAGTAAACATAAACAATTTTGACAAGTAATAATTTTTTTTAAAAAAAAAAACAGTTCAATTTAAAGGTCTATTATTAAAACAAATTTGATGAGTTTACAAACGTAATTTAATATTTTCACTAACCAGACTGATATATTAAATACAATTTATGCATGCATCACATTGTGCATGAAACTGATGATTAAGTTCTAAATCATTTAACGAATCTCTATAATGGTAAATAATAATAGCATATTAATGTAATTTACACCAAAATTAATAATTCGGTACTTACAACTCGAGAAAAAGACGATCACTAATATACAGACACGTGACCTGAGATCTCAGCGCCAAGCCACGGGCTGATCGTATATAAACAAGATTGCGTGTTGAAGTAGAGCTAAGTTTCTCAACACAAGTTAGAATGTTAATTAACATGAAGTTAAGTAAACACAACGCCGTGAATTTGTTAAAATATATANTATATATATATATATATATAGCATAGTAAATAAATACAAAAAACACAAAGAAAATGAAGAAAAACAATAAGTTTTATTTATTGCGCGTAAGCAGCAAGTAAATAGAACTCATAAAATAGGTTCAAAATGTTGAGAAAACGGCGGGAAAGCGGCGGGAAAATTATAGGACAGTGAAAGAAGGGGGAAAATGAAAGAAAAATAATAATAAAAATAACAAGAAACAATTACAGTAAAATTGAACTTTATGGTAAAATGTTTTTCACAGATGCTGCAATCAGGGTGCCAGTATTTTTTACAGTAATTTTACCCGGATTTGCAGTGTAACCTGAATCACCTACGATAAAGCTAATCCCTTTCCTCTCAAACAAAAATTGTTCATTACTAATCTGCAGATATCAATTGAACTTTAAAAATTATTTTATTTAGTTTTTATTGGTCCTAATTGAACATATTTTTTCAGGGTACAAGATTTAGACCACGTAGTGTTACGGAGTACAAGAAGTCAACCACATCCTATTAAAAGGTACATCCTATTAAAAGGACAAGATGATGACCATATGTTATTGCAGGGTAGAAGATGACGATCACTTGTTACACAATGAAGAAGAAAAAAATTTCAAGATTCATTCCATTCCTAACTTTGTCAAACCTTCCACTAAAAGATAAGAAGAGTTCTTCAAATTGTTAAGCTTAATAACAATAAACTTTTATCAGTTAAATTAATTTAAACATTTTTAGATTTTTGTGACTCTAAAAAAACATAAATAAAGGACTTATTAATCCATTAGTGTGAAAAATGAAAGACCGTGAAAGAAATTGAAATTATATTTCAATAATTTGAAAAAGAATGAGTTAAAAAATTGTTTTCCTACGCCATTAAATTTGGAAGAACTGGAAATACATTAACAGAATTTTGAAGTGCTTTATATTCACCTTAAAACCATTTCAGGAAACATCTAGTTTACTTTTATATTTTAGGAGTTTTGATATAATCCAATAGAAATAGGAAATTTATTTGAAACATTTCAAATCATTTCTTTTTTATTATTTTAGAATGTTTAAAAGAATGATGAGGAAGCATAAGAAAATAATAAAAGTACATTAAATCATACTAACTGTTGCAGTTTTATACATTTTATACGTAATCTGAAACTTTGAGAGCTCAGAATTCAGCAGAAATGTGTTTAAACGAAAACTGAACATGTAGGGAAAATAAACTTGCTCTTACCGTTGTTGCTTTTAAAATAAATTTCAAAACCGAAGAAAGTAAATATTCGGTTTATCAATTCTGCATGATAAATATTGCACACATGTGTTTCAAAGTAATTTTATTTCATTAGCTATAACTAAAACAACCTTAACATTAAGTTTACGAAAATTCTAATTTTAATAAAATATTTCTCTTTAACAATTTAAGCATTATCTGTACTTTTGTTTTAAGCCAACTCCAAACTCGAATGTCAGTACAATAAACAATATATTAAAATCTATTTTCGCCAAGCAAGCATTTCTGTTTTATACCTATCTGATCTATTGCAAAACACATCTAATAATTTAAACTCGTGCGATCTTAAAATTTACAAATCAACCGTAACTCAAAAGTTTCAGCAATTATTAGTAATGTCAGATTAATTAGGAAAAGACTGGGTTGACCAGAAAATAGCAATTAAATCAATGTAAGGAATACCGGGCAACGAATTTTAAAATTAACAACACTAGTACCACTAGTAGTTGGTAAGATTTCCGTACTGCGTAGTTTAAGACCTTTCTGGTAAAAATAAACTATAATTTTGGTAATAAAACTATAATGTACAGTATTTAAACAATTAAAATGCTAAAGGTTTTCGATCATGTGGTAATGGTTTACCGGAAATTCTGGGTGTCAAATTCTGGGTGTTTTTGGTTAAAATACAAAACTGAAAAGTAAATTTAACCAAATAAACGGTTATTATTCTATATTCTAAGGTGTCATGACAAAAATGCCAAATTATACCACAGTTACCAAATTTTATCAGGTTTATCAGGTATTATAAAACCATATTTTATTGTTAATTTAAACTACCATTGTTTTGACGTTATTAAGGTTCGTAGTTTCAAAGGTATAGCTATAAAAATAATATTCAAGATATACCTGAATACAAATTCAATGACGTCACTTCCACATACCATATTCATAGTTGCACTTACTGGTACAAAAATTAAAGATAAATAATAACGAGCATGCAATAAACTTCCAGTAAAACTCCTTTTTGATTAACAGCACTTATACTTACTTTCCTAATTATAGAAGAAGCAAATCGCCTTCAGTTTGAATTGCTAGAGTACGTAATGCTTATCCTATGAGAAAAAAAATTTTCACGCGCCCTTTCAGACAAACAAACAAAAAAATTTTTAACATTTTCTTAAGATTTGGAAGCTAAATTTTTCCCTCGCACATACTATCCAAATTTAAGAGTCTTAGAAAAAGCGTTTCGAAAGTTATAAGGGAGATGTAGAGTGCGCTAAAAAAATCGGACCACCCTGAATAACTTTTGATCTAATAATCGAAACTTAACGTTCTTGGATTCATTCTCAATGGCTCGAGGATGTGATCTCAAATATGCTAAAAAATGGATGCAGGTGATATTTTAAGTTATAAAATCAGACAATATTTTCTCTGAGTAAACATACCTTTTTTTCTAACGTATTCGGATTTCTGACCCCCAAAATATAGGGTGCATCCGCAAAATGGGAAATATGGTTCCCAAGTATCTGACTTTTTTGAAATTTGATTTCTCAACAACTATTCGACCGATTTTATCCAAATTTTTTATTATGATATATAATATTACATTCTTTAAAGTGATGCAAAAAAATTGCATACTTTACAATTCGAGATTTTTTCGACCACTCTTAAATAAAATAATAGAAAGTAATAAATATTTACTAAAAGTTAATTTCTGCATTCAATTATCTTTGGATAAGCGAATTTTGCTGTTGTGTATAAAAACTTTTCAATTTGCTTAAAAAGTTCTCGAGATATAGCGTAATACAGAAAGAGTAAAATTAAGGGGTCCAAACTTTGGAGCGCTTACCTGATTAAGCTATTGGGACCATATTTCCCAGATTACGGGTACCCCTTATGTTTTGGGAGTCAGAAATCCATCGAAAATAAAGTATGCTTATTCAGAGAAAATACATTTTTTTGTCCGATTTTGTAACTCAAAATATTATCTGCACTTAATAGTATATTTCAGGTCACCCCCTCAAGCCATAAAGATTAAGTCCTAAAACATGAAAATTTGATCATTAGATCAAAAGTTATTCAGGGTAGTCCATTTTTTGTACACTGTACAGAACTAGTCTTTATTTTGTAAATAAATATGATTTGATCCAGGACACTGAGAACATTTCTGTAAAAATTAGATTTTAAGAAGTACTACTGTCGTGTAAAAAACAAGTGCATGTACGAAAAAATTTAGAGTCAATTCTCTCAGTTTATTTATTTCATCCTTTACCTCTTTTATGGTTTTAACTTTTCATTTGTTGTAAATTAACGTCTGAATTTTTCAGATACCGTGACGCAAAATACTGATACAAAAGTGTTTTACCTAAGAGAATATTTTCTTCTATTTGTTACTGCTAGTTTTGAAAAGCATAAAAAACATTTATTTTATGCGTAAACAGTATTTTTTCAGATAAAAAAAATTCTCATAATTCACGTGAAGTATATGTCATGTTAGGACGAAATGGTTTTGAATATAACTTTTACTGCAGAAAAATAAATTGCATCAGTCACAGATGATGCGCTCTTTCTTAAATAATAAATTTTTTATAGTTAATCCTATAAGATACATCAAATTCCTTCGTTTTTGTACCTGTTTAGAATTTCAAAACATTTTGCATGCATATGCATCTTAAAATATTTCAATGCTTTAAAAAAAATTGAAATTGGCCGAAATCTACAGATTCAAAGACATTACTATTTTATTTAATCCAAACTTTGGAGAAAAGTTAATACATTTTTCCCCAGTAATGCACAAAATTCTCCAGTAAACATCAAACAAAAATCAATTTCGTCTCTCAAACAAGGACGAAAAAATACCCGCATCTGAATAGAAATACGATGTTACCTTCTTTTTTTTATCATCGTTTCTTTCTGAATAAAATCTGTAACTATGTAAAGTAAAAAAAGAAAAACGAAAAAAAAAACTGAAAGAAAAATAAAAAAAAGGGAGATAGACAGAAAGGGAGATATAAAATGAGAAATTTTACATTTCTTTCATCCATTTTTTCCCTATCTGTCTACTACTCTTCCATGTTTCATTATCGAGAGGACTATTAGCATTGTGTAAGGAAATGTCCTGCCTTCGATAAAACTGTTACTTTATCTAAATTGAAAAGATCTCAAGCTGGGATTATATGCTTAAAAGAGATTCCTTTGACTGCTTTTAATAGGAAGGAACAAATTAAATTCTCCCCCGTTATTATCTTTTACGAGGAAACATGCTGACAGGAAATAAAACTGAACTGTTAGGTAAAATGACTCAATAACGATCTTAGTCAGGGCAAAAAAAAAAGTGATGATCCTAGGGAACAATTTCTACTGTTGCTTTTTTTTAAAAAAAAAATGAAAAGGAAGAAAAATAAGCATCATTATCTGAACGTGAAAGAAAAAGTACTATCTGAAAAAAAAATCTGAAAAATTAGTGTTATTTTTTGCTTTTGTAAGGTTTCAGAAGTAAATCTTCAGAAATTCAATCGAAATAGATTTTATTTATATCAATCAAGTTTTCATTTTTTTTTCAAAAGTTAAGATTAATAGAATATGTAAGAAAATTAAAAAAGTTAACTATATCTTGAAATCATGAAAGATTTTTTCAAGACATGATCAAAGGGGTTTTTTTCAGTATTTGTCTTCTAATAAAATTTTTAACTTTGATAAAAAATAAAAGACTGAAAAAATTGAAAGAAGAAAGAAACAAAGATTCAAACTGAGAAATTTTATATTTCTTTCACCTTTTTGCTTTATATTATTCCTTATCTGTCTATTTCTCTAGCTAGCGAAGCGAAATTTTTTATAACCGATATTTATAGTTATAATCACGATATATCGTCAGTATATACACGTAGGACAAGAGAATATTTCGATATTTAACAATGCATCCTGATATATCAATATAACTAATTTACATTTTTTATATATATATATTGAACAATATTTTCTTCTCCTCATAAATAAAAAAAGCGTTCTTTAAATATTTTTAGCAATCGAAATTTTAAGATAACCGAGCAATTATGCAAGTTTAACAATACATAAAGTGAGAATACATCGGACATTGTTTTTGTGCTCATATATAAATAAACCACACATTTTAAGCCTTCAAAGGATACTTTTTTAGTCAATCTTGATTGTCGAGCTATGTCCAAAAAAGCAAGAGAGAACAAAAAAATACAATTTGAAGATTTAAATATGTGTTTTTATTGTAACCAATATAATTGGACGAGAATTAGTATTTATTTTATTTTACCTAATATTCGTATCTTTTAATCGGTGTACATTATACTGAGATAAACATGACTACAAAACAATAATAAATCATAATCATACTATAAAATGTATAAAACAATCTTACTTAATAATTAGAACCAGACCTAGGCCTAGGAAACATGAGAAATGTTTATATTATTTCACCACCATACCGATAAACTTTTAGCATTGTACACAATGCATAGACATTTTACTCAACTCCCAATTACGAACTTTTTTGGTTGGGAAGATCAAATTTTAAAAAAAAAAATAGTTTTTATTTATTTTACACTTTCTCATGTTCCAAATACGCTGTTTTCAACCTTATAAGCAATCATTCATGGTATATTCGAGAAAATTTTTTTGGTAACGCTACGTTTTGTTTTACAGGAATAAGAATTACGAAATAATAATCATTTTATTTTTATTTTATTTTATTTTATTTTGCTTTCAATGTATCAAAATGAGAGAAGAATAAAAATTGGAAGCACTTAAAATTGTTTTGGAGAAGAATCTACATAAATATGAAAAACAAAATAATAAATTTAGTGCTGTAAAACTACCTATTACAGACAGAATTTTAAATTAAAAATTTCAAGTAATAAAAGCAATATTAAATTAAAAACAAAACAAATGTCTTTTATTTAGCATATATAAACTAATTTTAATTGTAGCTTTAACCTTTTCAGGATGGGTGAATCTATATGCATTCTCAGGATAGCGATAATGAGGGTAAAAAAGGAAAAATCTGGTAGCTAAGCTATTTTTAAACCAGTTTACTTAAAGGCGGTGTAATGATAGTTTTCTATACTTAATTCACCACTACTTAGTTCGAATTAAAAATTGTATAGTTACACTTTTAACAAGCATGGATTGGATGAGTTAGATTTAAAGTGAAAGCAAAAATAAATCTGTCAAATTAGCTTTGCCTAAACTTAAGCTACCGCTTTTTATTTTTTACCATCCTGATACTAATTCCTTACGAATATATTTATGACTCACCCGTTCCGAAAGGGTTAGTTGCGAACAAATACAAAAATCAATAAACGAATAGAATAAATATTGAAAACATTTAAAATTGTTTTAGAAAAGAAACTACATAAATATCTAGAAAACAAGATAATAAATATAGAGTTGTAAAACTACCGATTATTGACACAGTACTATAAAACAGTTGTTTACTTTCGAAATTTCAATTAATGAAAACAATATTATATTAAAAACATTATCAGTTGTCAGCAAACACGATATCTGCAATTTAGCCTCGATAAAATTTATTTAATTTCAGCCTAAAGTTTTCCTAACAGGAGAGCAGAATTAAAAATATAAAATAAAGTAAACATTTTGAAAACTGCAGTGTTTATTTGCATTTTTGACACACGTAAAATAAAAAAAATAGAGTGCATCACTTTCGGAAAGCATGGAGAAAATTGACGATGGTGATTCAAATTTAGTAAGAAAGTGATACATCCTACGTTTTTCAGTTTAAACTATAAAAACTGCGACATACTATCTGTTGAAATCTGGCAAGGAACAATCCAAAAAAATTTTGTGAAGGATAGGGTTAATTAAATTTAAATACTTATAAAGAGAAAAGTTCGCACAAATCTCCCACACATTAGCACCATACGTTAAATATTTGTGCTTCCGAAAACACAAATTGTGTGAAGGAAAAGGTTAATTAAATTTAAATACTTATAAAGAGAAAAGTTCACACCAATCTCCCGCGCATTAGCACCATACGTTAAATATTTGCACTTTGGATATCATCAATAAAATGTACACATTTAAGTAAAAGATGGCGAGAGTTTGTTGTCATTTTCAATGCTGCTATACTTTTACAGAAGCAACAGTTCGCCGTTCAAAATATGTGTGTATGTTTTTAGTTGTGTTTTAAGGATATTTATATTTTACTTTTCAATTATCTGTAAACTGTATTAGATAATTTTATAATATATAATTTCTCTCAGCTTCGGCTCCATTAAGCCTAATTCGAATTAGTTAGTTCGAACTAAGCCTAATTCGGTTCTGTTAAGCCTAGTCTTAATTCAAATTGCCTATCTCAAATTTCTGTTCTATGTATGTTTAATTTACAAACTAATTTTATTTCAAGAATTAGTGTATATATGCGTCCTAAATAAAAGATACTAACTTCATATTTTTCGTAAAAATAACTTTACTGACTTTTGTGTGTATCTTATCTAACTGTAATAATAAATATTTGCAGTACTGAATACCAAAAATAGTGGCAGCTGTTTTGAACTAATTTAGTGTAAAAGAATATTATTGGAGCTTCACTAAGCCATGAACTGTCCTTGGTTCTTCACCACAATTGCATAAAATAGCTGGTGCTATTTTCGATGTAAAGATATACTAAAGTTTTTTACAGTATAGAAGTGACAAAAATAAATTACTTTCTCCATTTCACTTCATTTGAAACACTTAGTTATTAAAATTTTCATTACTTTCTTCGTTATAGTCTTGTGTCTGTTTACATTTGAAAGTGGCTAAAATTTCTGTTGGCTAAAAATTGACTTAGCGGAAAGTATCGGGATAAATTATGCTTGCAGATGTCAGAAAATGGTTAAAACTTCTATTTTTATCAAATTAAGGGGTAGGGATAAGTGCTCCATGTATTCAAAAAGTACTCGAAATTTCGATTTCAAGATACTGTAAGTATAGACACAAAAGCAGGAAAGTAAAACTTTTTTAAAAATTCATCAAAACAATAACAATGTTGACGAATTTTTAACTCGATAAAAAATGCTGCATATTGGTTGTTTACACTTGTTTTGTTAAATCTGCTGGAAACCATTACTCTCAAGAGGTTTGTAAAAGTAATGTCTTTATTTACAATGGTAAGAAAAAAATAATAGTTTTATATATTATTCTGAGTAAAAACTGGTTAAAAAATGTCCTTAAAACTAGGAAGGAAGAAATTGAATTTTCTCCTTTATTGTCTTCTAGAAGAAAATATTTTTCAAGAACAAAAAAAAAATAAACTCTGTTGCTAAGATCTCAATTTCAGTTTCAAGATGAGCAAATATATTTTATCTGCTTTATTTCCCTCGAATAAAAGCTATAAAATATGTTTACCAGCGAAGACAGATTTTCTACTCGATAAATCGATTTCTTATTTCATGCTGAATAGCTAGCTCCATTGTTAGTAATGAACACTTAAGAAAGATTAAGTTGTGAACATGTTCTCCCGACTTAATCTTTAATTACAAATCGCATGATATGAGCCGCTGTGGCTCAGGGCATAGAGCGTTCGTCTCTCTATGGGGTGACCCCAGGTTCGAATCCTAACGATGATTGCTCAATACAAATTCTGCTTCCTGACGCACCAACCACTGTGCTCACGCAAAATATCACCAATGGTAGACAGATCATGGTTTAGAATCACATTGCGGTCGGGCAAACTATGGGGAATTTTCGTGGTTTTTCTTTCCATGCAAGACAAAAGCGGGCTTGGTTCATCAAAAAGTCCTTCACAAAGGCTAGTTCGACCCAATTCTTGATCCAGGAATTTCCTTGGAGTTGAGTTCAGAATTACAAGGCCACAGAGATGAACATAATCGTAAAATCAGAATTGGATCGGCTGTTCAACGCCATTGATGAAAGAAAAATAATATGGCATAATGTTAATTGCATGTATGATATGCAGAATTGAAAGCTTTATTGGAAGAATCTTATAAAAGGAAATAACTTTATTCCAGTCTTATTTAACTGTATATCCTTCATTTTTTTCAACTTCTTAAATTTCACAGATCTCAGTAGTCAAGGTACTAAGCTTCGTACTTTGAGTGTTTTGAAGGTGTTAGAAGTTTCCAAATGCATTTGGCAACGAGCAGCTGACGGGCAATCTTAAGAAGCTTTCCTTTTTGAAAGCATACATATTTTGAAAGTACAGCAAGAGGAAGCTGTGAACGTCTTAAATAAGTACTAAGGTTATATATTTTTATTTTTCGCCGAATGAAAGCTTTCGTAAAAAAAGTGGAGACCAAACATATTTATTTTTACCCACATTTCTTTTGTTTAAATTCACACATAGAAGATAAAATAAGAAGAAAACTGAAATAGAAATAATAATGAAAGTCTATTATTATATATATATATATANACTGTTAGGTTGCTTGAATTAAATACTGCATTTTAAATAGATCAATCGTTTAGGATAATAAAGGTGAAATCCGAAATTTAAACATAACTTTAATAACATTTTAACAACTGAATTAGAAGCATCCAAGATTATAACCAAAGGTGTAGAACATAAGAAAAAGGTGTAACATTTTAAAATAGATCGCAAAAATAGAGAAAGAACAAAATTTTACAATGGTATATATACATTTCAACCAATTAAAATTCAGTTCAGTTCGTTATACTTCAGGTACAAGATTACAGAGAATGCATAGAAAATATATAGAAGTTTACAGGTTCGTCAGGTCACTACTGGGGTGCTTGAGCCTAGTATGTTGATTAAATTTTCATCTCATTTTCTGAGCATTTTTATAATAATGTATCTTTTTAATATGGGGCATTTATTACAAATTACAAAATAAACTAAAACTTCATCTTGTTGCTATAAAAATTAGTTTTTTTTTATCTTTTTACAATCTGATATAAGCTACAATCAAACCTAATTTTATACCAAATAAAAATATAGCTAATACATATTTTAAAAATAGGCAGTAAAGTAGGGATATTGGTAATAAAGGGTTTAGTCAGGATAGAGTGATATTTTTTTCCAATACGTCACTCATTTGTCCAATCATTTTGACTATCTCGTGTGTTGGGTGAACTAAAATAGACTGACGGTATTAAAAATTTACAATGGTTCCGGAAAACAGTCTAGATTAAAAAGGAACAATTCTTTCTGAAAATTTATGTGACAAACTTACTTACCTGTCTTACTTACCAAACTTACTTACTCGTCACTTACCTGTAGAGGTGTCAATGTATGGAGAAGCAAGAGTAATCTTCCATCAATGACTCTGGTCTTCAATTGTATGCTCCGTTGCTCTTTGTTCTATTGTTCTTTGTGCTATTTTTCTTCGTTCTATTGTTCTTTTTCTTCCTATTGTCCTTTTTTTCATAGTTTTTGGTTTATTGTTCTTTATTCTATTGTTTTTGCTTACTCGTTATATGCTCTGTTGCTATTTGTTCGATTGTTATTTGTTCCATTGTCTTTTGTTCTTTGTTTCATTGCCTTTTATTCTTTGTTTCATTGTTCTTTGATTTACCATGTTTGTTCTACTAGTTTTATTCCATCCCTCCATGTTCCATATATGTATGTTCCATGTATGTGTCCTTTTACCTAGTCATTGGAAATAAAAGTTTTTAAGATTGTCTATTATGTAATGATATAGATCAGTGGTTACCAACTGGTGGCCCGCGAAGCCTTTTTTTGTGGCCCACGAACTAAAATATATTATTTGTCGTTTTTTGTGCGAAAAATTTTCGTAAAAATCTATATGGGTTTAAAACACCTTTCTTTCGTTTAAAAAAGAAACTAATTTCTCTGTTTCTGTGAAATTTAACATACAGACGGTGCAAAAAATTTATTTCTCAGGTTTTGCATCCAAGAAAATATTTATTCAAATCCAAAAATAATCGTGTATGTTGCTCTTTTTATTTCCTATTTTTTTGTATTTTGTGAATATAATTTAGCATGTGCGTGTAAGAAATTTTCTCGAAGAAATTCTCCCATTTAACTTTTTGAAATCACTGATTTGGGACGAAATTATTTACATTCGTAAATTTAAAAACGCATAAAAGAGGGAATGAATATCATGTTTTATTTAAATTTCTTAAATTGAATTCACGATGCTCTCGAATTTATTTTTTTTTGTTGCTATAACTCCTAATAAGTTGAAAAAATTTTTTAATTTGTCAAAGAATTAAATTTAAAGGAAAAAAGAATTCTTGTCACTAAATTTCTGATTAAGAGAAGATTCAAAACAAGCATTGTTAGTAATGCTTGTTATTTTGCTTTTTAATATTAAAAAAACTTTGATAAAGATCTGACAGTAGTATTTAATGTTCCTTCAGACATAAAAGAGTCCTATATAAAATTTTGATAAAGTTGTGACCCGCCATTTGACTGGTGTTTTTAATTGCGGCCCTCGGCCACGTGTAAGTTGGAAACCCTTCATATAGATCCTGAAGTATAAAGCTAATAAAGTTTAGACCATATGTATCATCACCGATAAGCTCTATAAGTTATTGTATTTTATGTGATTCTGGAGAAGTGAAGAAAAAGGACTACCTGCTTTGATGAGAAGCTCTCTTCGCGTTCTTAAAGAGATATCAAGAGCATTCCTCGGTCAACGAAGAGCATAGAACGAAGGTTCTTCTGTTCTATGCTCTTTGTTGGATTGTTTTGTTTTTCTGTTGCTCCATTATTTTTGCTGTGTTGTTCTATTGTTTTTTTGTCCTATTGCTTTTTATTCTATTACCTTTGTTCTATATTTCTTTGTTCTATTGTCCTTTGTTGTATTGTCCTTTATCCTATTGTACTTCATTCTATTGTTCTTATTTTTTTATTTTTTCTATTGTTATTCGATCTAATATTTTGTTCTAATATTTTTGTTCCATCATTTTATGCTTCATAGATTTATGCAACCTTTTATCTAGTCATTGGAAATAAAAGGTTTTCAAAATTGTCTACGATGTAATGATATGGATAAAAAAAGTATTGAGCCAATAAAGTACAGACCTTCTGCATTACCACCGATAAACTGTATAATAAATGGTATTTTATTTGATTCCAGAGAAGTAATGAAAAAGGTGTGTGGCTTTCATGTGTGGCTCTATTCGTGTACCAGCAGGGATGTCGAGATATAGAGAAACAAGAGCAGTATTTGGTCAGTGACTATCTAGTATTCTGTTTTATGCTCTGTTGTTCTATCATTTTTGTTCTATTGTTCCTTATTATGTTTGTGGGGTGAGTTGTTATCGACAATGTCAACCTTCATCTATGAAAAGGTACCCCATCATAGAATCGAGTTAACACGTCTTATATACTAGTGAACTGGAATTGTATTTTTATAGTGGTAGACACACTGCAGTACTCCCCCACCAGAATTATAGCTGCGATAGAATTCGATGAACAGATACCACTAGTTGATTCACTGCTGTTTTGTGAGAAGCCGGGAGAGCTGTATTAAGATGACCGTGATTTTGAATGCTGATCGTGAGAGCTGTATTAAGTTCACGGTCGTTGTTGCTCCTGTGTTGCTATTGTCAGTCGAGTGTATGCAAGCCGACGTGTGATCGTGACTGAGTAGCAACAACGCGAGGAGGTGGATAATGTCGCAGTCACAAGTAGCAAGTCAACTGTTAAATGAGGACTATCTATCGAAATGGGCTTTACTGTCAAAATAGTCGTGTTCGTATCGAAGTAAGAGTTTCGGTCAAGGTACATCGGTCACATCACGTCCGAAGGTCACCAATGTGGGATGAGTTGCTATCGATAATGTCAACCTTCATCAATGAAAAGGTACCCCATCATCGAATTGAGTTAACACGTCTTATTTACTAGTGAATTGGAATTGTATTTTTTTAGTGGCAGACACACTACATGTTATTCTTAGTTTTATTGTTTTTTCCTTTGTTGTTCTTTGTTCTTTGCACAATTGCTGTATTGTTCTGTTGTTCTGTTATTTTTTGCTTTATTGTTCTTCGCATCATTATCCTGTGCTTTATTGTTCTATTGCTTGCGTCACTTTTCTTTGTTCTATTGTTCTTTTTTCTATTGTTCTTTTATCTACTATTTTTGTTCTACTATTTTTGTCCCATTGTTATATGTTCCATAGATGTACATAACCTTATTTAGTCATTGGAAATAAAAGTTTTTTTTTAAATTGTCCATAATGTAATAATATCGGTCTTAAAGCTAATAAAGTATTAAGCTAGTAAAATCGTTAGTAAAATAGTCTATAATATATATTGTCTGTAACGTAATGATATAGGTCGTAAAGTATAGAGCTAATAAAACCATCAGTAAAATGAAAAATTCAATTCACACTGATATAATATTCCTCATTAAAATGTGAGATTATTCTCACATGGCTACACAGAACGGAGCTGATAAAGCAAGTACTGCCTCTAAGACTCCTCTCTGTTTGACTTATGACCGACATTTGAGAGTTCTGCATACCCTACCATCCTTACGATTAAATGGTGATTCGATATTTAGATCCTAAATGAGATTAATTGCATGGATGGTTTCAAGAGCTGCGAATTTACTCCAATCGTCTGGACCATCACATAATAGTAGGTGTTTGCACAATTGTCTCAACATGCAAATGAAGGAGTTTATATTTTATCGACTAATTAGGGAGCAGACGGGTAGAACATGCTTGCATTCGGGATTAAATTTATTTAAGTTTCTGCTGACTTCAGCATGCCGTATTTCATTTATTCAAAATAGTTTAAAAATTGTGAAACAGGGTATAAAGCGATTTCTTATATGTTGATTGATTAACTGGTCTGTCCTTGTTTTAAAACGAACTTTTACGGAATTCTGTTAAAATAAGGAAAAACTCTGTTACACATATTGTCTGTGGAAATATATTTAAACTAGTTTCCACACATTTATACAACTAACTTCAATCCTATTGTAACTATAGTAAAAAAATTTCAAAACAGAGAGTTCGTAGAAATTTCAGAAAATAAGTAGTATCCGAAACTGAAGCATTTTCTGAAAATTTCGGCAGTTTAAAAATTAATAAATTGTAGCAGGAGAACTTAAAACAAAAGTAAAGAATAAAAAGTACAAGTTTTTGAAAAGTTTAATGAGATAAAGTGCAAAAAAGTAATTCCACTTAAGGAAAACTGAGTTTTTAGAGCAGTGTAAACATTTATTACTAAATAAAATACAGGAATTAAAATTAACCAACAGAGTTCAATTCAGGTATAAGTTCTGCAGCAATGGAGTACTTTTGGGGTAAAAAAACTTTTCTAATATAAAATAAAGCATGAGGCAGTTTATTTACTTTTAGTTAACGTTTCTTTAAAAACAAAAGTAGATTAAATAAAGTGCTCAGAGTGCAAAAAAATGGAGTATCGATAATATGCTCAGAGATCCATATTATACACAAAACTGAAAGGCAATAGACACAATTCTAAAAATTGAATAATTTAAATTTTGCATTAGAAAATATTGTCATGAAATTAGTATTTTTACTAGTATTTATTGATTAGAATTTCCTATTAGTACTCCTGCTTATTAACAGAAAAAAAATTAACTATTCTCAGGATCATTGGTAATCCAAAAATAATGCTATTAATTGCAACCAAAAATTCAAGATTTAAGTTTTTTTACTATCAAGCTAATTTCCCAATGAAATTTTACTTTAATCACAACTTTATTTATATTTTTGAGTACTTACATGCGACGTCGCGCGGGTAGCAGCCAATAAAACACTTCCGCGTGACGTCGCTTTCAAGTATCCAATTAAATCTGACCCGAAAATTGATTCAGCTTGATGATAAGTCTTAAAGCTGTAACGTTAACTCGCCCTGCTTAACCACGTGATTGGGCACGAACATTTGTTTAGCCTCAAGTACCTAATTATTGTTAACCTAGCTCTATCTTGATTCATTAAAACACGTATCAAAAGCGTAAGTATAAACAAAATAAAAGCGAGGTTTTAAATAGTTTTCGAACTGATTTTTAACAGATATGTTCACCTGAGGAAATCGATCAAAGACAAGTTTAACTAACTCAAAATACGGAATCGTCTGTAGCTTGATTTTTGAAAAACCTTTATGCTTAACTTATGAGAAAATTCATTTTTCAAGCAACTCTATCGAACAACTTTTGAAAAATTGCATCAATTTTTAAGATAGTGGGCTAAAAGAATTTTTTGTTCAAATATCGAAATACGGTTCAGGAGTACACAATAAATGCATACACGATAACTAACTTTTCCTTTAACTATTGTAGACTGGAAAATCTTATTTAGGCTGTCAGAGTTATTTATTTATCATTTTTTAGTAAAACTGGAGCATTTTTTCGGATTTAAGAAGAAATATTGGGAAGTAAGCAAAAGAAACACAAAATACTTTTATCTAAAATTTAAAAATTAAAGTGCTAATAAGTTAAAAAAATCAAAAAAAATTAGGTGCAAAGTGCTTTAACTTCTCGTTCATAAACATCACATAAGAATGGTACTGTATTTTAAAATTTGCTTTGTAAATTCGCAAGGGATTAAAGCATAAGGGATTAAAGCGATGATCCGAAGACATGCCATCACAATTTTGATCCTCTGCATAAGGGATGGCACCCTCGCTTCGGTAGTCCGACGACCAGCACTCGAAGTCGAGTACTTTACGGTAGGGCAGTTTAGCGAGGGCCAATGCCGCACACCCTCGGTCCCTACGCAAACTGATACAAGTGGTCACCCACCCGCACACTGACACCAGCCATTGATGCTTGACTTCAGTGATCGTCACCCATAACCTAAAAAATATACAGTAAATACTAGCTGAATACCTGTTCTTCGAACGGCCTGAATAAAAAATGTGAAGAATCAATAAATCAGTACTGAGAAACATTACGAAATCATGCTCAAAGCTGAAAAGCATACACCAACACAAAGAGGTTGATGAAGAAACCAAGTAAATGAAATTTTTAGGGGAATAAATGTCTCAGAGAAAATAACAAAAAGTAGTCGTTTCAATACGGGTGTGTTTAATATAACAGAACTGCTTTTGCCTACACTTTAATCTTAACATAACTAATCAACATCAGTTTTTAGTATGCTTGCATGATTTTTATTTGGAATTAGGCAGTGGTTAATAAAATAGAGAAAAGTATTATTAGTCCCGCCTTCTGATAAATTGATAATAAAATAGCTCAGATACAACTGTTTTTTCTTTCTGAATATGTTACTTACCTGGTTCTTCCACCAAGTTTTTAAATTAATATTGCTGAAATAATTTCAATTTTTTTTATTTAGTATTATTTGTTGTTCTTTTTGGTGGCTTTATGTTACTGAAGTAGGCAAAACTCGTTTTTTGCAGTTTATCGCTTTAGAATAAAGGTAAAATGTATTTAGCATCCCATAGCATCACTTTCTGAAGTTAAAAAAATTTCCATATCTCATGAATATTTAAGCTGGGCTTACAAAAATTCATGCCGTTATTGCACAGAATAATCAAAGCAATCGATAGAAGTTTGCAAGCTTATTAGGATATTTTTTTGGCATAGGGTGCTCAAAAATACTATTTTTCAATCACAATTTATTACCGATCCCTCAAATCTTTAAAATTACTAAACTTTATTCATAAGTATGAGAAATCGCATGACCTAAACACTTCTCATTATTTATTCCAATCCCTGCATATTTTAATAAACCTTTTTTATCAACAAATTCATATATTTGTAGAACCCAGGACTTGATTATTATATTTCTCCTAATATGCAAACAGAGATGCCATTAAATATCAAATAAGTACCCCTCAAATTTAGGCCAAAATCGTCCTAATGCTGGATGAAATGAATAAGCGTCACCGAAAGATTGATATTCGTTTTATCTCGGAGATTAAAATAAAAAATAATATCGCAGGCCTTATTATTAAATTTAATGATGCAAACATACATTTATTTAACAGCTATCTTATTATTCTTTTAATTCCCATAGCCATACTTTGCATTAAAAAATAATCAATAAAAAAAAAGCTTAAAACATCAATTAAATGTGTGTGTTGTATATAATGCTTATTAATTGTGATAATATCATTTCTTGGATATTATAAGTTCTCTGAATTTGCACCACTGGTGCTTATTCGTGATTAATACTTTCTCGTTAATAGTGGCTAATGTTTCCTTTTTCATAATACTTAAATCTTCTTATTTAAGCTTAAAATATTGATGTTGGAGTTGTTAATATCATTTCTTTACAGATAAATGATAGGTATGTTATCATTAATATGCCATCAAAAAAGTTGTCGGGGCAAGTAAACGTTTAATTCGGAATGGCATCTGCAGACTAAAACACATGGCAAGAGAATACTAAACTTTTGAGATGATATTCGAAACCAGGAACAGCCACAATTTGAAAAAATAGTTCAGATAGTCAGTCAGCTAGTGGTTCCAATAGCAATAGTTTAGACAGCTAGATAGGACACGCGATAAGAATTTTCCTAAAAGACCCAATTAGAACAGCTTTGACATGGGCGCCGGATGGAAAATGGGAGAGAGGACGGCCTAAACTAAGCTACAGACAAAGGATTATGAAGGAAACAAACAACCTGGGTTGGCCCTGTTGGGGTTGTGCTAGAGAAGCGGCTGTAGACGAGCAGAGATGAAACGCCAAACTTGTAGCCTCATGCGTCACCTGGCGCAAAGAGAATTAAGTCAAGTTTAGTCAGCAGAACGGTTAAATGTCTGAACCCTTTTGCCTTAAATTATAACTTTTTGTACGTATCGCTATATCTCCAAAACCTATTGAAGTTATTCAAAAACTTTCGCACACAATTATAAATTTGTTTCTTGTCCAACACATTTTTTTTACAGTTGCATATTATTTTTTATTGCTCATTTAATGTGATAGGAAAAAATTTTTAATTGTAAGTTATACAAGTTTTTATATTTGCATCAACGTCTCCACATTTTTTCCTTCACTTCATTTGCTGTAGAAGCTCGATTATAATCGATTGCAAAGTTACCGAAAATTTAAAATATTAAAATTACTACAACCGTCCATATCTTGTTTCTAAATCCAAGGCATGCAAGGTTCTTTAAAAATGCCTTTTAACATATTCTCACATGCTAAATCCTTCAACTAAATAAAGATGAAAGCGTAATTGGACAAAGAAAGTGGTGACTCGAATGTCATAAGATGAAATATGAAACTAGAATAAATTAAATGCGCATCTTCATGCATAATTTAGTTTCTTGTCAAAACTTAAAGTAAGTTTAAGAATTAACCCTGTACCTTATTTACATATTTAATGTGGTGCATTTGAGAAATACAAAAGGTTTTCTCTTCATAACATTATGAACAAAATATTCCAGTTTAAAATGTTTTAATTGCAAAAATTTATTTCCCGATATAAGAACTTTTTATTTCTATTTACACAAAAAATTTCGGAATTAAAGATTTCAACTCGACATTGGTCTAAAATTCCGCTTTTTCGGGAAGTTTGTTATTGTTCGTAAAAGATTAAACTTTAGGTCTATAAAGAGGGACCTAAATATATTTCAATTTCACTAATAGTGTTTTGGTATATATGTTACTAGTAGCCCATTGGCTCAGGGAATAGAGGTGGACTCTCAATGAGGTGACACAGATTGAAATCGCAGCGATTGCTGCGATTTCGATCAATACGAATTTCGATCCAAACTTGCACCGGCCACCATACTGGCATGAAGACAAATTATGGGTTAGAATTTCCTTTCCGACGTGCTAACAGTGAAAGATTTTTATGGTTTTCCTCTCCACCTATTGCAAAATGCATGGTTTAGTTCGATTAAAAAAGCTCTCCACGAAGACTAGTTTGCTCCAATGCTTGATTCAAGAGTTCTTTTGGGTTTTGGGTTGGGTTCAAAATTACAGGCTATGGAGTTAAACATTGATAGCAGCAAACACAAATATGTCTTGGCTGTTCAACGGTTATAAAAACTTATCGGTTATAAAAAATGAAAATATTCACAGTAAAAACTATTTTATAGACGTGAAATTTAAAATTTTGAAAAAAAGGGTTCTTTTTGTAACTTTGGTTAAACAACTGTAACTATATTACAGATGTATCATATTAATGACGTTAAAAAAATTTTACAGGCGATACATAATATTTGTAGAACAATATATCATAGCTGTTTAGTGGTTGTCTGACATTTAATTTTTGCACAGATACTGTTAAGAAACCATTCAAAACTCGAGCCATTCAATTATTCCCTTTCCTTTCATAGATTTTAATTTGTTTACATCTTTTAAACCGTTTATTGATTTGAGTCGCTTTATGGAGTGGAGCTTATTGATTGATTTTCTTTGTCGAACATTGTAATTGATCTTTCTTAATTGTTAAACAACCTTATCTTAATTTCACAACTTTTAAGACTTGTCTAAAACTTTATTGGATTTAAGTCTCCAGATTTTCGCCAAACAATAACTATTCTCTTTACATGCATTAAGAGTAATTAGGGAATTTTTTTTCATTATACTATTAACATTTTAATATCTTTGGTATATTTCGCAAGTTTCCTTGTAGGGGGAAAAGAATTAGTAATTAATTTAATTAAATTTCACCCTTTCTAATTAGCTTAAATATTAAACTTTATCATTAAGTTATTTAAAAAGTGCTTATATTTTACTAGTATAACGAAAATAAATTAAATAGGAATAACAATATGTCATGACTTAATTAAAAAAATGAAGGATTAAAATTTATAATAAGGTACGTGGTTTAATATAACATATTTAAAATACCACATTCTTTATTTTTATTTCATAAACATAGGGCTCCAACCAATGATGGCTTTGCTTCCTTACTCCCTATGATTTCATTGCAATAATTTTTACTTTTCAAAAAACTAGAGATTTTTCCTATAATTTTAATTATGTACAATAATATCCTAGAATTTTTAATTATGTAAGCACAGATTAAGTTACACAAACTAAGCTTCCGATTCTGTTAGAATTAAAATTAAATCCAATAATTCTGCTCGGTTACTATTGCAAGTTCAAACACATACCTGATCTTAAAAATTCATTTTTCGTGTTTAAATGCTTAAAAAACTCGTTAAATATGTTTCGTCAATATTATTAGCAATATTTAACCAATTTCGATCTCGAAATTAAAATATTTATTTGGTCTGATTGGTGTGAGTATCTGATTGACTAATCTCGATTATGCATAAAATTTATTATAAAACTAGTTGTAACTTATTAAAATAATGAAAATTTTAAAAAAAAGCATAACAGTAACAGAAAGCATTATTAAGAAAGGATGATAAATAAATATTATTGGTAAGTATCGTTAAATATGAGATAAGGTAAATAGCGTTTTTTTCTTTCTTTTTGTAGATATCTGAAACTTCATTGTTTGTTAAAATTTTACCATGTGATTTTTTTTGTCCAATGAAATACGGTAAGGCAATAATTAATTTATGATATGCTGAGGTTTAAAAATGTACTTATTTGTATACTAATTATGCATAAATTCGAAGCCCATTGAAAATGTATTTTTCATTGAAGGTAACTTAAAGTTACCATTTTCTTTGTAATCGTAGGCTTGCAAATTGCTCAAAAGCGTGGTGCTTTCTTTTTAAAAATATTATAATTTTAAAGTGAAATAATTATAAATGAAATATAATAATTATAAATGAAATGAATGTTTACTTAAAAAAATACATAAAATGGAATTACATTCATCATAATGATTAAAAATCAACGAATGTTTTAATTTAACTTTCAATTCAAACATTTGCAAATGTTTGATTAAAAAATATTTTTCAAAAAATTTTTAAGATTGCAAATTTGATAAAAAGAAAATTATTAATCTTTGATTACTTAATTTTATTTATTTGATTTGATTATTTAAAAAAATCTTCAAAGCAATTGCTTCCGGCTATAGTCTTTTAATTAAAAAAAAAACAATACATAACATTCTATTCCAATAGTTCTATTTGCCAATAAAATATTTTGTTTTTGAGTTATTTGGCGACAAATAGTTTTTCACGGTTTTAAGAGATCTGTTCAGAAGACTGTTTTCTTAATTTTTTTTGTATCTGTTTTTTAAAGTTGCTGCATGTAAGGTGGTTTTTTAAAAAAATCTCTTAATTTGCATTTTGGAATATATAACCCCTGAAAGTACCAGGGGACAAAATTTAACAAATAAGCTGGAGAGTGAAAATGATGCATCAGTTTTTCAAATACTTCTTAACATAAATAGGAAAAATTTTTAGTTCGTAATGCTAAGACTTGTACCTTAATAATAAAACTTGAACTTAGATAAATAATCGAACGCATTATTAAATAGAAATTCTGATTAATGAAGCTTTTCACATTATAATAGAGCCTCTTCATCTGCGAGGCCACCTTTACAATTTTGAAATAGATCTGAAAGGGAAGGAAATTTTGTCCAGATCCCTGTATCCATGGTACTGCTCAGCGACAGACCACGATTCCACGGATTTTATGAGCACGTATATCGCATGTTTTCGGTGGGTCAAAGATATCGAAAGTATTAGTGGAGAGAGTAATCGGACCGAGTAATAGAGAATCGGTGGAATAGAGAATCAGACCTAGTCCGATTTTCGAATTATTAGGCTACCGCGGCTCTTGGACTTAAAGAACATGATAAATATATCTTTTATCAACACGAGAAATCGTCCCGCAGTGGACTGATCGTTAAGACACGGTTCCCAGCAGATCACCGAAGTCAAGCATCACTGGCTGCGGTCAGTGTGCGGGTGGGTGACCACTTGGATCAGTCTGCGTAGGGACCGAGGGTGTGCGGTATTGGTCCTCGTTAAACTGAGCCACCGTAAAGTGCTCGACTTCGCGCGCAGGTCGTCGGGCTACCGAAGCGGGGGTGCCATCCCCTCCGCAGAGGATCAAAATTGTGATGGCATGTCTTCGGATCATCCTCCGGGATGTTTCCCAGACCGTCGCCAATAGCCCATTGTGCAACTCTAGTGCGACGTAAATTAACAACAATAATACGAGAAATCATAAATTGCAGCACATTGTTGAAATGTTGATCATAAATTCGATTTCGACTATGCCAAAATTATTTCTACCCCAAAAATATAAACTCATCTTGATGTCCTGCAATCTTATTTTATTCGTATGATTGCTGATTCCTTTGTTAACGACATAAATTGCCCCCCATTACACGTAGAAATGCATTTGAACTAACGGCCACGCACAAATAACCGTGATTTATCCCCTCTTAGTCACTACGGTTTTTTGTGTTCTGTTTTTAATTTTTTTCTCTCTCTGCTTTGGTTTTTCTAATTTTGTTTCTCACTATTATTTTTTTTATTTTTTTGTTATTTTTGTGTTTTTAATTTCAAATCACTTTTGTTTCTTTTCGTCTACGTCTTGAAAATCTTGAAAATGGGAGTCTGTTTTGGAGAGCTTGAAACATGTCAAATAATATTTCATATTTATACATTTTCGAAGTGGATGAAGTTTTCAAACTGGTAATATTTTACAGCTTCAATTTCGTGGAATCATTTATTTAATGTTACTGTATTAACTTCGCCGAATGAAAATGTATTATAGCAAACACTGTTCTTGACAATGCATCAGTAATTCACTGGTAAAATACTGCCACAAGGGTGATTCAGGTTCGAATCCCGGCCGATGCATCTTATTGCAAAATGATTCAGAGTAGAATGGTACAATAAATAAAAAAGCAAAGTTTAATAACAATCAAATTTAATAAATATAACCAACTAAATAAATAAATATGAAGACGTATTAATTCTTGGACATTATTAGACTTCCCTATAAGCCACACAAGTGATATATTCAGAATTATTATGCATGATTACAGCGCCTTAGTTAGTCGGGCAGAATTCGTAGCAAATATTGCTAATACCACTAACAGAGCACATTATCCAGCTAAAGATCATTTAGCAAGCATTATACACTCTATAACAAAAAAATCGACGCACCAAGAAGCAATCATCCGATAGCTTTGAAATTTCATGAATGTTTTAAANAGGAAATCGTTTGCAACCGGCCATCTTAATTTTTTAACTGTTTGGTGTGAGAAGAAGGGAATGGAATTAGCTGTTAAGTGTTGCCAAGTTTCAAAAGAGAAATTGGTGATTACATGTTCGAAGGCTTGGGGAGTGGTTTTGCTTAAAATGAAGGTCAGTTGGGTGAAGAAGGAATGTCATGTCGTATTTATTCTGTCTGACGCTATTCAAAGAAGAAAAGGTATCATTAGGAAAACCTAATCACAAAATTGTTATTCACTAGGTGCCGGAGAGTGAAGAGATTTACGATGTCGTGTCACCCTTAAGACTTCTGTCGCGTTTAAGAAACCAGTTTCATTCATCCTAATTTATCTTTTATTCTAAGTGAATAGCTGTATTACATTACGTACGGTCTATGCCACGCCGTGTGGCAGCTTGTATCCAGGCTAGAGGCGGGTCAACACCTTATTGAACTTGTTACTGTAACTCTGCAATAAATTATTTAATTGTTCTGAAATTTTAATCATTTACTATTCTGTACATTGTCTTCCTATCCACCAATTTTCGTTTCAATCGGACATTTCCTTTTTGGTGCGTCGATTTTTTTATTATAGAGTGTATTTTAGATGCTTAGTTTTCCCCAAAACTGTAAGGAATTCATGATTTGGTTATTCATTAATTAATATAAATTCGTGAATTTAAATTTTAATCTTACGTAATAAAATGTGTAGGTTAAAATGAAGCCATGTGTGAGTGAAATATTTTATTAAAGACATAATATTTTAGTAACTTTGTAAGGGCTTCGGAGTTCTATGAAAATCAAAATAGAAGATATTTCTAAAAATAAAATAATTTCCATTTTCAAATCAAGATTGGTGCATGAAAAGATTACTGATAATACAAATGATTTATTTATTTTTTTTAAAAAAAGATTAAATGAAAAAATAATTAAATTTTTTAATAATATATGTTATCCTATTTTTCAGAACAAATATATTTATACCTTAATGAAAAAAGGTATTGATTAATCGTATCAAAATTGAATTCCATAAAGCACCCTTTTTTTTAAATCCCTATTACCAGAGTTTATTGATGATTATAGATTAACAAATAATGTTAACTCTAAAATTCGAGTATTTTGATTATAGGAACTAGGCCCTTCCAAAATTACAGTAGTCAGAAACTGCATTATTTATAAAATAATTATCACAATAATATAAGATAATATTCCTTCAGTAGTTAGAAAATAAAACTATATTGCTTTTTGGCTGTCAAAACTACCCACAGAAGATATGTGAGGGCGGAAAAGCGTGCTTTCATTAAAGTCGAATAATACTAAAAATTTATTTTAAGGAATCATAAAATCATAGTTTGCAAACCAAATTTAGGAATTTTTCAATCATTTTTTTACAAACGTTAATACTTTTAATCTACATTCAAAAATATGTCATAAAAGATATATTTTCTGATTTTTTTTTATATTTCAAGTTAAAAGTAGGTTTTTTAGTGAGCTTAAGTTTTCCTTAATTATAAGAATTAATTGATGTTTATAGATTTATAGATTAAAAAACACTGCTAACTCTGAAATTCGAATATTTTAATTATAGCAACTGGGCCCTTTCAAAATTACAGTAGTCAGGAACTACAGTATTTAGAACAGTGATTCTCAACCACTGTGCCGCGGCACTTTTGTGTGCCGCCAAATTCTTAAAGTGTGCCGCCAAATTTTAGAAATGTGTATAGTAAAATTCATAATGCTTTTTTTATTACCAGTAGAGTCCCAAAAGATTTTAATAAAACTGTTCATAAAATTGTTAATGACCATTTGACAACAATAGAGGAGAGAATTATTAATTGTTTTACAAATTTAGATATAAAAAAATTTGATTGGGTTCGTAATAAATTTGTAATAACGAATACTTCTGTATTTGAATGAAGAGGAAGAACTAATTTCACTTTCTAACAATCAAGCTTTAATTTTAAAATATTCGGTAGAATCAATTAATTCATTTTGGATTAACATTAGATGCAATTATTCCATGATAGCCAAAAAAGCTTTAAAACTATTACAATTTTCTACATCTTATTTGCATGAATTTGGATATTCAGTATTAATTATTAACCAACATAAAAACGAAAAAAAAGATAGACTGTTGAATGTAGAAGACGATATGAGAGTTGCCTTATCATTTTTACGACGAAATATAAATGAAATTATGAAAAAACATCAAGCTCAAATTTCTCATTAAAAGTATTCTTATTATTCATTTGTAATTAATCCCTTAATGAACGTTGTTTTTGTAGTACATATTATATTATTTTACATTCAAAATTATTATCATAAACTATTTTACACAGTGTATTATAGATGAGTAAACAACTTTTAAACTTCTCTTTTTCTTTGTGTGCCGCCAAATTTTGAAATCGTTAAAAGTGCGCCGCGAGAAAAAAAAGGTTGAGAATCACTGATTTAGAAAATAATTATAATAATAATATAAAACTCCTCAGTAGTCAAAAAATAAAACTATATTATTTCTTTTTTTTCGCTTTTAAAATAATCCTCTGAAGATATGAAGGCGGAAATAACGCGCTTTCATTTAAGCCGAGTAATAGTAAAAATTCATTTTTAAGAAATCATGGAATCAAAGTTTGCAGGCAGCATTTTGAAATTTTTTCAATCATTCTTTTACAAACATTAATTTTTTAAGCTACGTTCAAAAATATGTTATAAAAAATATATTTCTACACTTTTCCGTATATTTCAAGTTCAAAACAGCTTTTTGAACGAGATTAAAACTTCTTTAATTATAAGATTAAAGAAACACTGTTGCCTCTAAAATGTGAGTATTTTGATATAGAAATTGGGCCCTTTCAAAATTACAGTAGAAACTGCAATATTTAGAAAATAAATAACATTCCTTCAGTAGTCAGAAAGTAAAACAATATATTTTTCTGCTGTTAAAATAATCCTCTGAAGACATGAGGGTGGAAATAACCCCTTTCATTTAAGGCGAGTAATAGTAAAAATTTATTTTCTAGGGAGTCATAGTTTGCAGACCACATTTTAGATTTTTTTTTCAATCATTCTTTTACAGACATTAATACTTCCAAAGTAGGTTCAAAAACAAGCCATAGTAAAAAAAGTACTTTCAGATTACTTTTATATTTTAAGTTTAAAATAGTTTTTCAGTAAGCTTAAAACATCAACAGTGAAATGTTGAAAATACTTCCTTTTATAGTCTCAACTAATTTAATTTAGTTAACTATTGCTAGAGCCATCAAAGAAAGTACTTTATAAACATCGAATAAAAGTCATTTTTATCTTTTCCTACGAACGGATAAAAATAAACCTACATCTGACTAAAATACGAATTTTTACTCTTTTTCTTTGCCATTTCTTTTTGGAAAAGTCACTGAAAAATTTAAAAACCGAAATAAAAAATAAAATAGGAAATTATAAACTTCTTTAATCATTTTTTTATCTTTCGATTTATCTTTCTTTTTTCTCTATTCGAAGAACAAAGTTTTAAGTAATGAATTACTCAGAATTCAACAGATTTTTAACATTATCTGAATTGAAAAGATGTATGCTCGAAAAAATACGTTCTATTGCTTACTTTTAATGGGAAGGAGCAAATTAAATTCTTCCTGTTATATCTGTAGAGAATACCTGATAAATGGAAATATAGTTCAGCTATTAAATGAAATCATTAGGAACCCAAATTTGAATTTATATTGAAATAAACAATTTTTTTTAAAAAAATTATACAGGGGCCAGGATAGCCTGGTTGGCAGGGCGCTGGACTCACATTCGTTAGAACAGGAGTTCGTATCTATCAAGCTGAAGACTCCCCGTGTAGTAAATGGCGACTGGTGCACGTTAAATCTGTGGGGTACAAAGTCATCCATGTTCCCATAGCAAATTATACCGCTGGGGGTACTGAATTGAAGATTGATCGTTCTCTGGTTCAAGTCAAAATTACGATCTGTGGATGAATGAATGGATGTATGAATAGGTCCACCCTATAAATGGGTGAGACGTATGGGTGTGGCAGAAGTCGAATTCTCGGGCATAGATGGAGCCACTGGGAAACAGGAACAATCGCACCACTTCCGCCTTAATGACTAACGACAACAACAAATAATAAAGTGTAATTTTTCATTTTTCAGTAACCTGAAAAACATGAAGTTCTGACTTTTGGCTTATGAGTTATGGTGGGATTAGTGATACTCCACTAAACGTTACGCGCAATAATATCTCTTACAATCTTTTTTTTTAAAAAAAATCAACAAACGAATACAGATATAAAGAGATTTCGCAATTTTGCGCATCACATTAGAGCTGATCACATACGATTTGAAGTAACTGAGCTTGTTCGTAAACTATTTTACTACTTTCTTAACGTTAATAGTGCACACTTCCTCGACAGCGATTTTCCGAGCACTTTTTTTTTGGCATTTTCTTAAATAAAATAAAACCTAATTCTTGACTTCTATTAGTTATGAAAACAAACTTAAAAAAATAAATAAAAGCTCGTATTATACTTGGTATAAACTGCTGCCAAAAAGAAAATATCTAAAAAAGAGAGAGAGTCGTTAAAGGCCACTGAATTATAAATTGGCTCCGAGACACTGGCGCATGAGTATAAAACATTTTTAGAACTTTTGAATGATTGAATTCTTTTAACTTAAATGTAACAATCTATTTATCATCAATAAACAAAAAAAATCGTAGTGACCGTGAGGGCTGGTGAGAAAAGCAAGCAGGATGGGAGACAATGCTCCTAATAAAGTTTTTTTCGTTAGTTAAAATATATGCTACTCATATTTTTTATCAATATTGTTGAATTTACGGAAATACAAATTTTTTATAAAGTGCCTTAAAATGCTTCGAATATGACAATTAGGATTTTTGCAAAAATGTCATCGATTTAATGATGAGATATTTTTCTTTACCCAACTAAATACCGTTTTATCTACTTCTGAGTCCTCAGAAAAACGAATTCTCCCTTTAAAAGTATTTATAGTATCACCAACATACACAGTAGATGATTACAAAATATTTCTAATTGCATATATATCGAATTTTTAACATATGGCATATAGCACTTCCCTGGCAATTAACTGAACCAATTTTAAGTCCCAGCAAAGAACGGTTGATTCGAATGGAACTACCGGCTTGAACCATTTACAATATTGGCAATAATATCTCAGTGGTAAACGGATCATGGGTCAGAGTCTCTTTGCCGGTAGGCTAACCTTAAGAGGCTTCCCTCTATGTTTAACACAAGTGCGATTAGTTTAAGTTAAAAATTCGTTCAAGTGAGCGAGTTTGCCTTAATATTTAACCTAGAGTCGCAGTGGCTCAGATCCCAGAGCTCTCCTCTCAATGAGGTAATCTAGGTTCGATTCCAAGCAGTGACTGGTTGATACGAATTCTGTTTCTGCTGACTTAAAATATCCTCAGTGGTAGACGGATCATGGGTTAGAATTTCTTCTCCATCGGGCGAAACTTTGGAGTTTTCCGTGGTTTTCCTCTCCATGTAATTCACATGCGGGTTATTTCCATCAAAAAAAAATTTCCACGAAGGCTAGTTTGTCCCATGGCTTGATCAAGGAGCTCCCTTGTCTTCTAGGTTGGATTCAAAATTACAAGAGTTCGAAGTTGAGTGTTGATAGTTTCAAACTCATAATAATGGGTCGGCCTTTCAACGCCGGTTATAAAATAAAATATTATATATTTGATCCAAGACTTGACTTTTCTCCTGAGTTGAGTGGAGAATTATACGAAAATTATAATAGAAAATTATAATAAAAAATAAAATTATGAAGATAAATATTAGAATAACCGTAAATCCATCATCACTAATATCGGTCAAATGTTCGATCCCGGTTATAAGCAAACAGATAAATTGTAGTGAAAACTAAACTAAACTCAGCGGCGCGACAGCCCATAGAGGGCCAGGGCCTACTGCTCCCATGTCAGTTTTCTTGGCCTTACGCTCTGGGGTGCAGGAGCAAATGTTCCGGTCAAGTGGTCAGCCGAACGCGGAACCCCCAGTGTTTAGCTCCCAAGCATGCTTGGTATTCATTTATCGACCCACTGTAGGGATGAAAGGCTGAAATCAACCTTGCCCGACCCGAGGATCGAACCCAGGAACTGTGGCACGAGAGAGCGAAGCGCTACAACTCAGCCACCGGGAGTCAATAAATTGTAGTAACGCTGTTATATTAAAATGTTTTTACATTAAGTTCATTCAAAAGTTCAAGACATAAACTATAAAATAATCTTGCTCTAAACACATACTGTTAAATAAAATTAATTTCAAGATCTTTTAAAAATCTTTAATTTAAATACAGAACTCAGACGCTTTATATATTCGTTTTTGAAAGTTTCAGGTGGTTTATTACTAAACTAAATAAAATTAACTATACAAGAACGAAATAATAAACTTTGAATATCTCTGAAATTTCAAAAAGTTGACTGTAAATCAAAATAAAATCATCAAATTTAAATATTAGGGATAAAATAACAGCCTTGCATTTGTTAAAAATAAATAATTTGATACATCGTAACATTTTCTTCCGAACTGACAACATAAGTTTAGAAAATCCCTTCAGTTTATTTCTTTTTTATTTCTTCTTCCGAGTAATTTAGCTTTGTTTTTCTTCTTAATTTTCCCTCATTTGATATATTCAACAAAACACCAACATATTCAAAGCAAAAACAAAAAATAACATGAAACAAAATATTTTACGTGAATTGAATTAAATGTTGAAATAAAATTCGATTTGAATTCATATATTTTTGCTGGTTATATTAGTTTCCTGCCATTTTAAGAATTAGTTTCTTAGTTTTATTACAACGATATCATGATTTTCAAATCAAAAGAAAAGATGTAACATTAAAATTATTCAAATGTATTCTTAAAGAAAAATAATTTAACGCATATTAAATAGTGATTTTGTTTCAAATCGGATAATTTTCAAAAACAACTTTATTACTGGAATACCAGCATGCTAAAAACATAGCTAATTTTGTTTCAAACATGTAAAAATGATACAAAAACGTGAAATAACAACACAATTCCAAACATAAATGTCTCAGAATATTTAATAAACCTTATACTTATCTGATATTATTTACTCATTATTACATGTGATTAAACTTAATCATCGGACACAATTTTCGTACATCATATCCGATATTGGTAAACGAAGAACAATTTTTGGAGAAAAGCAAAATAAATTTTAGATTTTAAAACGCTTATTTCAACTTCGTGTTTGTCTTTAAATGCTATAAAAGAAAAATTAAATAATTCTAGTAAATAGAATTGCTAAAGACAATTTTTAACGAAAGTATCAAGTTATTGTTATTCATATTATAATTAAATTTTGCTTGTTAAGTAATTATGCTTTGAAGGAAGCAATCTCACAACATTTTGTCGCAGGTCTGGAGGATATTAAAGCTCCACAATTTCGTGACTAATGAACTTATGGTGAATATATGGATTATGGTGGCAATAGTATGGATGTCAATATGGAAATGGTGGTATTAATATGGATGGCAATATGGACGGCCAGCATTGCAACTGCCTTTTAGAGCTCTAGATGTAGAGCTAGCTATGCCCTCACCGGATTACAACTGGTGACCAATACAAAATAATGGCTACCAAAATATATAACTTTCTTCGCCAAAATTGGTGGCCATGTCATAGGTCTTATATAAAAGAAAGAAATACGCTGGATGTGCTGATTCCATTTTAAATCTTCGTCCTATTTCGATCGTTTTTTCGGAAAGTTTTTCTTCGAATTTCCACATGTTTTTTTGTTTTTTTAAATTCAATTTTAATATTTTTTAAACGATAATATGACTCATGATTATCGAATCGCGCTTTTATATAATAACTTTTTAACACTCGATTCATGACGATTTCATCATATTTTCGAGTTATGACAATGGGTTTCCACATATTTTTTTAAATCCCCATACTTTTTAACACGCTCTATTACAATACGCAAATAAAACCATTTCCTTTCCAGAATACATTAAACGTTAATATATAATACGTTGTTTCTTTTTTTCAAATCCCGTTATTTTTTATATGGTAATAATGAGACACGTGATTATCAAATCACGCCTTTATATAGTAGCTTTTTGATTCTCGATTGGTAATGGTTTCCTCACTTATTTGCGAGTTATTACTATGGATTTCCATTTCTTTTTAAATTATCATATTTTTTAATACAAATCAGTATCCCTGGTGCTGTACCTAAAAATGGCTGCCAAAATGGCTGGTTGCCCTGTTTTATGACTCCAGTAGACAGTGATTAACTATTCGTAATTATCAGTCTCGAGTTCTACCGCCCTTGCTATCCAGACAAGCTGGTGTCAATCGATCTGATTGGGTATCAAACAGCAGTCGAGTATCGAACCTCAATACTTCACAATGACAGTTCGGTACAATAACTGCAGAGTCATCTTGGCGCTACGTTCCCAGTAAAATTTTCGAAAAAAGAAAAAAAAGTTTAACTAGTCGCGAACTTCAAGAACAGTTTCTAATTAAATCGTATTAGTTTGCGTCCGTTTGCTGCCACAACAAAGATTGCTGTGCTTCTTATATGGTTTGCTTTGTAAACCATGATCTCTTTGTTCGCTACTAAGTTAAATCCATTTGAAATGTGCTCCAGCTTAAAATTGAAAAAATTGAAGTCAATTATTGAAATCATTAGAACTAATTTTAAATTTTTAGTCAGTATAAGTTATTGAAGGAACAAATTTTAAATTGAAGTAAATGACATACAATAGAAAATATTTCTGAAATTAAACATTAATGGAATGCCTGCAAGTGATGAAGAGTGGGTATCTCGATCCTGATTGGTTGTTAAAACGTCGCCTTTGTTGACGTTAGCATCTGTTCTTTCCGTTCAATTTCAAGTAAGCCAAGCCCTTCAAGTATCAATTCTGTTAAGAGACACGATCTATATTCTTACACAAAGATTCTTTTACAACGATTTTAATTCTTTCTTACCTAACACAAAGGCAGGCCATGTAGAACATAAACAGACTAATTATTCATCGAAGTTGTTTATTATTGAATTATTATTGAACACTTTGATAAAAACACTTAAACACTGAAAAGTAATATGCTTTATGTATTTTTTACCAATTGTTTTTAACAAAAAATCTAAAAGTCCATTCATTATATTTTCTCTTCTTAACAGTTTTTGATTACTGTTAGATTAGTTTATTTAATTTTAACACACCTTTATTTTATTTCATATCGGTAAATTTGCCTTCTGTTTTCTTCCTTCAATTAAAATTGCAGCTTTTTTTTTAAATTTTTAGAGGCACAGGCGCATTATAAATAATGATTTTTTATCTTAGGATAATTATTTTTTATTTTGAAATGTCTCTTTCGCTGTCGTAAGGAATTGCGTCCTGATGAGAACCTTTACGTTTTCCTTTAAAGTTTAATCTCGTAATAGTTTGAGCATTTTTGACGCGCGTACGTATGGAATAAGAAAACGCTTTTTATACTTTCTCTACAACCACTCAGAACTATTTTTTTAATATTTCTGATTAATTTGATTTATTTCTGAATTTTTTCTGAAACTAAAAATCTGCCCGAGATATGTGAGAAATAAATGAGAAGGAGAAAGATGTTTAAGATAACAGATATATTTGAAAAATAACATGAAAGAAGTATTTAAGAAACGACTTCCCAAAAACCTTTCATTGTTAACTAAAATTTATTTTTTATAAGATATCTTTGTAACACAAAGTTTTCTATAGTTTCTGATCCATATTTTTTAACTAATCTGAAACGTAGTTGCAACGTTTTGTGTTCTTTGTATTGAATAACTTCCGTTTCAACTGCACGGCACATTTCTCTGATTGGGATAATATTTTTCAATTAACTAAACTCTAACTCGGAAAATATTTTTCGTTTAAAATGCAGTCATTTTCTTAAGATTTGTATTTTTTTTTTTTAATTATAATACGCCATTCGAAATTTTGGAGCATGTTCAATAATAATACCGTTCAATTTCGGAGTTACCCTAATATGATGCTTCGTTACACCTTAAAATAATGCAATAATGCATAAATTACACGATACTGTGGTTTTAACAAAGAATATATAGGGGAGAAGAAGGAAATCTCTCATAGACCAGTTCCCACTGCAGGGAAAGCAACCGTAAGGAGCGAAAGGGAACAGAACTTGTTCCAAGGTCAAGAGAACTTGTTTTGAGGGGAGTAGGGCAATCTGCTGTTAGAGAATGTTTATATTTGCTTAAGCTGTTTTCTAAAAAAAAATTCTTTTGCTGTTTTTTTAAATCCTCAGCAAAATGAGTTTTTAATATGGGCAATACTACAAATTTTACTAATTATTTTGCGTTTAAATGTCTTTTTTATGTAGCTTCTACATTTTACATTATATTATAAATAAATGTGGGCAATAACACATATCATAAGCTATTATTTAATCAAAATTTTTCGTTTTTTATTTTAAGATTTATTTTTATCAAGAAATAAGAATAGTAGTTAATATGAATTATGTTGACGCATTGCAATGAAAACAAATTTTATAGCGCAAGAAGTTTATTTACAAGTTTAATTACATACACAATGTATATACAGCAAACATAAATGCATAGTTAATAAAAAGACTATTACATATTTTTTTTAAATTAAAAATTTCTCATGAACAATCAATAACATTTAATAGATTTCATATAATATGTATGGTAAATTACTATTTTAAAAAGAATATTTCTGCATGAAACTGTGTCAGCAATTGAAAACTGAATATTAATAAAATATATATAGAAAAACATTCAGGATCAGAAATTTATGACAATTGTTTTTAAAAATAAAAATTTTAATCGATCTAAATTAAACAAAAGTTACTCACCCACTACAAATTAAACAAGAATGTTGAATTTTTAAAGAAATGGATGTAAATGAAAATGAATATTTCATAAATTATAAATACAAATATTACTAGGTAAAAATGCATCAAACCAAATTCTAGAAATGCATGTTAATTTTAATAAATTAAACTTTAAACAGGGTTAATTAGCAAATTAAATACTACTGAAAAAATCATTAAATTAAACTGTAAAAAAATCTATAATAATGATTAGGATACATAACAAAAATAAATATCTAATCATTTCATAATAAGAAATAATTTAATTAGAAGAAAAAATATATATAATTAGTTCATCCTTTATTTATTTACAATTATCTATACATAGTTGCCAACATGGGTAGGAGAAAATCCAGAAGGTTTCACGAAATATAAATTTACTGATAACTAATGCATAATACACTAAATATTCTACATATAGAGATTTTTATTTTAATCGACAAATAAAACTTTTATTGCTGAAAACATTATAAGTGGTCTACAATATTTTCCATTTCTGAATGACATTTGATGCACTTAAATTTTAAATGATCAAGCAAACAGTTTGATCAAACAAACAGTCAGTGATATCCCTATATATTCCCCTATATATTCTTTGGTTTTAACTCGAATAAAAAAAATGATTCAATTTTGCACTTTGTAAAGAGCGTTAGAGAAAAATTTTCCTAAATATAATTGCGATTTGTTAGAAAAAAAATATGTGTTATGATCTGTTTTAATCAGAGTAATTTTACAATTAAAAAAAGATACTAAAAAAATAATAAATGAATAAATAAAGTTACAGTTACAAAATCCCACTCATTAAAAAAATTAGCATACTCCTTTTGAAGTTTAGTCTTTTTTTCCCCTTTTTCTGAAGTGTAGTCTTTTTTTTTTCCTTTTTTTGAAGCTTAGTCTTTTTTTTTCGTAACATTTTTTTTCCTTCAAAGTTTTCAATCAAGTTTTTTGTCCCGGGTACGCAGATTACTCGACTTTTAATAAACCTCTTAAATTGCATCTTATTAGTTAGTTTGAATATAGTATGTAACCTAAATTCATTTTAATACTTGAAAAATGAGCTTGAATGCTATAAGAAGGAAAATAATAAAGTCAAACAAATTAAGTTTTTTTTTTCATATTTAAAAATATTATTTAAATTTCTATTTCTCTCAACTAGAATGTTTTTAGAAAGGACATATTAGACTGTTGGCTAAAAGTTGTTAAGAGTCATTAACATAGCCTTTGTGACTTTTATCGTGTATGCAAGACGTCATAGTTCCTCTTTTTTCTTCAAATTTTTGACCTAAAGAAATCTAAATTAACTAATTAAAATTTCGTTCTGTCTATTTTCCGAAAGTTCACGCAGGTGCAATAATAACCATTGAAGTTTTTACAACCAATTCAGAGACTCTGAACACTTTTATTAAGATCGTTATTGTTGTTGTTTTTTAATTTAGTTGCCTTTTAATAATATCAGCTTCCAATTAATGATAATAGGTAGTGATGTTTGTCCGGTTTATACTTGCCCTGAATTCCTTACAGTGATTAATTAAGATACAGAGCTATTGCCCAATATACATTTCCTCAGTATTTTTTAAAGAGCTATTTTGTGTAAAGTGCTACTGCATGGTATTTCCTACAATGATGTTTTAATGGTTTAGTGCACTTATTGGCATTTTCTCTTTTTTTTCTTTTCTTTTCTCCAAGCTTTGGACATGTACCTAGGTCATTATGGACCCTTTACCATATAGCCCAAAGCTTGGCTACTGGTCCGGCTCCACTCCAGCCTAGGAACGAGCCCAGTCAGCAAGAATTTATTGAAAGCAAAAATATTTACAAACTTCTAAATATAATTTTGGCATAATTTTACAAAGTGGTAAGAATGAATAAAATAGATAGAGTTGTTGACATTTTACAATTTAGATATGTTTAACTAAGCAAATATCCAGGAATTCCAATTTCTTTTTGAATGTTTATGAGATAAATTTTTTACGGTACGGTAATAGTTTAATAATTTTGTTTCTTTTTTTTATTTTTTTTTTATAAGTAAACTTAGTTAAGGTTAATGTTCCAAAAGTACAATGAGGAATTCATAGATATCCGTGAAGTTAGAAGAGTTAGAAAATAAAATACAATAAAAAAAATAAATAAAACAAAGAATAGAAGTCTTCCAAGCAGTTACAAAAGAGCCTGTAAAACTTAAGAAAACAAAACATAGCATAAGTTATTTTGAGTTAATTTTTGTTCTAGAATTGTATGTGGGGACTTGTAAAGTCTGATTTTGGATAGGATTGGGAATTATTTCGAAGATTTGAGAACAGTGAAAAAGGTTTGAAAACATATGTGAAGATAATCATTTTTTATGATTGTTGGCAATCGNTATCGAAATGATAACTTTCTATGTTATAACACTACGATTAATCAACTCATTAGTACACAAACACAGTTATAATACCGTTAACACAAAGTACTAATCAGGCCAAAATCAAATTAAATTAATAATAAAGTGAATTAAATCGTTAGAATGTCAATTTATATGGAATCAAAACAGAATTAATAGGGAAAAACTTACGTTTTTGTTGTCGAACACAGTGGAAGATAATCCAAGTTATGGTACAGTAGCGGCACAGCGATAACACACAAATTTATGATAACAGCGCAAACGGTATTAAAACATAAATTAATTAAAAGCAATAGAAAAAATTAGAGGTCAGTGTTGGACAAGATTAAGATTGATTAGCGCTAATAAGTAACCGATGTGTAAATGTTACTGAGAAAAAAAAAAGAAAAAAAAAAGACTAGGTCCAAATCACAACCGAAAAAGTCTAAAAGGTAAATACGAGCAAAAGTTCAAGTCCCGATCGCGGAAGCCTCAACCGTCTATAGCAGCCGGTAGAAAGAACGCGATTCCCCTACCTCACGGAAGTCCCTCCGGCAGCGAGGCTTAATGCGAAATTGAAAAGTTCGAAGTTTGAAAAGTCCCGCGCGCGGACACACACCCCCGTCTACCGTCTCCGGTAGAAAGGGCTAGTATTCCCTTATCTCAGGGAAGCCCCTCCGGTTGAAAAACGGCGAAGTCTTAAAAAGTAGTTAAAAATTAACACAAAATAATAAAAATTATAACCACGTGTAGCTGAGAGATTATATTAAGTGAATAAATTAAAATTAGGAAGAAAGATTAAAATTAACCGCGAAACTAGGCGAGAAAGACGGAGCGCTGAGCGACACGTCCACACACTCCAATATACCCCCCTCAGAGCCCACTGTAAGATAGTAGACAACACCGGTGGGCGTAGGCATTTTCTCTACTAATATTTTTAAGGTTAAATGCCACTGTCTGGTATGCATTTGCTTGGTAGCCCTGACATACCATTGGTGAAAATTCATACTACGCCAAGTGCTCTGTACCGTTAATCATATAAAAAATTGCAACATAGTATGCCCTACACTAATACTTTTAAAGGTTAAATGCCGCTGTAGGTGTTACATTTGCCCGGTATTCCTTACAGTGAAATATTTTAAAATGATATGCCACTGTCCGTTATACATTTTCATGAAAATTCTTACAATGATGTTTTTTCAAAGTTTAGTGTTCTAAACTGGTACTCCCTAAGCTTATGTTTTTTCGAAAGTTTAAAGTAAAATTTGTGCATCATAAAAAAATTTGATTTATTAAATAAAGAATGTTGTATTATTTTTTATTTAATCAGCTGAAATAACATTTAAGAAAAAAGAAATAAAAGAAAAATATTACACTGCTTCTTTCTCCGAGACAGATTTAAATATCTTTAGCAACAAGATTAGTATAGATGACTCAATGAAAACATTCCCGATTTAAAAATTGATAAATTGCAAAGCAAATAATCTTATCAATTTTCATTCAAAATAACCTGCAGCTTTTGAAACTTTCTGAAAATGGCATAGAAACAACAGAGCTGCATATAAAGAAGTTATTTTTGAGAAAATAGCATTTTCATGGCTGTCGGGAAAATTGCCAGTCCCTTTAAGTTTTGAATTTTGGTTCAGAAAAGAGTTAAGACATTTAAATAATGTCTGTGCTTATGTGCTCCAGTAGAAAAAATCAGAGCTTAAACTTGAACCAAACTTACCAGTCTTATCAGAATGACGTTTCGTAGTGTTAAGTGCAGAGTTAAATTCACGGCTGACATATCTGAGGCTTTCTATACAGATAAAGGTTTTCGACTAGGAGAATCTTCATCATGCATAAAGAGGACAATGGACGTTCAAAATACGAAAACTCCTTAATATTTTGGGTTTTTGTTTTTGGTGATATTAAAAAAATTCACACTTTTCTGAATAATATACAGCAAACAGAATTGAAATTGGAACTTTTGTTAACGAGTTATAAGAGTTTCAATTTGTATGTTGTAAATCATTTTCAATGAAAAATATTTATTTTTCTCAGAATAAGATTTTTGGACGATTTTCTATCTTCGAAAAGTTCCTTGCGCATCAACTTTTGCTCTATTGCTCTGAAATTTTTTTCACGTATTTTTTGATTTTTGTTCTAAAGATAGAACTACAATTAGTTAGCATTGCACAAAAATTTGTGTTGCTAATATTTAAACGAAAGTTTATGAATAGTAATTTTTGATGAAAATTTAAGAGCGATGTGTAAAAAAACTTTTGATACACATTATTGCTCTATATTGTACCTGAAACAAGTTAAATACATAAAAGTACTTATAACCTCATTTTTTGTACAAAAATTATTTTGAAAAAAGCAAAACTGATGCGCAAGGGACATTTTACGTATTACTAATTTATCGTTAATTAAAAATATACTTTTAGCTGTAACTTGAAAAATAATTAACGTTTTTTTAAAAAAAATTATACACAAGCTTCTATTGAGCTTACCAACATTCAATAAAAATTTCATATGGCTAGGAGGAAAATTAAAATTTTTGGTTTTGAACGTCCCTTGAAAAAGCAATAAAAGAATTAACAACAAAGGCACCATTCTGCAGACATTTGTACAATTATTAGCGTACATAGATGATATTGAGCCAAATATACACTTTGTCGATTACGTTAATTTTTCTTTTTCATTGTAGAAAATAAGGTTGCGGCCAAGTACTTTTGACTTGCAGTGAGTGAGGAAAAGCCGAAATTTATGGTAAGCAGCTTCAAAGAACATGACGTGTAACTCCTCAGGATTGGAAATCATACATTTGAAGGGGTCACACAATTTAAGTGCCTTGTCATACTTATTACCAATAATAATGATATTGAAAGTCAAAATTAATTTCTGATAGTAGAGAAACAAATTTATACAAAACTCTAGTTAGACTAATTGCTTCGTACGTGAGCGAGAGCTGGTCAATCAATAAGTTTGAGGAAAATGGATTGTTAATTTTTGTAAGAGAGATTTTTTGATGAGCTCTTTTGGAATCGTTAAAGAGTGTAACATTTGGAGAAGTTTATGTAACCGTTAAGTATATAATAAATATAAACAAACTAACATTTTAAGAGTAATAAGTTCTAACGGACCAGCTGACCAGATCTAGATCCAGTCTAAATGTAGATCCAGTCTAAATGTAGATCCAGTCTAATATCTAGATGCAGTCTAAGATCTAGATCCAATCTAAATGTCAAAGAATTAACATTTTGAAACTACTTGGATTCAAGAAGAAGAAGAAGAGTTCCTACGAGTTGTCTGGACAGCGTAGAGAAGGATTAGAGAGTGTTTGGAGAAAACAGGTAGAAAAACCTTCAAATAAATTGTATTGCCTGGAGGAAACATACTGAGAAAGTCTTGGCTTACACTGGGCTGTAGTGCTGATGAGGAAGGAAATATTAAATTTTGAATTAATTACGAAAAGTCGAAAAAAGTTTTACGTTGTTGCTTTTTCGTTAAAATAAACCCACTTAGACGCTTTTGCACGGTATTATGTTTCAATGTACTGCTATATTGCTTCATTTTTGTGCCGATGTTTTAAACAGAGTGTAACTAACGAAAATAACTTTATAGTAGACACATATATATGCTATTATAATTTCAATTAAAATATATTAAACTTTAAAAAAAATTACCGAACCCGAAATTAATTAGATTTTCCAAAGGATTTATAATGTCATTTCGAACTGAAACCTAGAACTTTTTGTATTGCTGAAGAACCTATGAATATTTTTAGCTAGATAAATAATCAAAGTTCTTGACTAAAAGCTAATTAGTCTTAAATAAAAGTTAATTTTTCATTAGAAGCTTTGTCATAACAATAGATTTTGAAAAATCATCCAATTTAAGCGAAATAAATCAGCAAACTACCCAATTAGTATTCACTAATAAAAACACCTGAAAAACAAGGTTTTGAAAATTAATCAACTGACTCTTCAGTGAATTCAATAGCTTGCCTCTAAAGGCATACCTGCTGACAACAAGTGATGATTAAAATGTTAAGAAAATTCGAAAATATGATGATCTGGAAGCTTTTACGAAATACTTAGCATAAAATTAATTTAAGTAAGTATGCTTTTAGAAAATTATTAAAAGTGCAGTAAAGCAGAATCTTTGACTTTGCAGCACCTGGACTCACTTAATCTAATTGAAGGAATTATGCTTGTAAAAAATACAGTAACCTCTTTCCTAATGTAAGCAGTACTTTCTAAAATTTCATTTAGTGTAATTTTTCATATGCATATTGATTCAGTAAAAATAAAATTGAGAATGCATATATTTTTAATGTAATTACTTCAAAATATTTAGTTATTCTAATTAATTAAGTATAGAGCATATTTTATGAAACTTCATCAACAAGTTAAATTTTCAGGATTTGAAACGATTTTATTTTTATTTGCTCGACTAAAAAAATCATTTATTATTATTGAAAAACACCATAAAACATGTTATTTAGAGAAATATTGCCATATTTCTCCGGAAACGTTTTTTAAAAATTACAAATTTAATTGCCAAACATCGCTCGAAGCGAAAAACTCTTTTATTAATGATTGAGTTTTCACGAATTAAATTGTATGAACATCGTCGTTTCAATCGCCTTGTGATTGTACTAGTTAAACAGAGAGGAATACCGATAAATTTGCAAAATTAAACGCAAAACGTGTTTAGAAAAAAATAATTGATGGACCAAGAACCGAAACCGCATCAGAGTATTTCTCTTATGTACTAAGTTGAGTGCATTACGATTCAGATTCCACTTTGAATGCATTAGCTAAGTAATGATAAAGTTACAAATTTGTATGCAAAACCTGTTTGTAAAATTATTCTGAGGGATCAAGAACCCGATCTGCAACTGGAAATTGTGTACCAAGTTGAGTTTATTACGATTCAGATCCCACTTTTAATGCATTAGTTAAATAATGATAAATATCAATAAAGTTGCAAATTTAGACACAAACCTGCTTGAAAAAAATTGCTGAGAGACCGAGAACTCAAACTGCAACAGGGTTATTCCTTGTGTATCAATTTGAGTGCATTACTATTCAGATCTCACTTTGAATGCACTAACTGAATATTTGAACAATTATTATTAAAAATTGCCCATTGCACAATTTTTTGAAGAAAAAAAAATCATATTTTAATTATTTAATTAAAAATTTAAATCTATCAATAGATACGCTTAATCAGTTAATACCAATTCGAACTATTCAAAGCTAATTACTAGAGGTCTATACAGTAATACTGAAAAAACTACTGGATGTGCGAGTTTAACTAGAGATCAACCATGTTGTATTTTTTAATTTGTCCGATTTAAAACATCCTTTTTTATTTTTGCACTGTAAAAACTACTCTGCGATATTTTTTCGAATTCATGTTGAACAAACCAAAAAATTGCTAAGCGATGCACTTTGCTTCAAGCAAACACCAAGTATAGCTTTCATATTCAATTTAAAGGGTGTAATTAAATCTGAGCCTCTGAAATGAAACAATATTACACCAATATCATGCGCATAATACAGTAAATGAGTTATATTTGTTTCCGAAATTACCAACGTTGACACACTTTGGATTTATAGTACAGTTTGTTAACATCGAGTAAAAGTTGAAGTTAGTTTTTCTTCAGTAATTCTTCATCAAAATATGTACAGTGCACGAAAAAGAACCAGTCTGACTAACTTTTGATCAAATGATCGGATCTTCACGTTCTATTTCTCAATCTTAATAGTTAGAAGAACAAACCTCAATTATGCTAATTAATTAGTGCAGGCGATATCTTAAGTTGCAAAATCAGGCACAAAAACGTACTTTCTTAGAATAAACATGCCTTTTTCTCGACGGATTCGGATTTACTGACCTGCATAGTGCAAGGGGAAATCGCAATCTGGGAATCAAAATGAAAATATGGTCTCAGTAGTTTGGTCAAGAGAGCGGTCAAAAGTTTGGACCCTTTAATGCTAATTTGACTTTTCTGCATATTTCGCTTTATCTCGAGAACTTTTTAAACCAATTTAAAAAAATTTGCACATGATTATAAAATTTGTTTATCAAAAGATAATTCCATCGAAAAAAGTTTTTTATAGTTGAGGTTTATTCTTTTTTTAATTTACATAATAATGTGAAGAAAAAAAAATTTTAAATCGCAATTCAATTTTTAATATCATGCTATTTTAAGAAATAGAATGCTATTTCAAATGGCAAAATACGATATATATGAGCAATCGGTCGCATAATGTCTGAGAAATAGAATTTTAAAAATACGACTATTTTAAAATTCGAGCAAGCAAGCTTGAATTAGTTTATTTTATTTACTTATTTACTTATTTATTGATTTGCAAGCTTACGTACTCATCTGAAAGATAGGCTCATTTAAAAAATATCCCTGTGTAGCATCACATAAAAAAATGAAGAAATTATTTTAGAAATGAAAGAAATGAGCTTTAAATGCATTAGACAAATTTCTTTAAGCCCAAAATCCATTTATTTGTGTGCAACTCTCAAATTCTGCATAATTTGAGGGACTTAATTTAAACATATTACCTCGTGAAATTATAACCCAAAAAAAATATACGATTTTGTTTATTTGAAACTTCATTATAGGTATTGTTGTAACCAGATAGTAAGATAAATTATTTTCCTTTTATTCATATATCGAACAATTCCTTTCTAAAAAGCATCACAAAGTAACTATTTCTTAAAATCCCTTAGAGCTGAAGGTGCTCGTCAAGCGTTAATTAAGCAGAATAACACAGCATTCTCTAAGGCCATATGTCATCGGCTATTCAAGAAAGAATGATTGACTATTTTAAGTTGTCTATTTAATTTCCTCTGATAGTCAATGAGAAAAAAAAGAAATTCTACTTTATTCCAAGTCGTTAAAACGCTTTTAATACAAAGTCAAGAATTCAAATTATAATTCTATTTCTAACCGTTATCTTAGAGGACTTATTTGCTTTACTACGTGTTATTAAATATTAAGTTTATTAAATTAATGAAGACATTTTATTAATTAAATCAAATTACTAGAGGAAACTGCGAAAGTAAATATTTCTAATCAAGCATTTTTTGGGTGTTTCAGAGGAAAAAAGAAATTCATTTTAATCTTGAGTTAGTTTTATTTTTCGCCGAAAAATTAGTATAAAATCCTGCCGAATTAGCCATAATATAATTAATTTAATTAATTTAATAAAATAATATATTCAAAAACCAAGTTTTTCAAATGCACTAAAAAGGAAAAACAATTTTATTTTTGTCGCATTTAAAATGAAAAATGACAGTTACATCATTTTCGAAAAACGTTTTGGAAAGTTTGAGTTGTGGTTGAAATTTTTTTGCAAAAAGGATTCGCTATATTTTCGTTTTATGTGTGACAAAAATAAAATTATTTATCCTTTTTCAGTCCACTTAAAAAAAATTTTAAAACTATTTTTCGTTTATTGTCAGTTCAATGTTTTTAGTTAGTTTAAGCCGAAAAAATGGTAAAACTGGACAAAATTTTTGAATTTGTAAAAAAATATGTTTGGCAATAAATTTAACTCGCAACGTTCAGAAACAAATTAGGAATAATATTGTTATCATTCTCAGAATTTCAGTACAAATATAAACAGTTTTACTAGTCTGAAAGTGGTCGGAATTTTAAGAAGCAATTACTTATACTTAGCGAAAAAAAATGTATAAACTCTCCTCGCAACAATCAAGAAACAATTATAACTCGCGCTGCTATAAGCCACGAAGCTTCAGTTAAATTGTAACTACCTTCAAAATGATCGAAATTTTGACTGGCAATAAAATCTGCTGGTAGCAATAAAAAAAGGATAATAACTCTCACTATCATCAGCCACTAAGCTACAGTTTAAATGCAACTGTTTTAGTAGGGGAAAATGACCGTAATTTTGATTAACAATAAATTTTGTTTAAAATGGTCAGAAAATAATTGAAATTTGTTTTGTCTTCAGCCAGAAAACTGCTACTTTAGCTAGTGAAGCAGTAATCTAAACTACGATTGCACCCTTTTTACCTTCCCACATAAGAAAAAAAGTTAATTAAAATTTGGTTAAGTTGAGATCATTCATGAAATTCAGTTACAACGTTAGAAAAGTGATACTTTATATTTCTCATAAGCACCAATGAAAAGATATATTGAATTGATTTTCAGGTATCTTCATGCACTTTTTAATTTCCTTTGAATATTTTTCTTAAGGCTCATTATTTCTTCTTGAAATATTTTTTTCCTACAAAGATGTAAGCATTAATTTAATAAGTAGCATGTATAAAAAAAAATTAATTTTTTTTAACTAGAAAACACAAAATTTGAAAAATTAACAATGTTTTAAAAGAATCAGAATGTAGTTTTTTATAGAAGAAAGAAAAATATAAAAAGAAACATCAAAGGTTAGATTTGCTAAGGAAAATTGAGTCTCACTGACGGAAAAAAAATCTTTCATAAATAAAATGTAATTTAATTAAGTTTAAAAAAAAACTTGAAGATTAAATTAAACAAGAAGTTTGTTTTTTTACTATTAATGATTGAATTAAATCTGAATAATAAGTAAATATATACGAATTTCCAACTATTCAAAGCTATAAGTTTTAAGGCAATTAAGTATAAACTAACAATAACAAAAGTTAAATATGTATTTTTAAATAAAATTTTGCAAAACGTATCACTTCTATAAGTTTAAAATTTGAAGAAAGAGTAAATTAATTATTTTTACAGGAAAAGCTCTAAAATTCAATCAAGACTGTTAAATTTGTAACATATCATTAAAATATTAGACAGTTATAATGGTTTTTAACATATCCCTCGAAGTACCAATTCTAAATCTGTACGAATATTGAGGAATAAAAAATATACATTGAACTGGGTGCTTGCAGCTCCAGAAGAACTGAAGTGATTATGACTAACCATGCTATTAAAATCTGATTTAGTTGGATATCTGTAAGCAACGTCACGCGTGTGTGTCGAACCTGATTGGAATCAGAATCGACAAATGTCGCGATATACCTACAATGACGTCATTTGCAGGTATCTAATTTCTCTCAATCTTAATGAACAAGATACAATCCAAAAAGTTAGGCACACTTTAAGTGAGTTAAAGTAGTGATGTCAGTTTATTCCGTTACATATTCATCCACAATAACAGATCCAGGTTTCTAACCCCTATAATAAAGATGGAAATTAACCACAATTAAAAATATGGTTCCGATAGTTAAGTTACGATAGCAGTCCAAAGTTAAAGTTCCTTAACACTTTGCTAGCAGAACAAATTGCCCCTCATTGTAAGTTCCCCAGCTGACCCCACATTTCTTGAAAGCCACAACCAACTATTACCAAAACCGAGGATATACCCGATCAGTCATGTTTTAATAGTTAACAAAGCTGGATATCTCCTCGATCAGTTGGTCAATTGCCAATATATAGGAAAAGAAAGAAGCTTAAACAGGATAATAAAAAAAGGAGTATAGCTTGATCCGGCTAAATGACAAGTAAAAGGTGATCAAGATGTAGAAATTAAAGATTAGATTTCACGACATTTTTTTTCAAAATGTGGAATGATCCCCAGAAGTCAAGATGAGCAACAAAAGAGCAGTTTCTAATGATTTTAGAAAGCCCCGACTTTTAGTAATGATTCATGTTACTATGGTAGTTTATAAAAACTATTAAATTGACAGCTGAATAAAAAGTAATAAGGAGATTTTTATCAAACCAGCTGAAAAGTAAAAATAATTTTATTAATAATCTCTACTGAGTAATTTCTGTAGGTTGTATGATTTTATTTTATTTTTATCAATAAACACTTTAAAGGAAAATTTTTATCAACCATACTAGGTTTAGGATGAATACTATATTCTGAGAAAAAAAATATGGTCGAAACTACCAAAATATGGTACAATTAGCAATTTTTCTAGTTCTAGGAGAACACCAAAACACTTTGTAATTTTTACCAAAGCGCTTTGGTAATGATCTTGTTAAAATTAACAATAAAATATTATTTTATAATATGTGATATAATTTGGTCGATACATTAAAGTATGGCATAAAAACCATTTATTCAATTAAATTTACGTTCCAATTTTGTTGTTGTTGTTGTTGTTCATTTACGTCGCACTAGAGCTGCACAATGGGCTATTGGCAACGGTCTGGGAAACATCCCTGAGGATGATCCGAAGACATGCCATCACAATTTTGATCCTCTGCAGAGGGGATGGCACCCCCGCTTCGGTAGCCCAACGACCTGCACGCGAAGTCGAGCACCTTTCCAATTTTGAATTTTTTACAAAATGTGTGGGAATAAGAACTATATTTTTGAAAGCAAAAACAAATTTTCGGTAAACCATTACCATATGAACGTGAAAATTGCCAAAAGAATGGTTTAAATACTGTATAATTTGGTTTTATTAATCAGAATTATGGCTTTTTTACAGGAAATGTCATTACCACACAGTACGATAACTTTACTAGAATTTTTTTCTTCATTTATTTTTAAACACTTTTTCACTTATCACTACTGTTTCCTTTGGAACGAGTTTTAAATGATTTAATTAAAATAAACATTAATTGCTTCATCAAATGTATGTAAAATGCTTTAAAGTATGCTCCAACAGACCAATACTGTGTACATTAATTTTATTAATCCAATCAATTTCAATAAAAAATACTTCATAACATAAATCAAGTTTTATACGACTGCCTAACACACTTACCGAAGAATCACTAATTAATTAAATATGAAAATTCTGAAATGTTTTGAGATAAATTGTTTCAATGCAAGAAAAAGTTGTAATGAAGAAGAAAAATATAAAATGCTTTAATTATCTCGAAACTGAGTTTAAAGGAAAAGAAATGTAACCGTTCTAAAAGAAGAATAAAAAAATAATTTTTCCCCATTCCAGAGATATACTTGTATAATTGATATTTAATAAAATAAGAACATCTAAAAATTTTCAAGATTTTAGATTCTCTAATAGCCTTTAAATTATCATATAAAGTGTATCAAACAAATATACCAAATAAATAAACATATATGTGATTTACTGGGATTTTATAAAATCTAAGTAAATCATTTTAATGAGTTCAAAAGAAACAAAGTGTACTTGTTTGGCTTTACTGGTAGCATGAAGGTTTAGCTTCTCTAATTAGAAGATTACTGCACGTAGTGAATGCTAAAATCTTTAGTTCTTTCTAGTTTGCAACTTGTTCGGGATTAGCTAGCTTAATAAGTGCATAGATAATTTTTCAAAAAGGATTTTTAACTAGGCCATGTAAAGTCTCAAACTCAGAATTAAAAAAAATATATAAGCCGCTTTCATATAAGAGCCCTTGTCATTAATTGACATTTTTATTTATTTTTATTGATCAACATTTTGTGTTATAATTTCTCTTTCAAAAAGCTTGAATTCATTTATTTTAAATTATTCGACTCATTCCTTTAGTTATTATTTAAAAAATCAGCGTTTTTTTTTAATTGCTCCAAATCTTGTTTTATCTGCTCTTTGCATCTCTTTTTAGGTTTTCTCTAGATCTTATATTGGATTTCTGTTTAATAATCTTTTATAAAAAAAGAGCCACGGTGGCTATTGGGATAGAGCATTCGCCTTCCAATAAGGTGAAACGGGTTCGAAACCTAGCGATGGCTGGTTCATACGAATTCCGCATCCGGATCGAACCAACCACAGTTCTGACTTAAAATATAGTCAGTGGTAGACATATCATGGGTTAGAGTCCCTTTTACGCCAGGCTAACCACGGAAATTTTTTGTGATTTTCCTCTCCATATAACGCAAATTCAGGTTAGTTCCCTCAGAAAGGCATCCAAGAAGGCAATTTTCTCTCAATGCTTGATCCAGGAGTTCCCTTGTCTTCTGGATTGGGTTCAAAATTACAAGGATAGGGAGTTGAACGTTAGTAGCTGTAAAACAAAAATTGGGTCGGCTATTCAATACTTCTTTCAGAGTCTATTCTTTGTATACGTCCAAACCATGGGATTCCTTTTATTATTATAGTTGCCTGTTTTTTCTACATTTACCATAAATCTTTAGTCGTCCTGGTTCTCTAGTGTATGTTTTCCCATGCACGAAGAATATCCCGCATATGCACAAAAAATCTTCCATAAAAGTTTCCATTAACGTTGTTTTTCGAGGCTCTGTCGCCAAGAAAAATAAAAAGAGCCATAGTTTAAGTGCTTTATACTTGAAATAATGAGATGATTTTAAACCACATATATAATCTTGCCATTAAGAATTATCTGGGCTTTAAAACAGGAAAATAACTTGAATATTTTAAAAGTTATTAAACATTTTTAAAAATTTCCAATTTTACGACATTCTTCCACTTAGATTAAAACTATCGAAATTTCTGCCTTATTCTCAGTTTTCGCAAATTTATATGAGCCCAGGTAATGTAACATTGGAGTAAGTTTATAAAAACAAACAATCAGACCACAAACGTTTTTCATTTTCACAACTGCGACTTTTCTCCATTTTGACATTTTGCGCCATTATCAAAATAAGCGTAGACAGCTCTGGCTCTAGATACTTGACCTTAAATTCATAAGTAACGGTTGCTAACTCACAGCAGTTATAAAAATAGCATATTATTTGCAAAAAAAGCATAATTTCATACGTTACGACGGAGCTTTCGAAAAACAGCCTTAAAATATTCTTCAAATATCAGAACCGCTTAAAAGTAAAGGCCATGTCTCCAATCCATATAAAACAATTGCTCGAATTATTTCTTTTATTTAGAATTTTAAGTTAGCTAGAACTCTATAGTTTTTATAAAACATGATAACATTTCATTTGCTTTCATCAGCACAGAATTTAAATTTTTCTCACAGTTAGGAAGATAATTTAGTGCATATATGTATTTGTTATTCCGTGCATTTCTCTAGATAACATAAAAACATAATGGTCTTCCATTTCTTTTTATTGGCTGGATTATCACAAAGTCGAATTCAGTTTTTACACTTAAATTTCCATACTTTTTTTGGTTATCATCACCATAAAATTAATATAAGTGATACTCTTCTGTTAGCCGGGCTCAAACGAATAGTTGCCAAAACGTGTAGACCTCCGTCAACTTCAGTTTTATTTTATTTTCCTTTTTTTAAATATTTTTAAACACATTAAAATTAAATTAAATTATATTGTATTAAAAATTAATTTAATTAAATTAAATGAAATAAATACATATCTTCAACTGAAACAAAAAATGAATTTCTTGCTCCCATCTAAAAATCTTGTCCCCACCTAAAAGTCCCACAAATTCATACAAGTTATTTTCCATTAAAATATTTTCGTACCCCCTAATTTAATGGTATTCATCCGTACTGTTTAATTTTCTTATTCTACTCCGCTATTATTGCGCTTTGTTTTATTTTGATTGCTTCCAAAATTATGAATTCAAAAGTGAAAGAGTCATTTCCTCATAATAGCCTAATTATATGATATTACCTTATTACGCTACTTTAAGATGAACTTATTTAATTAAGTGTCTGAACTTATTAACACATTTAAAATTATTACTTTTAGGAGAAAATTACATCAATATACTATTATAAATTAAAGGGATCCTTTTAATGATTAAGTACTTAACGATTAGCTTCAGGCACAGATCGTATTTAATATATCAGCCTGTTTGGTAAGCGAAAATATTAAATTACGGTTGTGAAGACACCGAATTTGTTGTAACAATATGCCTTTAATTTTAAATACTATTTTAAGAAGTGCTTACTAAACAAAATTATTTATGTTAATTAATAGATTTTAATGGGATTACAAGAGAAATATTTTTACCAGGAAAGTAGGGACACAAGCGTAAGGAAACAGAATTATTTTTAGTGCATATGTGACCGACAAAGTATGAAATGCCGGCATTATATATAATGCCTGACGTTTTTAGGCAAAGTATGAAATAGAAGAAGTATTACATATTTTGCCTAGGCATTATATATAATGACGGATGCTATTCAGGCAATGTATGAAATAAACCTCCTGATGAGGTTATTATGTAAATGATGTGCATGTTACTGTGAATGACCAAAATCAGTGGTTGTTGACTTTCACCGGTGCATGTTGACATTCACATAGTCGCTTTGGTGAATGTCCGAAATATTTATTACATCCGATTTTATATTAATTTATTCGTGGATTTGATTACATTTATTCGATATTTTAATGCTTACTAACAATAGATTAGAAGAAACATCAGTGTTTGGAGTATCGGTCAAATATATATCGGGCAATGATACTTGACCTTAAGAAAACATCAGTGTAGGGTATACCGGGTAAATTTATACCGGGCAATGTGTTTTTATGGTCATACTATTGCCCGGTATACCCTGCACTGATATTTTTTAAGGTTCAGTGCCACTGCTGGTTAATTTTAGGCATTATATATAATGTCGGATTTCATACTTTGCCGGTGACACATATATTTAAAGTGAATAATTTCAACTATCGTTGAAAAATCCTTTTTTACAAAGAAACAATAATTGCTAGACAATAATCGGAGTAGATAAGTAGTAGCGAAAAAGGGACTTATTCTCTTAGTATCAAATACAATGAAACCTCCTGGAATATCTATCTCTATATAGCGACCTCCTCTATATAGCGACCGCTTTTGGGAGGCACGGAATTTTTTTCATCTACAAACCTTGAGAGGAGATCATCAATACCTCTCCCAGCGACCTGGCAAACCTCTGCATCAAATGCGGAAAGGGTTAAATAAGGAAACATGAAAAAAATATCATAACAAAAACTATTAATAATATAAATAAATACATTAAAGTGCATTCAAAATATTTGTGTAAGACTTATACCTTGAGAGATCTTTTTGACGATCTCTGAAAGAGATCAAAATTCTCAGATTGCAGTCAGAATGCACTAAAGACGATGCTATCTATGATTTACTTCTAGAGTTGAAAGTTAAATTCAAAAAATAAAGTTATTTTAGAAGAAGAAGAAAAGCTACGCATCTCAAACAAACAAACCTCTTCGCATTTCTTAATTCTAATTTTCATGATATAAAATTAAATGCAAACTTAAACTAAAAAAATAATTGCTTATTTATTTAAAATAGTTCTGTCTTTCATAATTGAAAAATTTGTTTTCGCGCATAATTATATCAGTGAGGATCATTTTTATTGACACGAAATTTTATGAATCAATCCGGTTTCCTGTTGCCAACACAAGTGGCATTTCGGCGACAAGAAAATTACGCTGACTAAAATTATAATCGTTTGCGTGAAATCATCTACATGCGATAACATTTCAATGAAGGTAACCCGTAAGAACGACGAACCTCCATTAACGACCATTTTAACGTGGAACAAAGAATGTGGTCACTCCCGAGAAACTTCACTGCAATTTGTTTCTGGATCCTACCCACCTAAGCCAATTCTTATGGAGCATGAAAGCATGTTTATTTTACTCATAAATAGATAGTTAATCTTTTTTAATTAATTCCTTAATAGATCTCATACACTGTCTACCAATAAGTATTTGGGCACCTATGCAAATAACTATATCTGCGGTCCTGATATACGTCACGCCCTCCGTCGGTATATATCGTGTAGGGAACAACATCGGCATTAGTCCCATGCAAGATGCCTACTGCACTATTTTGGATGACAATGTGCTTCTTACGTTGCGGCAGTTCCACGGGGTGAACCCCTGTTACTTCCAGGACGACAATGCCAGCTGGCATGCTGCGAGGGTCACCAAGGCTTGGTATGGTGCCAATGGGGTTAATTGAATGGACTGGCCTGCCCAAAGCCCAGACCTGAACCCTATCAAGAACCTCTGGGACGAGTTGGATCGCCGAATTAAGGGGTGTACTACCCGTCCAAATTCGATGAAGGAACTTACGTGTTGTCTCCAAGTCCTTCTCTTTCTTCCGAGTGGAAGAAAATACCACTAGCCGTCACAATGGGACTTGTCGAAAGTATGCCCCGAAGGGTTCACGTTGTAATTGCCTCTCGTGGAAGCTCTACCAACTATTGATTATGAATAAAGTTTGTTTTTCTTTTCAATCGCACGTGTCCAAATACTTATTGGTAGATAGTGTATTAGTTTCGAGCTCATNACTAGCCGGCACAAAGGGACTTATTGAAAGTATGCCCCGGGTGGTTCACGCTGTAATTGCCTCTCGTGGAAGCTCTACCAACTATTGATTGTGAATAAAGCTTGTTTTTCTTTTCAATCGCACGTGTCCAAATACTTATTGGTAGATAGTGTATTAGTTTCGAGCTCATTTTATTTAAAACTTCAGCTTCCCTTCAATATGTTTCAGTACAACTCAATTAAAATTATTATTCATCATCAGTTGCACATTTTAAATAGGTTCTTTTAAGCGAATTATGCCAACGATTTTAAGCAGTTATTCGGAATTTATTTCTTATTGTTAAGTTTTATTTTGCTTTGACACCTTTACGCGTCAATGACGCGCTTTTGTCCCACCTTCTGCGCCTAGAGTTCCCCAGTAGCACTAAAATTGAAATAATGCGCTAATTCCTTTAAAACTCAGTTATTTTAGTTTGAAAAATAATTATCAATCGCAATCAATAACCATATTCACTAATACAACAATACAGTACGGCAAGTCTTCCTGAAAGACGAGTTATATCATCCGTTGCGATGAAAGAGTTAAATTATTTTAGAGCAAGCGACATAAAATCAAAAACTATTTCTTTTTAATAGTTATTCTTAAAACATCATTGACAAAAATAAACGAAGTGACAGAAAATATAGATTTCTCATTTTAATATGAACTTTTACAAGTGTCTTGTGTCTAGAAATTTTTCTAACTATACAACTTAGATCTTTCAGTAAAGAAGTTTAACTCCTTTGAAAACAGTACATGAAATTATATGAACAATTGTATGCATAGATCATGTGAATTATAGACCACAATAAAATCTACTAATATAAACAAAATTATGGCTACTTGAAATACCAAAAATATATTTCTGCGGCTACTGCTTAGAAAAAAAAGCAATCAAATTTTTAAAAAGAACTAAAATGAATCGAAGAGCCATTAACATAATTAGAGTATATCTGCAAGTTATTTTGTACATATCAATCAATAATAAATATCAAGTATCGATTAGTAACACTGCGTAGGAAAAAAAATTAGCTATGTTTATCGAACTGCTTCGTGAAGACATTTCTGATAAAAATAAAAAATTAAAGAAAAAACGTAATTGTGGTTATAAAACCAAAACGGTATTTAAACCATTCACATGATAATGGTTCCCCTGAAATTCAGGTTTTCAAAATTATAGTTCTTATTATCACACATGTAGTAAAAAAAGACTGAAAAATAAAATTAACCGAATAAATGGTATTTATGCCGTGCTCAAATGTATCTTGTTACGAATTGTCAAATTTTAACTCATATTATAAATTTTATTTTGCTTTTGTTATTTTTACCATAACACTTCGATAGAGGCCGGGATAGCTAGGTTGGTAGGGCACTGGGCCATTGTCCAAGAGTTCGTCAGTTCGATCTCCGACGGCCGAAGGCTCCCCGTGTAGTAAATGGCGACTGATGCACGTTAAATCTGTCGAGTCGCAAAGTCCTCCATGTTCACATAACAAATCAATACCTCTGGGGGAACTGACCCAGGAGTTTCCTTGTCTTCTGGATTCGCTCAAAATTACAAGGCTGCGGAGTTGAACATTAATAATCGTAAATCCAAAATTGGGTCAGCTGTTTAACGATGTATATAAAGAAGAAAAAAACACTTCTATAAAAAAAAAAATACCATGATACCGTGCTTTTTGGTATTCCCATAGAGCCAGAAACACGGTAAATTCTACCATATTCTGTAAGCTTTGATCATACTTTTTTCTCAATGTTGAAGTTCTAAAAAAATTTAAATTATGTTAAAAATACTAAAATTTTAAAAACTGTCAACAAATCACAAAATTCTCCAATTATACATAGTAAAATACTGAAACTAACCTTTAAGTCTTCATTGTTTATTTCATTCAAAGAGCAACTTAGTTTTTTGGAAGAAATCCTTTTTATCTTTTAAATTTTTATTGTAAATATCTTTTTACTACAAAATATTCAAGATACAGCTCAAAAATTTTCAAAATAAAATTATAAATATAATATAAAATTACAGACAGCATAAAAGTCAATAAATTACCTAAAACTTTTGTCTATTATTCTTTTCGTGCTATTACTAAATATTAGAAAAGTAAACCTTTCTTCAATAAGGTCAAGAAAATTAATCAAACTCTACTAAAAATATTTCTAAATTACGAGTTTCATTTATATTTACCTTATTCTGGTAGTTTTGACCATACTTTTTTTCTCAGGGTATGTCATTATCAATTGATACTTAAACTATTTATGATAAATCCAAGCAATAGCTTATGAAAATTGCTTTCGTTTTCAAATTTTTATCAAGCATTGAAACGCTGAACAAAGCTAACTGAATATCGCGTTGAAAACTAATTGAATATCAGGAATTAAATAAAATTATATTTTTTATTACCTTGGGTAAAGTCATAAAAATAAAAAAATTTCTGAAAGATAACGAAGTAATGCATTATTATTAGCTGATTAAACACGATTATTAAGCAATGCAATGCATAAAAAATAAAAATGTTCATCAAATCAAAAATTACAAACTGTCGCATGGGATTTTACAAAACTGAGTTTGATTTAAAAAGCTTATAGACCTCCATCTCACATCAATTTGCATTTTTCAGTATGAAATAATTTCACAATTTACATTTATGAAAAAAAAATTATTCTCAAGGGAAATTATACAAACTGTGTGAAGCAAAAAAGAAATCTTTAAATAACTTTTGAATAGCAAGGCATATTAAGATTTCATGGATAGCAGATCTTGATTAAGGAAACATTTTGCTTGCAAAAAAACCATATTTAATTTGAGAATAAAATATAGAATAAAATATTAATTTTATATGCTGAAAATATTTTTTTTGCTGAATACACGGAAAATATTTTTTGTAGAGTGTAGATTGAAGTACTGAAACGCAGGAAATATACGCAGTAATAATGGAATGATTAAAATAATTTTGCATAACAATAAATCAAAAAATATTTTTAAAAAAAATAAATTAAAGTCCTTTCATTCAATTTTGTAAGTAGATTTTTTTAGCAGAATGAAAAGACTAGGAATTATCAAATGAAAGGACTAGATTATGAATTAAATATTCAAATGAGTAAATAAAAAAAGGTAAAATGTTTGTTAAAACACATTTTTAATGTATGTATTTAGAATTGAAAAGTGAAATCCACTTTAATTGGATAAAATCTAAGGCTTATCAGTTCATTAGAATATACAATTAAAACAATAAGAAAAATTACAAAAATTAATAGCTTCACAATTATTACAAAGAAAGTACACAAAATATCACACACAAGTAAATGTAGATTTTTCTAACGCATTTCGTATTTCGGCTACGAAATAATACATGTAAATCATTTCGCTTGTTGTGTATTGCTTGCAGAAATATAAATAATTTAAAATGTAAGTCTAGACAGAAGAATGTGTAAGGAATCGCAAAAGTTTTCTCCAAATGCACGATAACTAATGCAGTAGTAAAAAATCACATTAACGAATCCGAAAAAAAAATTTCAAGCGATTTCTTGTTAGAGTTCTGATTTAATTAATAAATTGATGTTAAAAAAAACTGGAGTCAAACACAGAATTATGCAGAAACTTTTGAATTCATTACTCAAAACAATAGACTTTTTATTCTAAGTTTATAATTTTATCTTTTAAATTTAATCTTTTCAATCGCAAATATTAAAATTCTTGTTTAAAGGGAGGAACCTTGAAATAATTTTAATATAGAATCCACTTATAACGAGATCGAATTTAAAAGAACTCCGGGTTTGACATAAAAATGGAGTTTTTTGTTTATTATGATCTTATAATCCTATTAGAGTATACTGTATTAGTCAGATATTTGCTTGTTTTGTTTGTTTGTTTTAAATATTCATTTTGTCTTGAATTCACCAATTAAAATAATTTTAGAAGCATTAAATAATAATAAAAAAAAATTTTATATGGATGATGAGAATTTTATACACGAGGTGATTTACGGTTAAAATTTAAATTGAACAAGATTTTGTCAATTTAAAGAATCATTTCAAATAAATATGAATAAATACACCTATACCTATTATTTCATTTTATAAACGTCATTGAACAGCCGATCCAATTCAATGAGCTTACGACTACTAATGTTCAACTCCGTAGCCTTGTAATTTTAAACCTAATCCAGAAGACAAGGGAACTCCTGGATCGAGCATTGGGAGAAGTTTGCCTTCATGGAGGACTTTTTAATGGAGGTAACCTGCATTTGCGTTACATGGAGAGAAAGACGACGAGAACCTCCCACGGTTAGCCTAGCGGCAATGGGACTCTAACCCATGATCCGTCTACCACTGAGGATATTTCATGTCAGCACTGTGATCGGTGCAAGCATGATGCGGAATTCGTATCGACTGGGATTCGAACCTGGTTCGCCGCATTGGAAGACAAACGCTCTATCCCCTGATCCATTGCCGCTTACCTATACCTATTGTCTAAAAACTGTATACTTGGGTTGTTAGTTTCTTTGTTTGCTTTTTGTTTTCAATTTCACTGACCCTGAGTTTGAATGTAGCGAGTGGCAGCACTGAAAAATTGTGGTGAATTATCTTACCAAATTTGATGTTAAACAACTCAAAACATTATCTGAATGTACACACTTATTCCGGGTTAACTCCAAATAGATCGCTCATAAAAGATTTAAAAGGTGCAATTTAAATCCGAATGCTAAAGGGAAAATTCCACCAATCTCACGCGCCTTCACACCATAATTAAATTAGTTTCGCTTCCTGATTATTATATTTCTTTAGAAATACTTTTTTGGTAAGTTAAGTTGCTTGATATTTTCATGTGGAAGAGCCATTATACTTTTTAGTGTTTTTGCACTTAAATATTATTTCAATAAGTAAGACTTTTATGATAAAGACAGTTTAAGATTTTTCTTCACACTAGAGCCTGCGGGGTGACACAAAAGACCGAGAGCTTGCCTTCTAATGGTTCGCATCACAGTATTGACTGATCGTACAAATGCTGCCACATAGCTGACATAGTTATTTATAGAATTTTTATTAAAATAACAGAGTTTGTTTAAGCATCGAAGTTTGTTAAAATAACAGTACTTATCTGCTTAAAAAACAGGCGTCTGTTTTTAAATTATAGTATTTTTCTGTGAAATAATCGGTTTTATACTGATATACCAACTGGTAGTGCTTTTCCGTAAATATAAAAGAAAAATTTTTCAGGATTTTATATGTACTTTTTTTCACTGTCATGGTTTTGAATTATGCAATAACGAAAGTGATTTTACTTAAACTAAAGAAAGACTGAAAATATCTCTTGGAAGTTAAAAATGCCTTTTCAAGCTATGATAATATACATATAAATCACAAAATCGTATACTATTTAGGATAAATTTTTATGCAATTTCAGAATATATTAGCATAAATTCATCTGAAAATAAACAAGGTCATGATGAATTTCTCAGACACATTGATTATTTTGATAGCGTGGAACATATCAGGAATATTGCAGTTAACGCAACGCAGCAATATACTTTCTGTCAAATATTTCAAATTAGCAAATGTACGATACTAAATAATACAAAAACTTTGACTTCGTCTTATATAGGTCATCGTTTAATTCTATCGAATATTTTGAGAGATTGTGTTTCTGTATTTTGAGGTACATATATTTAGTTGCGATAGTCTACAGGAACTATGTTTAATAGTCAAAATTATTGAGTGGATTAGTTCAATGAACCATTATAAAAATCTCAAAATAATTTTATTTATTTCGCATATTTCTTCAATTTTTGAGAATGTTAAAAGGAGTTTTTGGTTCTTAAAAAGTGCTTAAAACCAAAATGGTATACTCAATGGCTTATGAAAAAGAAATATTTAACTTTAGTCTTAGCGCAGTCCCTCACAGTCTACTGCGTACGTTGACAAAATTTCAATATTCTTACTTTCGAGGCTAAATTTTTTCATATCAGCTAAACTCATAACTGCAACAAATCTTGCCTCAAAATCTAAACTCCATTTTTCAAAATAAATTTGCTTCACCGAATTCTTTTTATTTCATTGTATATCTTTAATTCGTATAACCAACACTCTGGTGATTTTTTTAAGAAATGTGATTTCTATTTAAAATAAAACAATATATGAAGAAAGCAATTAAATAACAGCGAAGATCAAACATAGTTAAACAAAACTAGATTCCTCTATCTAACTTAAATTAGAGAGCAACGTCAATAAATTATCCAAAATTATCATAAAAATTATCACCTTATAGTTATCCAAAATAGAGGTTGCGACAGAGAAAGATAGTGTAGTTGGTCACCACACTTGGTGAATTTTCTCACAAACTAATTAAACCAAGCTTTTTGCTTGAATTTCAATTTTTTAAAAATATCTTAATTTGATTGTTAGTATTTTACATTTAAATTTATTGTTATTCAAGCAATGACAAACTGGTATCAACAATTGAAATTCAAAAGTGACAACAAGCGCTTGAAAGTTGATGCAGCAGAAACGATTGACAAAAAATTCCAAACGATTTTCAGAAACGTAATTTCCAAACGATTGACAAAAATTAAGCTAAATTTGTTCGAATTATTTATTAGCTGATTTAGTTCCTTATATATTAAAATAGAATTTACTCTTCAGTTCTTTTTCTAAAATTCTTACCATAAATACCATAAACAACTTTTTAGCAAGAAAACTAATGTTTTATCAAAACATTAACTGTCTATTTGGCATATGAAGGCATAAATGACTTGATAAATGTGCCGAGTAAAATTATCATAATTTTAAAATCAAATTATTTGAAATAAATTGTTAGTCAACATTAATTTATCGTGCCGTAGATATTTTGAAAAGTTAAGATTAATTTTTAAGGTAAGAAAAATGAATACATAACTTTAATTTTGAGATTTTGCTATTTTCCAAGTTAAGTTTAAAAGTAAATTTTTGTTTCATTTTTTTTAGTTACTTTTGGCTTTCAACTAGTCAGAGAATGTTACCCGTACATCTGAACTCAGTAATAATGTTAAATACAGGAAATATAAAAAATTAAAATCAACTCACAAACTCAGGTGCAACGTTCAACAAGGAAAGAGTTTAAGATAAATCCATTTTTCTTGTCTGAAAATGGGAAAGAATGTCCCTGACTAGTAATGCAGCGCATATATATCTTACTCTGTGGGAAACCAACTTTAACCGCTAACTGTTAAGCAGCTGGTCAATGGAATCTAGCCCATAACTGTATATGACTCAGTATATTTCGGATGAAAACTGGAATCAGCAGATGAATTAGCCAAATAACGCTTAGATTTGAGTCTGGTTTCCTAAATTGGGCTTAGTAAAAGACATATTTAAAACATTTTGCCTTCCTTAAATTTCTCCCCACAATTCCAGAAAGAGTAGGTATTTCCAGTAAGCTACAAAAAGCATGCAAATCGAGCCGACCTCAGAAATCAATCATTTTACATCAAAATACATTTTTTCGAATTAAAGAGAATCACATTTATTATATTATGTTCACAAATTTTGTGTTACTTAAGTAAATAAGTGAAGATTTCGCGGTTGGATTAATAAAAGATATAGAACATTTTATCCTAAATTTTGTCCAACAATATCAAAAACAACATCCCTTTTCCTTAAAATACACCAAATGTGCAAATGGCTGACTATGAAATGGAATTACATTACATGAAATACAATTTTTCAAATAATGTTATAAATTACTTAAGTAAACAATTAAAGTTGTTGGTTTTTCAAAGAACAACACACGTTCCAAAAAGTTGATACTCTTGAAGTTAAAATTATACTATAGTTAACAAAAATGTAAAAATATTGGCTAAAAATTTGGCACTTAAATCTTCGGATTAAAAAATAAAGGTTTCAAATAGTAAAAAAAAACATTTAGTATTTATAAAGAACGAATAATATTTAATATCATTATATTTTTCGTCAAAACGATAGCAAAAACTAGGAAAGTCCTTGCTTGAATTTTTTTCCATTGAGTCTTTGCGTTGTTTTTCTTAACATTTAAGCATTTGCTACTGTCAAAAGTATACAAACAATTTCTTTTTTACAAATTACAAAACGCGAAATGAATAATTTTTCTGGAATTGAATTTAATATTGAAATAAAATTAAATTTGAATGTTCCGTCTTACTTTGTTTTCTTCAAACAACAAAATAATCCCTTCAAAGCATGCTTAGTTTTTTAGTTTTTTTTCAATGACTTCATGGTTTCAAATAAAAAAAACAGAGATAACTTATGTATTCTTCATGTGTGTAAAAGAGATTGAAATGCATTATCAAAGCAAAATAACTAAATGCTTTTTTCTGGTAGAAAGAAATAATAATTCTGGTTAATAAAATCAAAATATACTGTATTTAAAGCATTTATTTGGTAGTTTTTCCGATTATATCGTAACGGTTTACCAAAAATTCTGAAATTATAGTTTTTTTTTTACCACACATTTAATAAAAAATGGAAAACTGAAAAGTTAATTTAATCGTGTAGCTGGTTTTTATGTCATGTTCTAAGGTAATAAGATAAAATTACGAAATTTTAATACATATTATAAAACCATATTTAATAGGTATTTTTATAAAATCATTACCAAAAAGGTTTTGAGAATATTTCCGAGCTTTTTGGTGTTCCCATAGAGCTAGAAACATGTTAAAGTTTACTTTATTCTGGTAATATACATTCATATATATATATATATTCCTCTTCACTCCGAATTGAAGCATGGGACTTCTATTACACTGTTAAAATTTTCATTCTAAAATTATGATAAAATAACTGGCAGTAGTCTGTCCATCCGATTAACCATAAAGTTTACGGTAAAGAAGATTTTTCGCCTGTACGGTTTTGAAACCGTTTATAACTAGTACGGTTATAAAATCGTGAATACAAGACTATATGGAACTCAACCACTTACAGCTACCATAGTTTCAAAACCGCAAAAAAAGAAATTTAACTGGGCATCAGAGCTAGGGTTCTCGTTAGATAATGGGCAGTGGAGAGTGCAGGACACTGCTGGAAATTCTTCATGTGTGTTAAAGGGAATGGAGGCGTCAACGTTGGGGCTCGAACCCCCATTCTGTCGGTCATGAGATTGACAGATTAGCTATATACGCAGTTGCAAGGTACTAAGTTGCTACATTAGGTGGGCTTAGTTGGTGCAGTAAAATTCTTGTTATTCAACCGTTTTGGGTAAAAATAGCTAATAAACGATTTTTCTCACTGTTAATAGTTTCATTACCATCTTATTTATGGTTATTTGACTGTTTTGTTTAAATATGGTAGAATAACAATTAAATAGATTGTCATTTAGCCATTTTTTCCGAGAAATTTCTAACAGTGTATAGCTTTCCATTTAGTCTATTTGTGGCCAGATATTTTGCCTCTCTCAATGTCTTTCCTATTGTTTTCAATTCATTTGCTATCATCCTGCGCCAAGTATTTTTACGTCCTTATCTTTTTCTATTGCCCTGAGGATTCCAATAAAAACTTGTTTAACTTTAAATTTTTCTGGTTTAAGGAGAACATGACCAATCTACATTTGTATTTCTATTTACGTTTTTTTAATTTCCATATCAATCGGTTTCTGTTTTGCTTTTATAAGAATTTCTGCATTACAAATTTTATGGAAACACTTGATGTGCAATATTCTTCGAAAACAATTGCTAATATGCACTGATGTTGTATAATCTGGTAAATTCAACTAGATTAGACCAAACCCAGCGTGCCACCTGTACTGGAATGAAAGAGACCCATTACAACAAATGTATCCCATAAATTTCTTTACCCAAAAAATCTACTATTCATACACTTAGATGCTGTTTTCTTGTAAACATTAATGTTCTCCAGTGAACTAGGGACCCAAACCTGCTGCCTCTTATGTCTTACTCCAACATTTTAGTCTCAAAGTCACGCTTAGGGCCGGACCGTCTCGGTTATTTTTATAGCAGGTAGCAGGATTGGAACCCGCCTTAATCCCGGATGTACCTTAGTGACTTCTTCGAACTTGTGCTATCTATTCTTCGATTAGATAAGAACTTATAGTCCATTCTTTGAAATAAGCACACGAACTTGAATATGAGTAGACTCTTCTCTCATTTTGTTTCTGTGGGCAAGAACAGAACGGCCTTTGATGGAGAGGTGGAGGCCATCCGCATTGCGTTGGTGCAACTCCTGGACCTTCTACGCGAATTTGAAACGGTTGTTATACTCTCGGACTCGCAGGCAGCCATACAGGTCATTGGTTCTGCTGGGGCCCCTACATCTTTTGAGGTCCTTCAGTGCCGGGAGTTAATTCGTCGTATTAGTCAAGAAAACAAACGTATCAAGTTACAATGGATTCCTGGACCCTGTGGCATTTATGGGAATGATCAAGCAGATCTTCTCGCACGAAAAGGTACTTTTCTGCAGCCAACAAATGGCTCCGGGCTGTCTTTTCACTCGAAAAAGCTGTTCTGGAAACAGGCTTTTAAGTCGAGATTCGAAACATAAATACAAGATAGGATTAAATCCAAGACCTGGAGTAGTGAGGATATTGCTAATATACCCGATTGCCCAAGACGTGAGGCAGTTGCATTGCTCCGGCTGGTTACCGGACATAACTGCCTGAGTGATATTGGTATTTTTGATATCTCCATACAATTGGTATCCCCTCTTTGTTCATTATGCTATCTGGGAGAACTTCTGAATAGAGCTCATCTGCATCGATTTGAGGCACTTCGTGGCTCTGCCAACTACGAGTCCGCCCTGTATTGGAGAGCTAGAGAACGCCTGAGGCTTCAATGACTTCGGTCAATATTTGTAATTGCTTGCTCATTGTTTTGCATTGGCTTGTTTTTATAAATGTAATTTGCCTTGCCATTAGAAATAAAAAAAAACTTGAATGTGAGTGTAGCAATAAATCGATTTAAAAAATAGGTCACTCCTTTTTGCTATGGCAGTCTCTTAGTCATTCCTAAGAGCCTTCCTGGCCTAGCGGTCTTGCAGGCTATTTATATCTTCCTTGCTTCCAAACTATTTATATCTTGAAGGAAGTGAGATCGAACCCCGTATAACATTAGATCTACCTCTACCATGTCCTTATCGAAATTAGGTTATCAGCTCTTTAATTTGACATGGGCTGTTAAACCGCATTTTATAATAAGCTCACGTGCTTGAATGTGTTTATTTTATTTATTGATACTTATAGATATGCAAGCTTATGCATTAATTACAAAGTTTACAACATGTATGTATAACAAAAAATAAATAACTTGGTCACTCTTTTTTGCAGTGAAAGAAACTCCATAGCTTTAAATCTAATACACAACTTTCTTTCCACTCAAAAGTTTTGTATTTATGTTCCACTCTCAAACTCTTCCTAATTTTTGAATTAGTCCTAAAATTGATTCAGTATTTCAGTTTAGGCTTCATTTAATCAAATTGTATCTAGAAAATGTAGCCCGAAAAACCAAAACGATTTTTTATTTTAAACTTTATGTATGTCTTTTTTTAATCAGTTAGGAATATAAATTATTTTCCCTTCGTTTATATATCGAACAATCCCCAATTTCCTTTCCAAAATGTATCACTCAGTAACTATTTTTGTTTAAACTGAAGGTGCTCGTCAAGCGTTAATTAAGCAGAATAACACAGCATTCTTGAGGTTCATTTATCATCGACTGTTCTAGAATAAATGATTGAACTACTTTAAGTTGCTAATTTATTTCGTATAGTAGACGATAATAAAAAAATTATTTTATTCCAAGTCGTTAAAAAGCTTTTAACTCAAAGACAAGAAATCAAATAATGATAAATCTTACACTGTTTGATCTTTATGTTTAAATATTTATTTGCTTTAGTGCAAGTTATTAAATAATAGTTTGCAATAAATTAATTGAGATGTTTTTTCTTTTAATTTATTGAAGTATTTACTTCGAAAGGCAAATTTTTCCATTGAGAAAATTTTTATGTGGGTTTCAAAGAGAATAATACAAGGCAGAATGATAAAATGAAAAAAAATTATTTTAAGTTCGAGTAAATTTTATCGGAAGCGAAATTATATCTTTATCTTGTAAAGAAGTATAAAAACCTCCCATATTTGCCACCGCATACTTAATTTAGATAATTAGTGAAAATAATAATAATAAAGATTAAGTTTTTCAAGTGGACCTATAAGGAGAAATAATTTTATTTGTGTCACATCTAAACTAGCAAAAAGTAGAAACGTAACGTTTTTCGTTTTTAAGAGATTTGTGGGAAATGTTAGGTCTAAAAGTTTGTAGCGAAACTGATGAGCGTCTCCTTCTTTTGTCCAGCTTTGTGATGCTCTTCGTGTCGTTTTAGTCCTCTCAAAACGTGATTTTTAATTTTTTATTATGTTTTACAATTTTTTTCCTTTTTGCTTCGTGCTGTAAGTTTCTTATGTCAAAAAATGGTCACATTTTCGATTGACGATATTTGTAATGAAATTTTACTTTTAACGAAAGTTATTTGCTTGTATAGCATTACAAGAAAGAAATGAATGAAACTGTGACAAATGAATGCACTTGCAGTGCCCTCTAAAAAATTCGGGATCAAATTACGGTAAAAAGTACTGGCACTCAGGCTACTGTACTTTTTACCGGAACATTTTACGGAACAAAAAATCTGATATACATTATATTTCCACAGTAATATTTACCGTAAAATCATTGCTTCACTGAAATTAAATAAATATCACTATAAAAATTACGGTATAATATTTTAGAGTAAAAATGGATTTTACGCGGTAAAATATATTTTACGGGTAATGTACCCAAAGTACCGGTACTTAATTACGTAATTTGATCCAGAATTTTTACAGTGTATAAATATCTATAAAATAGAAAAATTAATCAAAATTTCAGTAAACTATAAACTTTATTTGCAGAAATCAAAAAACGACTGAAGCTGATTTTATGATCAGACCCACAGCTTCGGTTTAGATTTGACTATTGCTTGGCAAATGATCGGAATTTTGATTAGTGATGAATTCTTCCCGTAAGCATTAAAAAACGATTGGAACTTGTATTTTAAATCATAGAGCTTCAATTTAAATGTAAACACTCCAACTAGTTTGTAAGAACTTACCCCCATAAGCAAAAAAAATGAGTTTACAAAATGTGCTTAATTTAGGATCATTCATGAAGTTTAATATTAGCATGGAATAGTAAAAGTGATATCAAACTTTTCGTTTAATGATACGAAGTATTTTTGAAACAGTATTGAATTTTTGTGCCCCTTTTATTTTCCTTATTCTAATGCCGTTCTTCTTACTTACTTGTTAAAACTTCTTACTTATTCAAGGAATGTTTATTTTCTTAAAACTAGTTACTACTTTTTGTTGCACCATTTTAATAAGTAACTTAACGAAAAGAAACACTTTTCATTTTTTTAAATAAGAGAAACATAAAATAAACAACAAAGGTCTAACTGAAGGAGAATGTAATATTTTTATAGAAGAATAAAAATAAAAAAAGAAACATCAAAGGTTAGGTTTTAACGAAAATTAAATTATGCTTTCGAAGAAAAAAGCTTTCGTAAATAAAATATGAACTTAAGAAGCATAAAAACTAGCAAATAAAGCGTTGTAGAATAAAGAAAGTTTGTTAACAAGTACTATTATGATTGAAATAAATTTAAATGATAAATATATTCACATAAAAATTACCATTACTTCAGGACTGCCTATAGTTTTTTCAAGCTTTTAGCAAATTTGACTATAAGAATAAAAAACATGTTTTTAAACAAAATCTTACAAAATGGCAAACTGCATAATTTCTATAGATTTAAAAACAGAAGGAAAATAAACTATCACAAAAAAGGTGCTCCCAAATTCAAATGAAACCATTCATATGTGTAACATAACTATTAAAAGTGTCTGCAACAAATAAAAATATTAATAAAATTTAGCTAAAAAATAATAATGGTAATCTAACATACCTTCAAAAGTACAAATTTTATATTTGTACCCATAATAAATAATAAAGAAAATTAATAAAATACTCCTAATCTAATGTAAATGCCAAGATATAATCTGAAAAGTTTGGCCCAATTTAAACTAATGGTATCTGTTTATTTCGTTACATAATCTTCCACTTGCTACTATTAAAGCTGGCAGAATATGATAAAATTTACCGCATTTTTGGCTCTATGGGAACACCTAAAATCTTGATAATTTTTACCGGAGTGCTTTGGTAATGATAATAAAATATGGTTTTATAATGTTTGATAAAATTTTGTAAATGCGGCTCAATTTGGTAAATTTACCTTGATACCTTAAGGCAGTGTTCCCCATCCCACGGTCCGCGGAGCGGAACCGGTCCAGGGATCAAATGGTACCGGGCCACCCATTTCATTGAAACTGAATTAGGTTTATACTCCAAATTCTATAAAATAATATAAATAAAAATATCTGTGTTTCATTAAAATTTTATTTATTTAAAAAAAAGGGGGGATCCTCGAAGGTAGCGACATAAATTGTTAAATGTTTGAAATGTATGATTTCTCCGATTACCCCTAGATGGAACAGTCTCATTGCAAAGAAACAAGCTCAGGGTTCTCATGATGTAACGTTCTAGTTTGTTGAAATGTTAAATCGCTTTATATTCATTTTTTGGGGTAACCGTATTTCATTTTGAGGGCGTGTTTAAATACAATTAAATTGAAATTGATAAATCAAAATAATCTAAAATATAAACAATCAACAACCCCCCCCCAGCGGCCCGTGGTNGCGGACTGCGGTAAAATTATCAAACGTTGACAGGTCCGCCGTGATAAAAAGGTTGGGAAACACTGCCTTAGGGCATAGCATAAAAACCAATTTTTTTTCATTAAAATTTACCTTTTGGCTTTGTATTTTTAATTAATGTGAGGAAATAAGAACTGTAATTTTAAAAACTAGAATTTCTGGTAAACCGTAGCCATATATGAACAAAAATTTGCCGAATAAAATGCTTTTTATAACAGAATTATGTCCATTTTTACCCGTATTGTCATTACCTTACAGTGCGGCAATTTTACTAATAATTAATTTTACTAATAAATTCTCTGTGTGCAGAAAAAGCGTATTTTCTCAACAAAAAAAAATCCGAGGGATTTGGTTTTCTAGATCTCTAAAAAGATGGCGGAAGTAACCACGATTTAGAAAATATGGTTTTAAAAGAATGGGTACAATAAGAGTCAAATGTTAAAGCCTCGTAGAATAAGGGAGTAACGTGGGGAAATTATATAATTTCCCTACCACTCGAAAGGTACCTCATTGCTCCATCTTAAAATATAAAGATTCAAAAATTCGAAGAGTTTCAAACATTCGAACTCCTTAAATTATCATTTGATATGCGTCAAATTTACAAATAAAACGAGTCTAATTAAATACTTTAACGAATTCTTAATAAATGAAGTGAACTTGCTAAGTATTATTGGTAGCATAAAAGTTTAGCTTCTCTAATTAGAAAAATTACTATGTGTGGAAAAATCTCTGCTTCTTTCCTAATTAACTACACATTGGGAATTAGCGCGTTTTTTTTTTTCAAAGAAGTTTTATCTATTTAGAATTTTTTTAAAAAAAATTCTTTTAGTATTGCAAAATTTTATGTCTTAAATTCTTATTTGCTTAAATAAAATTCTAAACTTATATTTTAAATCTCAAGAACTTTATAAAAAAAAACCACTGACTATTAGTTCAATATTTCGTTTCCCGTGTTAAAATTTTGATAACTCATCGAGCTGGTGAATAAAATGCTTTGAAAATGAAATTTTCATATTTTTAAGAATGTAAATGTGAATTTGATAAGGAAACTCTTCTACTTCTTCAAACAAAATAATTCTATGTTTCAAACGTGTAATAAATTTCAATAATTTTGATAGGATAAATACGAGTAATCTTCGACACAAGATATCTGAAAGTAAAAAATTACGCGAGCGGTTGTAACTATAATCTGTTGAAAGTTAAGAAAAACCATTATCCCTCTGGAGAGAACCTGTTTGCATCTGCATAAATGGATGCAAGCTCCTAGTGCGGACGAATATCAACATCACTAAAAGCCTGGTTTCTTAGGACTAGCGCCTTATCTGGGCGTCAGCGGAAAGTTGACGTAGAGCTGACGCCAAAAAATACTTTTTTGTTAGCTCAGCGTGAGCAGTCGGTCCAACGCAGACATTATCTCTCATTGCGCATGCGTTAATAACGTAAACAAATATTTATTTTGAATTTGTATTGATTTTGTTNGGAAACTCTTCTATTTCTTCAAACAAAATAAGTCTATGTTTGAAACGTGTAATAAAATTAAATAACTTTGATAGGATAAATACGAGTAATCTTTGACACAAGATATCTAAAATTTAAAAATTACGCGAGCGGTATAACTGTAATCTGTTGAAAGTTAAGAAAAACCATTTCTCTCTGGAGAGAACCTGTTTGCATCTACATAAATGGATACCAAGCTCCTAGTGCGAACGAATATCAACATCACTAACTCTTAAAACAACGTAACATGGTAACGTAAAATACTACTAATTCAATTTCTATCCGACGAGTTTAACTATTAAAAACTTTTATATTGTTTTAAAGCATAATTATATAATTTGATAGCTAAATAAAACGGAACTATATGCATTCGCGGATAATTACTTAAATCCTATACTGCAATGGTCTTTTTTTTAACTTTCAACGGAGAATAAGTGAAGTATTACACTGGAGACAGTTTGCAGACAATTTTTAATTCAGACAAAATCCTTATCAGAAAGTCAAATTTATACAAAGTAAACTTATATGTAATTTTTAAGGCATTATTAAATTCTAAAAGATCACAAAGATATTCAATACATTTTCTAACTACTGCGATTATGAAATTTCATAAATGCTTAAACTGCAAATTATAAACGCTACATCCACGCAAAATGTATGATTAAGTCTAATCTAACAATTAAAAACCAAGGTCATAGCTGCAGACTTTTACAGTTTCTGCTGTAAAAATTTTAGTCGTAGTAACAAAAGGTGAGCTTGAAATTTTAATTCTTGCTTTTATTGGTGAAAAAAAGTTGAAATAAGTTGTCAAAATTTTATCACCAACGAAATTAGAAAAGTCAGCAATACAGTAGTCAGTAATATTAAAAAATTAGTAATATTATAAAAGTCAATAATATGAATATACATTTTACGTAAATTCAGGAAATTCAAATGATGGTCAAAAATTTATTAGCTAAAAACAATATTATTGATACTCACCTTTAACTCTTGTCAGCAAAGAGAGTAAGAGAATAACGCGGATGAGCTAGTTTCGAAATATCGATATCTAAAACTAAGCCTTATCGTCATTGCATCATTTGCGTTCTATTTTAATTGGATAGTATCAGTTGATATATTTAGCTTGACATTTCAAAGGGAGTTAAAGTAGTAATATTATCCTTGAAATGTTACGTTTTGAAATTAAACATTTTAAAGAAAATCTTGTCAAAAGATAACTTGCGATTGAAATATTTTTAAGCAACAATGTGTTTATTATTTATTTAATAGTTGTTTTATTTATTTAATAGTTTTATTTAATGTGTGTTTCTTATTTATTAGCTTATATAAAAGACTCCCCCTCAAAATATTTTGAAAGTAAGCATAATTGAGAAGGTATAAGGAGTGGATAGTTAGTATCCTTTTAATAATTCTTTTTAATCTTTTAAGTTTTTACCATTATTTCTGGAATTAAATTGGAATAAAAAGGAAAAAGAAATTATTTGGGACCATATCTTATTTGGGACCGTTCAACCACACAAGTCGGGTCAAAAATATTGTGAACTGAAAAAGATAGGTAAATTTAGACAAAATAAATATTTAGATTTGATTACGTAAAATAAACTTTAACCAAATTGAACTTTGAAATTACGTAAATAAAACTTTTTTGATCATGTCTTTAAGATAACATTTTCAACCACACATTACGGGTCAAAACTCTAACGAAAAAAATAGGTTAATTTAGACAAAATAAATATTTAGATTAGATTACGTAAATTAAACTTTAAACAAATTAAACTTTAAAATTACGTAGATTAAACTTTTTTAAGATTCTAGTCAATATCTGTACTTTTCTATCAGGTGAAAAAAATAACTTCGAAACTTAACATGAGGCTTACAGAATTAATTTATTGTGCTAAAATTCATCACCTTTTCTTTCTCTTTTAGCTAAAATTCAAAAAGTTGGTGGGAAAAGTCACTGAAACAACTGGGATAACTTTCCCCACCACATGGAAAATGGTGTATATGAAAGTATGCAAAAATTCTATCTATTTAATGGCATAAATTTCCAAAACATAACTGAAAGCTTAATTTATTACTATTTTAAATGATATTTACACTTGGCATTTGCTTAAATGATAATCAATATAAAATTTTGGTAGATAAATGATGAAACAAATATTATTCTGCAATCCAAATTTGCCACACCTTTTCCTTGGAGAATGGTTTTCAGAAATTACGTCATTAATTACTGTGTTTACAAGAAAAATGTCCGACCTCCTCTTACCTTAAGTTCTCACAAAGGAAAGTAACGTGTCACAGTCGTCAAAATTGTTTATTATTTTTAAGGGAAAAGCTTTAAATTCTTTTTCTAGGAAATTTCACAATAACAATGTTTCTTGCTTTCAGGTTAAAGACGGACAAATGAACCTCGATTTCCCTTTGAATGAAGTAGCAACATTACCCAAAGATACAATGGCATGAAAATTAAGGTACAAGAAATCTCTAATCATTTTTCCAGTGGTTAAAAATCAACCTTCCAGTACCTTCCAAAATAGTGTCCATATGCAATACAAATAGAAATAATATGAAAAACATGGCAACTACCAATATAGGCTAAATTTATTAAAATTCATAATGAACTTAAGATGCACTTATTGATAATTCTTAACTTGCACAAACTTTGCAATTTAGTTTCACTGATAAAACTACTTTCACTGATACTCACTTTTGCCGATATTTAGAAGTAGTAGAATTCCAAGCGAAACAGAGGGGAAATCACACAGGTATTTTATCCTAAAAATCTTTTTAAATATATGAGGGGGGAAAAATTGTGCAATAATATGCTACTTTAAGGTGCAAAGTTTAATTTAATTGCATAAAATAATAAAAGAGCCTCATAATTTAATTGCCGGGCAATTGAAAGCGTCCGAAACAGAGGGGACAAAAAAAATCCCACATTTCTGACATGCACTGTTATTTCCGCTATATTCTGTGATTTGGAACATCCTAAACATTATTTGCAATTTTTTTTAATTGTCACATTTTAAGGTAGAATAAATTATTATAAGACTTTTTAAATTGCTTACACATTTTTATTAAGCTCAAAAAATGCAATGTAACAGAGGGGACATTTTGCAAGATTGACAAATAGTTACAGGGAAATATCATGCCATTTAATTAAACATTGCACCTTAAAGTAGCATATTATTGCACAATGTTTTGTTTTCACATATATTTAATGCATTTTTATGATAAAATACCTGCGTGATTTTCCCTCTGTTACTCTTGGAATTCTACTACTGGTTTCAGTTGGCATGGAATTCAACAGTAAATACCCTAGTGTTTTGCAGAGCACTTGATTGCCATTTGAATAGCTATTGCTTGCTATCCCAAATTTTGTTATAAGAAAATGGGCAAAATAAAAATAGTTGTCGGAAACATAATCAAAATCTGACCCCCTAACAATTAGATTAATGCATTTTAGTAATGAAATTCTTAAAGTCAATATCGCAAAAGAATCAGAATGTTTGTAAACTAAGCTATATTAACACCAATCAGTTTCTCACAACAACGTTAAGAATTACTGAGCAAAATAGACGACAACACTATGAAATAAAAATAATATCTAAACTGAACTAAGCTCAGTGGCGCGATAGCCCATAGAGGGCCAAGGCCTACTGTGTCCATCTTAGTTTTCTTGACCATGGGCTCTGGGGTGCAAGAGCAGATGTTCCGGTCAGGTGGTCAGCCGAACGTGGAACCCCCAGTGTTTAGTTCCCAAGCATGCTTGGTACTCATTTATCGACCCACTGAAGGGATGAAAGGCTGAGTCAACCTTGCCCGGCCCGAGGATCGAACCAGGGACCTGTGGCACGACAGCGCGAAGCACTACCGCTCAGCCAATGGGCGTAAAAACAATATCAAAAGTATTTATCAAAAGTGTCCTAATATCTCCAGTCAGAGTTTATATACTTAATTTATTACATTTTCCATCAGAGAGCAGTCTGGTAGAAAAGAATATATGAAAATAATGTTACCTTTTACATTAATTATTTCTTTAATATTTTGATAATTACTAACCTTCTTTTAATTTTAAATATTAACATAATGTTTACAGTTGTTTTTCACAAAAAATAGTCATTACTTTTCATTTGTTAAAAAAGAAAAGAGGAATTACGATTGGATACCCTGAAGTGACGTAGAGTGGGTATCTCAATCCTGATTGGTTGTTGAAACGTGGAATTTGTTCATGTTAGCAACTGTTATTCCCCTTCTATTTCGAGTAACCCAAGCCGCTAAAGTATCAATTCGCTTGACGCATTCTATATTATTAGACAATCAATTGTTTCACTTCAATTTCAATTGTTTCACTACATATTTCTTACTTAACACAAAGCCAGGCACGTAAATCATAAAATTGTGATATTTCGAAATGTATTTCTATGTAAATTCAGAATATATAAGTATAACGTCATTTGAGAATTAATAAGGCCGGAATGATTTCGTTCAAATTTCTCTCTAAGGCTCAGACACATTAATTACTTTGATATCGTTGAAGATATCAGACGAACAGAATTAACGTTACACAACAGTAATCATTCAGTGAAATATTTCAATTCCTCAAATACATGGTACTAAATTATACAATAGAGATATTCGTATCTATGTCATTATTTTATTCCATCTAATATTTTGTTTAACAGTGTAGCTATATTTTGAAACATATATATTTAGATGCGATAATTTAAAGGAACTATATATCACAGAACAAATTATCGAGTAAATTAATGCGAAGAACAAACCAATTTAATAATCTCAAAATAATTGCATGTACAGAGGGTAAAAAAAACGGACATGATCTAATGATCCGGATCCTTAAGTTCTTGAACACAGTCTTAATGATTCGATAGGGTGACTTCAAATATGCTAATTATTTAGTGTTGACGATATTTTCAGTTACGAAATCAGACACAAAAACGTACTTTCTCTGAATAATCAAACCTTTTTTTGTTGGATTCAGATTGCTAACCCCCAAAATGTAAAGGGTAGCCGCAATCTGGGAAATATGGTCCCCATAGTTTGGTCAAGAGAGCAGTTCCAAGTTTTAACCACTTGATGTTAATTTTGCTTTTTGCTTATTTCACTATATATCGAGAACTTTTTAAGCCAATTTAAAAAATTTTGCACACAATGTGATGCCTGCAAGTGACGTAGTGTGGGTATCTCAATTCTGATTGGTTGTTGAAACGTGGCATTTGTTTATGTTAGCAACCGTTCTTTCCATTCTATTTCGAGTAAGCCAAGCCCATCAAGTACAAGTTCTCTTGCGTTTCACATTCTATAGTCCTTCACAAAGGTTTCAATTCTTTCAATGTATATATTTCTTACTTAACACAAAGACAGGCACGAAGCCATGTCGAGCATAAAGAAATTATGCACCGAAGTAGCTAGTTACACAAAACAAAAATATATCACAGTTACAATAAAATACACAAACAAATAATAAATCGAGGGTAAGTAAAAGACGTAGACGAGAGAGAATTATATAATTAAAAAATAAGGTCAAAAGTCTGGTCTTGAATGATTCATATGTGCATAGAATTGAAATAACATTTCAATAATTTATAATATTTTACCATTGAATTTAAAATATTTTACCACGTGTGGGTATTCGTGATCTTCTTCTTCTTGAAATGCAAGTTCCCAATTATAAAATTCGTTAATCCAAAGATAATCCCATGCAGCAAAAAAAAATTTGAGTAAATTTTTATTTATTTTTTTTACTTAATAATTACTCAATAAAATTTTGAATTAAAAGGACTTTTTACATCATTTTAAAGTATCTATTGTTACATGACAAAGTACAAAATTTGAGTGAAATTGGTTCAATAGTTTTCTGGAAATAAAATTTTAAAAACGGTCGTATATTTAAAACTCGATTTATCTGAAACTATTCTACCGATTTCGCTTAAATTTCGTATTTTGCCATGTAAAATTAGATAGTTGAAAATGATGTAAAAAAATTGAATATATTCAATTCAAAACATTTTCGACTATTATTTTTTTAAAAATGATAAAAATAGTAAACATCTACTAAAATTATTTTTTGCGTGGAATTATGTTTGGATAAACGAATTTTATAATAGTTTGTAAAAAGTTTTTGATTTGCCTAAAAAGTTCTCGAAATATAGTAAAATACACAAAAAATAAAATTAACATTAGGTGGTCGAAACTTTGGATCGCGCTTCTGACCAAACTATGAGGACTACATTTCCCAGATTGCGGCCACTCCCTATATTTTGGGGGTTAAGAATCTGATTACGTCTGATTTGCGTCTGATTTCGTTACCTATAATGTCGTCTGCATCAATTAATTAGCATTTTTGAGGTCAATCCCCTTACCATTAAGATTGTGTCCTGGAAAGTGAAGATCAGATCATTAGATCAAAAATTCTTCAGAGTGATCAGTTTTTGTTTCTTAACACACTGTACATATGTATTAGCCTATATATACCAGGACATATGGGTATCGGTGGAAATGAGCTAGCTGACGAAGCAGCACGGGCTTGCAATTTTCTGGGGCCCTGAACCTGCGCTGGGAATTTCTCCCTCCTCATTTAGGGGAACCATATTCAAGCTCTACGGCAAGATCGCCCATGAGCAGTGGCGCGCTGCTGACGGTCAAAGACAAGCTAAGGAGCTGAATCGAGACTGTCCTAGTGTACGTCAAAAGGAGCTCTTAAAGCTTAACAGAAACAGTATAAGGAAGATCATTGGTCTTCTTACTGGTCACTGTATCCTCAGAAGACACCTAAACATTATGGGAATTGAATCAAATTCTCTTTGTCGGGGATGTCATCTAGAAGAAGAGACATCACGACACATACTCTGTGATTGTGAGGTCTATTCTGCTCAAAGATTTGAGCATTTAGGACAGCATATTGTCAATGCCTGGGAACTGCAAGATGTTCCTGTAAGGTGCTTGCTGAATTTTATTTCAGCCATAGGGCTTTCATGCTAATCATGATTTTAGGGTTTGGGTACAATAGACCTCTGGTCGATGTGCCCTGCTCATCAGAGCTGCCCAACCTCTAAGTCTATCTATCTATTAGCCTATATATGTATTAGATACATACTTTTTTGTTCCATTCACGTACACCTTACATGTAAATACGTAAAAAATGCATAATTATAGAATATAGTTTTCAATCGGTATAGTATAATGTAATCACTTATGCAGTATATAATCGTTCTTTAGTTTAAATCAAGATTACATGTCACCATGATAACATGTAATCCTACATTTTGATTTCTTGTAATCACGATTACTAGTAATTGATTACTGTATCTAATTATTGTATTCAGGATAATGAATAAAAATAAAGATATGAGTGCTTGTAATCATGATTGTGAGTGATTGATTGCTGTAAATGATTATTGTAATCTTGATTACAGTTGTAATCAAAATTATGATTGGTGTAATTATTATTTCGAGTAATTGATTGCTCTGATCGATTATATTTTTGCTCCACTCTACGTTATGTGGCATTTGGAAACAAAATACTTATTTAAAATATTTTTCAAAGATCTTGGCTATAAACATTTTACCATTGATAACAGAAATTTGACCTTTATTTCTAAACTATAAGAGTTTTCATTCTAAATGTATGGTAAAACAGCCGGTAGTAGTCTGTCCATCCAATCTACCGTTTACGGTTAAAAAAAATTTAAAAAAAAAAACATTTTTTTACTCCTATAGGTTTGAAGCCGTTTTCAACTAGCATGGTTTCAAAACCTAAAAAAAAGAAGTTTACATGAACATTGGAACTATGCCTTTCTTTAGGTAATAGGAATTAGAGTTAGGTTGTAGTGGAGATGTGTGTTATCAAATAAACAGTAAAACGTGGTTTAATTAGTTTATCTGATTATTTTACCTATCTCAAGAGATGGGAAATACTAGACTTTTTTGGGTTGTATACTTTTGGTATCCAATCTACGTTCAAAATCAAGCCAGATGAACATAGTTAATGTACCTCTAATGAAAATTTTATTTTGTTTCAGATTCAAAAATGAAAATTTAATTTATAGCTGTCGTGAACTACAAAACAAAGAAAACTAAAGGAAGAATTTTTTCTTAAACTATTGACAATTTTTTAAATATAAATTTAATTTGAATTAAAAAGAGACTCAAGATTAAAAATATAAAAAACAGGTCGCTTTTGTTGCCCAATCTAAATTTGGAAGCCAAAATGAAAAACTAAGTTAATGAACCTCGTGCTAACTTAAAACAAAATTACACTTTCCCGCAGACTGGAAAACATGTAATTTAGAAAAAAGCGTTATAAATTCCATAAAGTTTAAACCTTCTGTCTCCTGAAAGAAGAACTCAACATTTCCCCGATTTTTTTATATTTTTTGCCCTGTTAACTTAATAAATAATCTGAACAAAAGGAGGTTTTGAGAATTTAAAGCTCTACATTCGTCTTAAAACCTCAATTAGTAATAAAATACAATACAAACAGGCTTTCTGAATAATATTTAGATTTAAAACATCTCAAAATCATGTACTACTATCTTTAATTTTTGAAGTTTTCTTGCATTTACCTTTTTACAGTCCTTACTATCAAAATCTGTGGAACACCTAGTTAAAACGAAAAACATTAAAATCAAGATGCAAAACATCAAAACAAATTTGATTGCCTAATGAAACGTTGTAGTATTTCTACAACTTTTAACTCCTCTCCTTATCTTTTGGCAATCAAACAAATGACAATGTTTTTCGTCCCTCTTTCCTCAGCATGTTTCATTTCTATAACGAGTTTGTTAAAACGGGATATCTGGTCGGTAGGGAGCTGGGCCCATTTCCGAGAGTTCGTGGGTTCAAATCCCGCCGGCCCGTGTAGTAAAGTGACTGATGCACGTTAAATCTGTCGAGTCGCAAAAGTCCTCCATGTTCCAATAACAAATCAGTACCTCTGGGGGTGCAGGATTGGAGATCGATCGTTCTCTGATTCAGGTCAAAATTACGATCTGTGGATGAATGAATGGATGTATGAATGGATGTATGAATGGATCCGCCCTATAAGCGGGTGCGACGTATGGTGTGGCAGAAGACAAATTCTTGGCCATAGATGGCGCCACTGGAAGACAAGAACAATCTCAACCCCTCTGCCTAAACAGGCATACGTCAACAACAACAACAACGAATTTGTCTCCTTCTCTCTTTAATACTAATTTGTGACCACAAATATAAAAACTTTTTTTATTTCATTATTTGACAAGGTTTCAAAAATATGTATTTAGGATTGTTAATACTGAACATCTCGCTTAAAAAGAGATGATGTATCTCAATTACAACTTTCATAGATTTTTTTGTCATTATAGACAATTTTTTTACTGTAATCCGTACAAAAATATATTATACTTTCATCTAAATAACTTCGTATAGCTACTAGAAACGTATTGTATCATACAAGATGCTTCATAAAACATTTTTTTATGTTCTTATTTCCATTACCATCATAAAAATTGTCTGAGTGAAACTCGGACATCTTTTATATTCTTTCAATTAATTTAAAAGCCTTTGAGAGATATAAGTAAACAAACAACAAAAATTAAGCTCAAAATCAATTTTTCGGATCAATAATTCTCGTACATCTTTCACTCTTTCAAAGAAAATCTAAAATAGCTCACTTTTGATTGTTTGGAAAAGTTGTTGAACCAAACTAATTTCAGAAGAAAAAACCGCACGAAACTTAACGTTCTGAAATGGGTGTAAAGAGTAAGATTACAGTGTTTACTTCTTAAGCATAAATGATAAATTGTTTAAATATAATTTGGAATAGTAAATAATCAGCTGAAAACTTCCAGATCGATCATGTTTGTGTTATGAAAAGAAATGCTATTGTACCAACAAACGCTGTTCAGTAATTATTTAACACTAAAAGCACCGTTGGATTTGATCATTTTTCGCCATTTCCTTTATTCTATGTGAAGATACACCTATCCTTCGCAGCTCATATTTTTTTACTCTTCCTAAATTGTTTCTAAACATACTATATCACAATTTCATACGTTTGTGTGATTATTAAAGAAAATAATCACAAAAGTACTCAAAATAGCAAAAAGAGGTCATTTTGACCCTCTTAAGGAAAACGTTCATATTTGAAGTATGTTTTTGATTTTGCAAGACTGCATTTCTTGCAAAGATTTGTAAAACAGAAATTTAAGTCCAGTGTATTAAAAAATGTCACGCATTAGTTTTTGTTAAATCATATGGTATCTTAAATTTTAAAACTTAGATATGTCTATTTTTCTAAAATCACTGCTAAATTTTGTTACATATAATATTATTTAATTTAATTATTGTGAACTATATAAATTATTTAATTGTCCTTTATTTAGATCTCTGAAATGTTTCCCAAACACTGAAAAAACGTTTCAAATGATTTAAAGTAAAGCATTATTGGGCTGGCGTCTATTTATCAGAGATAAAACTAGTATATTAGAAGGTATGTAGTTTACAAGTGATTTATGTGAAAAACTATTTGCTATAATTAGCCTCGCCTAGCAAAATCAGGCTCATAATTTACTAATATTTCTACTTTGCAACATACTTTTCATTTTTATTCCATTTGATATTCTTGCAAAAAAAGAAATTTTTCGCTGCTGAAACTTATTTCAAAGAGGAGATTGTTACAAGCGATACAAGTATTGAACTGCAAAGGTCCCTAAAGCAGCTTGAAACTTTTCCGGACATTGTACGAAAAAAAAAATTTATCTGAGAAGTATATATATTTTATAAAAAATATACATTTTATGGATTTGAACTTCATGGAATGATTTCGATATTTTAGAGATATTACACAGTGACTTTTCACTATTTTAAGAATATTTTCATAAGAAAAGAATTGATGTTTACTGCAAATTAATATGAAATATTTTGATTTAGCTATTTTTGGAAACTAACTGCTTTTTATTCCTTAATTTTTAAAAGAAAAATAATTTATACTTGTTTTTCCTTTTAAATGAGCTCACTTTCAGCAAAAATATAATTTTAATTGCTTGTTTAATTCAAACTGTTTTATATTTGTTTTAATCTTCAGCGTTCCCCTTGTTTTGAAATTTAAAAAGAAATAAAAACATCTCTAGAAAGTTTAGGCATCACTGCATCAGTTTAAATTGAATACTAATTTCGTTTTTGATATAAATTAAAATTGTTGGGTGTAAATCTGAATATTAATTTCATTTTTTAGTTAATAAAATAGCCAGGTGTTAATTTGAGTACTAATTTCTTTTTTGAGCAAAATTCAAAGTGTTAGGTATGAATCTGAATATTAATTCAATTTTTGAGGTAAGGTAAACATGTTGGGGGCGAGTTTTTATTTGTGTAACCGGTTCAATTTTAAAAGTGTGGATTAGAATCATAATTGCTCTGTTGGCATCAAAAATAAATTTAATTATTCTTAGCTACCCTATAAAAAAATCTGTATCAAAATACGGTAAAAAGTGCCGGTACTTTTTATTGCAAAATCGATTTTTACCAGAGCATATTACAGAATAAAAAGAAAAGCCTGATGTACTCCAATTTTTAGAGTAATTGCAGTAAAATCACTGAATCACCCTAATAATAATGCTGCAAAAACTAGAGTATAAACTTTCTCGGTAAAAATGAATTTTACGGTAAAATTCATTTTATGGATGTAACCGTAATTTACGGATTTAACCTCTGCACCGTAATTTAATCCAGAATTTTTCGCAGTGTACTCAAAAAACAATAACTAGAAATAAGATTGGAATTTAACAAATTTACTTTAAGCTTTCTTAATAAACCTACTTTCTGTAGAGCTCAAAAAAATTTTTCACAAAAAAGAGACTCCCCTTAATTATCAGCATTTTAATTAGAGATATAAATCAAATGAAAGCACTACTTTATATTAATAAGCGGGTTTCTTTTCTCTCTAACGGCATAAATCATAAAAATCAATTAAGAGTCTGCTAATTTCGCTTTGATTAATTTATTTTTTAATGTAACCTTATCTAAGTATAAAATAGATATATAATATTTTGTGAGTGATTGCCTATAATTAAAGTCACTGAGAGTAGATAAAAAACGCAAGTTTAACAAACTTATTAAAAATAAATAATTTTATATGTAGAAATAACTACTTTTTTATATATTATCCGTATATATTTAATTTTTCAAATATCAGTATGCAAAATGAAAAGTAAAATTAACATAAAGAGATTAATTAACATTGCGAATGAATTAATGAATGGGTCCACCCTATAAACGACGGGATGTGACGTCTGTGTGTGGCTGAAGTCGTATTATTGGCCATAGGTGGCGCCACTGAAAAGCAAGAAACGGACTCTCTGCCTTAAATTCGCTTAGTTTCACCAAGCAGGCTTGCTGATATTGGCAAGTGGCATCAGAAACAACAACAAAACGAGAAACGATGCGTTTCTTCCTTTTAATATAGATGTGATGAAATTAAAATTATTTCTACTTTTAAGCCCACTTGAAAATCTTAATCTTTATTATTAATATTTTCACTAATTACCTAAATTAAGTATGCTATAGTTAATTTAGCAGATTTTTACACTTCTTTACAGGATAAGAATACTTCTCGTTTCCCATGAAATTTACTCCAACTTAAAATATATTTTTTTTATTTTATCATTCTGCTTTGTATTATTTTCTTTGAAACACACATTAAAATTCTCTCAATAGAAAAATTTGTCTCGGCACTTTGAAAGCAAATACTTGAATAAATTTTTACAAAACATCTCAATTAATTTAACAATAATATTTAATAACTCATACTAAAGCAAATAAATATTTAAATATAAAGATTAAACATTGCAAGTTTTATCATTATTTGATATCTAGGCTTTGTATTTAAAGCTTTTCAGCAATTTAGAATTTTAAAAAAAAAAAAAAATTCCTATCGTCTGCGACAGGAAATAAATTAGCAACTTAAAGTATTCCATCATTCATTCTAGAACAGTCGATGATAAATGACCCTCGAGAATGCTGTGTTATTCTGCTTAATTAACGCTTGACGATCACCTTCAGTTTAAAAAAAATAGTTACTGGGTGATACATTTTGGAAAGGAAATCGGGGATTATTTGTTATATGAATGAAGGGAAAATAATTTATTTTCCTAACTGGTTAAAAAAAGACATATATAAAGTTTGAATAAAAAATCGTATTGATTTTTTTGGGTTACTTACTATACTTGGTTACTTGGGTTATTTACTAGATGCAATTTGGTTAAATGAAGCCTAAACTGAAATATTGAATCATTTTTAGGATTAATTAAAAAATTAGGAAGCGTTTGAGAGATTTTGAGAGAAAAAAAAAGTTATGTATTTGATTTAAGGCTATGGAGTTTCTTTCACTGCAAAAAAGAGTGAACAACTTATTTATTTTTTTTATTATACATACATGTTGTAAGCTTTGTAATTAATGCATAAGCTTGTATATCTATATGTATCAATAAATAAACTAAACACATTCAAGCATGTGAGCTTATAAAATACGGTTTAAAAGTCCATGTCAAATTGAAGAACAGATAACCCAATTTCGATAGGACATGGTGGAGATAGATCTAATGTTATACAGGTTAATGTTATAGGTAGATCTAAAGTTTAAAATAAAAAATGGTATAGGTTTTTTGGGTTATATTTTCTGGATGTAATTTGGTTAAATGAAGCCTTAACTGAAATACTGAAATACTTTTATAATTAATTCAAAAATTATGAACAGTTTGAGAGTGGAACACATACATGAATTTTAAGCGCAAAAAAAGTTATGATACGGATTTAAAGCTATGGAGTTCTTGCATTGCAAAAAAGAGTGGATAAGCATATATGTTCGAAGCATATATGTATGTCCTAATGTCAGCAGAAAATATCAGATTTGTTTCTGATGGGATTGAGGAGGGAGTAAGTTTATGCTTTTTAAATGGCCAAATGACACAATATTTTTTTTAAAAAAAAAGATATATTTTAAAACATTAATACAAAAAAAAACGACATTACAAATAATATAAAGTGGGAAATGTGGTGGTTAAGGATGATTCATAGTAAACATATTCGGCATTTAGAACAATGTCACGAATTTATTCGAATCCTATTTTATAGAAAATACAGAGAAAATGAGAATTTCTGTTTCGCGATACAATAATTTCTAGGTAATCAGGAACATGGGGAGAACTAATTTGAAACTGGGTCGTATAAGACGCTATTTATTCGTATTAAATATTCTGTAACGTTAAATAAAAGCTGTTTGAAAGATTAAAAGGGATTTCTTTCATTATAGAAGGCATAGCATAATTTACAAAAGGTAATTTTATACCTATATTTAACTTTGGATATTAAAACTTTAATACAGAAAACACAAATTGTACCTTTAAGGAAAGTAAAATAATAATACTGCTTTATACTGAATATTATACATAAATTTGAATTAATATTAAATATGCATTAATAAAAAGTACTCATAAGAAAACTCAAAGAAGTGTGACAAAATATTTAAATTAAACCAGATCATTTGTATATAAACCAAAATTAAACATCTAAGTATTTAGTATAAATTATGCCAAATTTGCTTTGAAAATTAACCATTTTATAACTGATACTAAACTGATACTAAACCACTAAACCACTTCCAAAGTTTAAACCACTTAATGCTAAATTTATTTTTTCGCAATTTGCTATACCTCGAGAACGTTTTAAAAGAGTTGAAAAAATTTTGCATTCAATTAAAATTATCTTACCTTTAAAATTCGATCATTCAAGAACTTTTCGATTGATTCCGCTCAAATTTTATATTCAATCATATAACATTGCAATCTTTAAAATGATGTAAAAATTCGTGTACCTTACACTTCAGGAATTGTTTGACTATTATTAAATTGAATAAAAAGAAACTAAGCATTTACTAAAAGCTAGTTTTCATTTGGAATTATCTATGGACAAACAAATTTCATATTTGAGTGAAACAGTTTTCAATTCACTTAAAAAATTCTCAAGACATAGCGAAAGACGTAAGAAGTAAAATTAGCATTAAGGGGTACAAACTTAGGATCGCTCTCCTGACGAAACTATTGGGCCCATATTTCCTAAATTGCGGCTACCCCCTATATTTTAAAAATCAAAAATCTAAATCCGACAAAAACAAATTATGTTTATTCAGAGAAAGTACATTTTTGCGTCTGATTTCACAACTTAAAATATATATATATATATATAATATACCTANTTTAGTTGGTATATATATATATATATATATATATATATATATAGTGTCACTTGAGACTATTGATACTTAACGGGCTTTGCTTACTCGAAAAAGAATGGGAAGAACAGTTGCTAACGTAAACAAATGCCGAGTTTCAGCAACCACTTTATATTTAAAAACTGTTTGAAAAACTTTATATTTATTAGTATGATGATGAAAACGATGTTAATAAATAATGCTTTTTTGTAAAGCACACGAAGTATTATTTACAATTAGATCATACCTCAGTTAATAAGATTCCTATTTTCCAACAAAAAAAAACTGGATTATTCCTCACTTTTGACTGAATTTTATGAAGTTCCTTGTTAAACAGCAAAACAGTTTAAATTCCATAAAATTTGAAAATTCATATATTGAAATAATTAAAATTAATAATAAAATTTAAATAATTAATATTTATATCCAAAAAAAGTCAGAAATCTACAATGTAATATTGAACCACAAGTATATTTATTCCATTCTTCGTACGTATAACGATTTAAATAAATAAAAAAATACTCTATTAAGATGATGGTATAAAAGCGTTCAAAATTCATATAAATAAATGCGAAAAATAAAATACAACATTCCATTGAGTGTAATAGTAAAATGAAAGGGAAATTTAAATAGTTTTTCTTAATGAGATTATTAATAATGATATTAGATTTTAATAAACATTTCAAATATTTAACATAATCCATACATATATATTTCTTTTATCAAATACTATGAATCGAGGTTTATTTCATACTCGCCATTGGCAAGAAATATTAAACTATTTTGTGACCAATCACACAACAAACACTAAGTTGGAAAAGCGACCATTCTGTAATTGAAGGAACCTGATACATTAAATCATGTGTTTGTGATATTATCATATTTAGTCAATCCATTACACATTCTAAGTAAATCATATGCTTATGTATATAGGGACGTTATTGTTTATACTATGAGCGAGAATTAATTCTGAGCCTAAATGATGATTTTAAATAAAATTTAAAATATAGTTATTTCATAGCAGATTTATCATTGTTTAAAAAAATCTTGGTACCTCAAAACACACGTTTTTGTAATGTTTTTATGAAAAGACAAATTTTATAGTTTTAATCAATTTTGTTTTGTTAACATACACCGAAGAGCCATTACATTATTACCACACTCCATCTATAACAATGGGCTCACCCAGGTTTTCAAGGTTTCTCGCCCAGGAACAATGTTTTCATGGGGCACATTAGGACCCATAATCCTCATAGTACAATCCCTGACGTCTGTAAGTTACTTGAACATAGTTGTAGACCAGGGTTCACCCATTCATGGCATTAGTTTTTCCTGCGGTGGATGGTGTTTAGCAACAGGATAATGCACCATGTCATAAGGGTCGAATCGTCATGGATTGATTCGAGGAACATTCCAGTGACTTTCAAGTCATGTCTTGGCCCCCAAATTCACCTGACTTTAATCCAATAGAGCATTTGTGGTCCTACTTGGAAAATCAAATTCGTGCTACCACGCTACCCCCTCGCAATGTGAGGGAATTTCAGGACCAGTTGGTGAGCGCTTGGTACCAGATACCTCAGACTACCTATCAGCACCTTGTGGAATCAATGCCACGGCGGGTGCTAGCAGTTTTGAGGGCTAAAGGTGGTCCTACATGTTATTAGCGGGGTGGTCATAATGTAATGGCTCTTCGGTGTATAATGTGATAAATGACAAAATAGTTGTTATCTTATAGTTGTTGAGCACCTTTAAAATTGTCATTTTACTTTAAGGAACTACTCTTCTTCTTCCTCTTAGAATTTGTCTACAGATGTCTCTGTAAGAAGAAAGCAGTATAAAACAATGCTGCATGCCCTAGACCTTCTTCCCTCCTTTGATTAATTTTAATTTGACCGCGTGTGTTTGCTTTGCGATTTGATTTCTTCATTAGCTTTTTCCGTATTCATGCAAAGACATTTTGCTTTTAAGATTTTTATTAAATGGGGGCTTCATTATTTTTAATTTCTTAATTTTAGTTTTTTTTTAACATCTTTTATTTTTTTATATAACTTTTACTTGAATATAAAAATAAAGTCAATACAATCTACGATTGTATTTCCTGGGAATTTTTCTCCTATTTTAGTTAATTTTATCAATTATTTAAATTAATATATAGTTAATTATTTTTAATTTAACTTTAATTTTAATTTGACTTTAATTTTAATTTAACTTTAATTTTAATTTAACTTTAATTTTAATTTAACTTTAATTTTAATTTAACTTCAATTTTAATTTAGCTTTAATTTAAATATAAATTAGTCCTATGTAGCTCAGTTAGGAGGTACTGTATCCATACAAGGCACTCCGTATGTTTGTGTTCAAACTCAAGTTCCACGCCAGACCATTTAAACAGAATCATTTGAGCCAACGTCTGTTTTTGCCCTCTGAATTCGAAAATTCGAAAATTCCTTCGTAAATTCAATTTACACCATTAGCAGCACCATTTAACTAACTGAACTTCTTAACGAATTGTAACTTCATGATAGTGAATCTCTTGAAGCAGAATTCAGCAATCTGTTCATTTCTACCTACAAGTTTAATTTCTTTAAGTTTTTACGCTTAAGGCCTTAAAACTTTAACTCATTTCAGGTGGAGACTTAAAATGTCTTACAAATTTAATTAAAAATAGGTCCAATCCATAAAATATCTTCTATAATGGTGTTAGAAATAGGAAATTAAATAGATAGTCCTGAGTTTAATTACAGTGTACTAATTTTAATTAAACGCAAAACGATTCGCTTTCCATGCTATTTAAATAATTCAGTTTAATTATAAAATGGCACACTACAACGAAACGCAATTGAATCGGACATTTAATGGAATTGAAATTGACAATCGAATCAAGATTGTGTTTCTAAGCTGCTAGAGCGGTCTTGAAAGCAAATAATTATAGTTACTTCTTAATAACATTTCAAAGGAAATGACTTGAGTAACATAGTTAGAAAGAATTACTTTCTAAAATATTTTATGAGCACATAGAGATTGGAAGGAAGATGTGGACATTATTTCACAACATTATGCAGCAGAAATGTAATATTTAATTTCATTTAATAATCAGTTGAGTTATTTAATTTGATATTCCAATTATATTGGATAACATTGGTTAATAAATTAAAAAAATATATTATACTTTATTATTCTATAGAATTTTTATAATTTTATTCGAAGGGAATTACATAGCTCTTAAGTTTTATTATGGCATATGGCGAAAAAAATATTAACTTAAGGTTGTAGCAAAAAAATCAATTTTATTTGGCTCAGGAAATATATTGCTTTCTTTCAACTGGTTCAAGGTTCTGATACAGAGCGCAGGTCAAGAGCGCCAGATTTATTTAATACGAGTTCACGTCGTATTAGAGCAATTCCAAACAAAAGCTAGCTGGAATGCCGCTATTCAGGAATGTCGCTATTAGCTTGATTCGAGTCCTGGCTCAATGTAATCCAAAATGACAAATGAAAAACAACAGCGCAATACGTATAGATATATCGCGGGTTAAAGTGCCTATAACGTCGAGCTAACTGTGTGAGGTTTCCATTGTTTTTTTCATAAGTTTAATTCAGAATTGCTCATTAGTTTCCAATAAAAATATTTTACAAAAGCGAATTTGCTGCATTATTCAATCCAGAAGTGCTCCAGTCTTTTAGGTTTTGCTCAGAACTACGGAATTGCTAGAAAATGTGCATTAAAATTAAAATCGCACACCTGGTGTATAAGTTTGCTGTTCAAGAAAGTTAATGAACTGGTAATTACCTATGACAAAATTTAATACTATGTATATTTTTAACTCAAAGGATTGATTGATCGAATTTGAGAATCTTATGACCATTCTGTTGTATCATAGCATTATCCATCATGTCCCCTTGATACACTTAAATAATAAAAAACTTTCATCGGCTTCAAAAGTATAAACGTATGAAAAAAGTCGACATAATTCGAGCCCTAAAATATAGGCTCTCATTCTCAAAACTCGCAAGATGCAACCGAGGAATCATTTTCCATGCTTTTTTTCTGATAACTAGGCGTTTTTTGTTTCAGATCTCTCTTGCTTTCTTCACTCATGCTTGGGAGTCATGAAAAAGATTGCCTATTTCTGAGCGTTCAAAATATGTTGACTTTTTCCCACCCTCAAATCTCTTCGAAAAAATGAAGTTTTTTATATTATCTAAGTATGTATTTATGCTTCAGTCTCTCAGTATGTATTCAGCATCATCGCAAATTCTCTTTCACCTCCATTAGTAAGTTAAAATTTAAAGCATAGATAAAATGAGTTCAGACAAATCTTGAGTGAGCCATACCACGGGAATAACTAATCATCGCAAATTCTCCTTCACCTCCATAATTAAGTTAAAATTTAAAGGATAGATAAAATGAGTTCAGACAAATCTTGAGTGAGCCGTACCACGGGAATAACTAATCATCTCAAATTCTCTTTCACCTCCATAAGTAAGTTAAAATTTAAAGCATAGATAAAATGAGTTCAGACAAATCTTGAGTGAGCCATACCACGGGAATAACTAATCATCGCAAATTCTCCTTCACCTCCATAAGTAAATTAAAATTTAAAGCATAGATAAAATGAATTCAGACAAATCTTGAGTGAGCCATGCCACGGGAATAACTAATCATCGCAAATTCTCCTTCACCTCCATAAGTAAGTTAAAATTTAAAGCATAGATAAAATGAGTTCAGACAAATCTTGAGTGAGCCATACCACGGGAATAACTAATCATCGCAAATTCTCCTTTACCTCCATAAGTAAGTTAAAATTTAAAGCATGGATAAAATGAATTCAGACAAATCTTGAGTGAGTCATACCACGGGAATAACTAATCATCGCAAATTCTCCTTCACCTCCATAAGTAAGTTAAAATTTAAAGCATAGATAAAATGAGTTTAGACAAATCTAGAGTAAGCCACGAAGTTTCAAATACTGAAAAGAAATTTTCAAAATGTCAAAATGAAAACAAATTATGAAAGGATAACTTAGGATTACGCCATGGGGAAGCTCTTTCCAATAATTTATTCGCATTTTGATAATTTGAATTTTTTTTTTCAGCAATTCAAACTTCATAGCTTACTCTAGGTTAGGCTGCATGTTCAATATTTCGAAGTTTAATTGACTATGCGATGAAAAAGTACAACTTCAATTCCCACTTAAAAGTTTGTTCTTATCAGAAAAACCAATCACTTTCTTCAGAAGCGAGTTTTTTTTTCTGGGCATATCTCTGGAAAAGTGAGGTGTGACTTAAGTCATTGTATACCCAATTATTTTTTTAATGCTAGTGTTGATTATTTTTCTATCTTAGTGTCCATTCTTTTCATTATAATGTGCATAGTAACAAAATGTGCTTGCATAAAACTATAATGATTACGTACTTTATAAATAAAATGATATTTTTTATCGAATTATAAGGCAAAAAAACAATGAGGAATAAGAAGCTACCACGGGGGTTAGATGGCAAAGCATTGCAGGTTTTTTCTTTATTTTTATTTTTTTTAAATATAGATTTATACCGAATACATTCTTCGATAATACTCTTAACTTTGATACTGCTAAATTAAGTGTGATACTTCTGTATTGAGTTGTTAAGCGTATTCTGTAACATTTTTGACAAAAAAGAAATATTAAAACGCATCCGATAAACGAAAAAAAAAATTTGAGGAAGGAAATAAATTCGCTGAAGTTCATTTAATTTTATTTTTCAAACTTCTTCGCTAATAAACTGCTTCATTCTGTGTAAATTCATAGGATTTAAAATAAATCTTAACATGAAAATAGCAACAAAATTCATGCCTCGTTATACTTTAATACAATTTATTACTGCAAATAAAAAGGGGTTATCTAATTTACCACCTTAAAGTTAATTTTCTTTTTATGACTAAATAAGGCATTCTAATTCTCGAGAATACCTCAAATATTTAAAAATAATAAGGGTAAAAGACATTGAAGTAAATCATAAATAAAAGTGCTCTAAGATTACTTCTTGCTAAAACGTATCTTCTTCGAAAACAAACTACTAAGAAAAGGAGATCGTTAACATGTTTTTGAGTATCTCTTTCCAGAATATTAACGACTGCACGTGTTGTAATTCGAAGATTTTTATACAGTTTACGAACTAAAACCATGTACTCGGAAGGAAATTACATTCTTCGTTTAATGTTTCCTTTAAAATGAGTTATTTATTTCCATTTTTTTTTTAAGTTGCTCACGGAAAATTAAACAAAGAATAAAGATGTAAATATGCATCATGCATTCTCGAGTTTTATAGAAAATATGATAGAGGTCATTAATTTTGTCATAATATGCATTAGTAATTTTTCTTTTCTTTTCTTTTTTTTTTTTTTTTTTTTTTTTNTTTTTTTTTTTTTTTTTTTTTTTTTTTTTTTTTTTTTTTTTTTTTTTTGAACATTTAAGATTTTTGTCTTAATATTATATTTAAATTCATTCTTTAAATCAGAATAAAAATTTCAAATTCCAACTTTTGTAGTTCATATTTATTTTTCTAGTCTGAAATTGTTTTCGAAATTTGTAGCAGATTTTTAAGCCCATGATAGTTTGATAAATAAGTGACAAGAACTGCATTTAATTATTGAGCTTTTGATTTTTATTAATACTGTTAATATTTTCTGTTACCATGACGACCGGTCATTTTAACTTAATTCATCAAATGATACCTTTATACGAAACGATTTTTTTCTTGATTCTCATGTAATCTTCACGTAATCTTGATGATCAAAAATCTTGATTCTCATGTAATATTTTCAGCCTTTCTTTGATGTGTAACAAGACTAACGAGGTTTCGTTATTTTTACTACCTCTCGTTTTTTATTTAATTCCCCAAATTATATCATAAAATGATTGTTTACGTAATCATCGAGTGAGCCACTAAGGAATTATATGTGTTGAATGACAATGATGACCGAATGATTGAGCAATTAAATGGATAAAATGTTATTTCGTATTTTTTGTTTCAAATATTTCATATTGTCAATAATGTTTGATTATTTGACCTCATTTGGCGGACAACTTAGCAATTTTTGTAATGTTTTACGCCCACTATCAGATAAATTCAAAATAGGCTTCATATAAAAAAAACTAGGATTCTATTTCTTGAAATTTCCTTTTTATGTCTAAATATCTTTCATCAGACTCCAAAAAAAAATTTATTTCCGCCAATAACTGAAATATTAAGAACGAAAATGGCATCAATATCTGCAATTGGGTATATGCAGCTCGCGGAGAAGAATGCAACTGAAATTACATGATTGTGCATAATCACGTGTTTATGCATGGCGTGCTAATGCTATAGCTATTAGGCATAGTTTATTATCACGTTGAATAAATTTTCGGATCAGACTTAATTAGATACTTACAAAAGAGGTCAGATGTGGGTACCAACCTGATTGGCTGTTCATGGCACAAATGCCATGATTTACCCACTCGTGACGTCACTTTTAGGTATCCAATCATAAATTCTGTATTCTGTTTTAAGTCTAATATGTAGCCGTACTTTTTAAGATCATTACATAAAAGACAGTGATTATTTTATTTTCTCTGGTGCACTCAGCAAATTTTGCATAATTTTTCATTCCACGAGTTAAATTTGATATCAGTTTCATTTGAATTGCTATGTAACCATCTCTCTATTGTGTTACAATACAAAATTGTGCTTTTACGAAGTTTTGACATCTTTACATAATGTTGTTAATGGTCTGCTTATTTGATATCGTCTGTCTGGCTTATAAATTTTTTTTAATATTTTTTTGAGCGCATTAGACATTTGAAACTAAATTCAACAGCAAGAACGGGTGTCATATTTTTCGAATGTAATTATGCTTGTGCAGAAATTTTTATGGAATTTCTCAAAAAAGTAAAGCGAAAGAAATGAAAGCATAATTAATTATGCAGTCAAATATAAAAGCATGGTTTGAAAAGAGTAGAAAATTTTAAGTAGCTGTCTTTTTTAGCGCTACAATTAAAAATAATTCTAATACTGTATTTTTTCATTTCTTGGCCAAATTTACCTGATTTTTGTTAACCCAATGACCTCGTTGAAGAGTGTGACTCCCTCCGCATTTATTTAAAATTGGGTACTTGCAACTCGAGAAGAAGACGATCACTGATACCCAGATACCTATGACCTTAGCTGCAGCTGATCGCATGTAAACAAGATGGCGTGTTAGAGTCGAGGTAAGTTTCTCCGCAGACTAACGTTAACTAACGTGAAGTTAGTTAAATACAAAACATTATCGTATATCGAATTTTTTTTAAATATAATTCATTCTCGTCTGTCTTTTTAATTAACTTGGATTTATTATTTGTTTATGTATTTTATAGAAACCGTAATATATTTTTGCTTTGTGTACCTAGTAACTTTAATGCATAATTAGTTTGTTTATGTTATACATGGTTTTGTATTTGTCTTTTTGTTAAGTAAGAAATATATAGTGAAAGAATCGAATTGCTTTTGAAATAATCTTTATGAAGAAATATAGAATACGTCACTTAAGAGAATTGATGCTTGACGGGCTTGGTTCAATCGAAATAGAATGAAAAGAACCGTTGCTAACATAAACAAATGCCAAGTTTCAATAACCAATCAGGAATGAGACATTACGTCACTTGTAAATATCTCATTAATAAAAAGTATCGGCAAAAATATTTTGGTAAGAGATCACAGAAAGAGATAATGCATTGCTAACTACCACATTACGTAATGGCTCTATCACACGAGAGAAAAATAAGAGCAACCGGAACCGGAACCTCCACTCTATTTGCAACTCTAAAGGCAATTTCTCCGTTCGGAGTTGTCGAGAGGGTTGCTTAATTGCCCGAACGGTTGTTCGTAACGGGGTTACCATATTTTGTAATTTATCTTAACTTTTGGCTCATATTTTATTTTTTCATGTGATGCTATTATGTCTTAGTTTCTCAACGATGTTTGTAAAGGGAGGAAAATGAAATCACAGACGCTGAAGAATATTGATTGATTTTGATCTAATTTTGTACATTTTGAAGTCTTTATTCAGCTACAAATCAAAATCCTGAACACTTCATTTCCACATTAGTGACGTAGCATAGTATAAAAAGGATTATGATTTCTAACTCATTATGTAAAATGATATTAAGATATGGTTGGTTGGTTGGTGTCATGGACAGAAAATAATTTTAAATGTGATCAAATAAAATACTCTCCGCCGACCAATAGGCAGAAGTTCAACCTCTTCTGAGGCTCTGCCACCCCTTTTTTCATGGATATTAAGATATCAAATATTAAGATATCGATATTAAGATATTAAAGAATTTTATGTTGCATCTCTAAAAGGATAAGGAGGTTAAAGGAGAATGGACTTAAAATAACATCTAGAATTTTTACGATTTTTTTTTACGTTGAATCAAGTGACTAATGTTATAGAAGTTATTTATGTTTAATGTATATAAGTATAGTTTATTTATACATATTTACAATCTAACATTGCTAACTAGACAAGTGAGGTATCATTACCTATGTAAACGCTAAATCGAATGAGAATAAAACCAAACTGTCTGATTTAATAGTTAAGTTAATAGTTAAATTTATAAAAGTTTCATTTATAGAAAATACAATTTTGTGACTTATACCACTTTATGCAACTGACATTGCTATCTAAACAAGTAAGACATTGCTATCTAAACAAGTAAATAACTTCAAATTTAATTTTTTGTGCTTAATCCAATAAAATAGTCCTTTGAAATAATTCTTTAGAAGAAATGAGGGTTTAATGTATGAAATATACAACTTTTGACTTGCCTTTTACTCATAAAATATTTATAACATCAAAACTATTAGATCTATCAAACCAATTATATTTTTCTTTTTAAATTTTGTCTGAAAAATACATAATAATGTCTGACTTGTCTATAAGACAATGTCTCTGAATTTATTGTCATAAAATTCATTTACATTGAATTAAGGGATCATCACTTTTGATCATCATCTACGCATTGCATATTAGGAAGATCACTTTTAAAAAAAAAAAAAATTTCAATTTCTTTGTAAAATTATTTCTTAAATATAAGAGGATTTTCAATGTCATACTTTCAATTTATTATTATAAAATTTAAAACATTCATTATTGGTATAAGATAATTTAATTAAAAATTACAGAATTTATTTTAGGACAAATTTATTGTAATATACACTATATAAATTCCAATTTATTAATAACTAAGAAAAGAACAATATTTTATTAAGAGCATACTTTTTATGTACCCTATTATTTTGTTATAACCTTTTGCGTGTTTTGTTTTGCATTTTAAATAATACAAGAATAAGACATTTAATATCAAGTGAAATATTTAGAACATTATTTATTTACATTTCTTATTTTTTAATTTCATTCATAAAAACAATACTACATCTCTTTCCTTCTTTGCCAGGCAAACCTTACAGGATTATGCAAAATATCTGAAATAGAAAAAGAAATCACTATCATGATAAAATTTTACCAACACATTATTAGAATAAGGGAGATTAAATACCATTAACTTGAAATCATTTAAGCCTTCAGGTATCCCTTTTAAGCCTCTTTTAAGTTTGACAGATATTTTGATTATAGTTCTAAGATTGTTCATACACTAATGAAAGATGGCAGGTACATTTGGTTTTGTAGTTTTTATGTTTGTACTGAAATTTGTTTTCAGAAAATAAATTGTATTTATAAACGAAGACTATTAAAAATGTAAGTATACTGAAAATTTAGTAAGGTAAATTTACATACTTACTACCATTGCAGAAAAGTAAAGTATTAATAGATAAATGTATGTGGAGGCTTTGGAATCAAAGAAACCTTATGGCAATCTTATTTTGAGCTAATATCGCTTTTACCTTGCAATAAATATGTCATACTTTTTGAGTTTCTAAATTGCTCTACGGGTTTGGTTACCCAAAAGTTTTTTTGCACTAATCTGTTAACATTTTATAAATCTTTCATATTTTCAGGTTATATGTAGTAACTAACTAAAACAAATTCCAATAACCTAATAATAATAATAATTAAAAAGTTACCAGACAGGTTTTTAATTTGGCTTCTACCTTTTATTATATTTTATTAAATCTGTATAGAATGATTTCATTACATCTTTATTATTTATCTTAAACTGCAGGATAATTTGCAATTTTTGAAAAAAATTTTAATGCCGCGAATTTTAATGCATTTTAATTGCGGTTTCCCATGAAAAGTATGAGTGTCAGATTTTCAAAAAATAGTTTAGATTTGTCTAAAAATATTTTTACATTTTATGAATTTTAACCAATGATAATAAAATGAAGAGTTTGTGTGTTTCTCATATAACTCCAGAACCGTTTGTGCTAGGGTCCTAGTGACAGTGTAAATGTTTATTTCTTGTTTTCAATACCTTTTTATCACAGTAAATTTAAATGCATGATTTGAAATAATATAACAGTAACAGTATCAATTTTAATTACTTTTCACCAGTTAATACTGCTGGTTTCAAAATTATAAAAAATGCATATTTTTTTAAAAAAAAATTTGCATTTGTTGGTCTTTAAGTTCCTTACATAATTCAGTCGGCCAATTGGAAAATTTATTCAAATCAAAACTAAACTGTTCATTGGTTTTTGATGACACTACCTCAAGTTTGGAGATCCGTAGTTTTATATTTGCGATCGCTTCTCTTATGAGGCAGGGGTTGGATGAGATGTTGCAAATATCAGAGGAGACTTCAGACTTTTTCCGCTGTTAAGGGTAAGCTTCGTATCTCCGTACGTTATCTTCCACTTTCTTAAAATAATGATAATTTACTTTTGATTTGCTGCTGTTTTCTAACAATATTTTGGATAATGTTCCACGATTGTAAATTCGATTTTATGTTTTGCAGTTTTTTTAATGCAATTTCGTTTAGTAGAGTAAAATAAAAGAAAAATTTTAAAATGAGGTGCTTGCAAGAATAATGATGAAAATGAATAATGATGAATAATGATGCAAGAATAATGATTTAAAATGAGGTGTTCAAGAAAAAGATCACGGATACCCACACATGTGACCTATGACGTCAACTCCAGCTGATTATTTATAAGCAAAACGGCGTGTTCAAGTTGAGATAAGTTTCTCCCCATAAGTTAGAATGCTAATTAACGCGAAGTTAATTAAATGTAGCGCCGTATCGCTCATCGAATTTGCTGAAATAAATTCTTTCTTGTCTACGCCTTTTATTTAACTTATATTTATCATTTGTTTATGTATTTTGCTGTAACCGTGATATGCTTTTGTTTTGCGTACCTGCCAACTTCCAAGCATAATTAGTTTGTTTATCTTCTACATGGCATTGTGTTGAGTAAGAAATATATAATGAAGGATTTGAAGGATTTGTGAAAGAATCATTGTGAAAGAACATAGAATGTGTCACTAAAGAAAATTGATACTTGATGGGTTTGGCTCACTAGAAATAGACTGGAAAGAAAAATTGCAAACGTAAATGAATGCCACGCTTCTGCAGCCAATCAGGATCGATATACCCACACTAAGTCACTTGCAGGTATTCCATTATTGTTGGAAGGGATATTCCTGATTGACTCATGGTAGTACGTGAGCAAATATTGAATCTAGATTTTGATTAATTCAAACTTAGGCGCTTGCCAGAATAGCGTTAGGTAATACAAATGCATTTTTTAATACTTCAGGATAAATACGTGATTTTTTTAATTATTTGTATGAAAATGTTGTTGAAAATTATATTGAATGATGCAAATGTAATTTTAAAATATGATATCATATGAACATTATTCCTGAGTGCAGCCTGAATTTGATTACTGGAAAAATGAACCAGATGAAAATAATTAATTGGGCAGTGCGTAAATAAAGTTTGTTCCGACTGTAAAATTGACCGAATTTGAACAAAAATAATAATTATTGGTAACAATATGAACACAGCATTTTATATTTTTTGGCAAAATAATATTCGAGTTATGTTAATTCATTTTATTTCTTACTCGCACTTGAAATGCGCATCCGCAATTTTTCAAATTTTACGTACTGGAGGGGAGCGTACGGAATGCAACCTAAAAGTGCGAAATCTCGCCATTCAAAAATTATAATCAAAATTATAAAAATTATAATAAAAATTATAATTATAAAAATTAAATTATATATATATATAAAAATTATAGACCACTAACACTTAATTTTCACAAAACTGCAGATTTTCTTCATTTTGCCGTTTTGTGCAACTTTCAGGATCTGCATAGAGGTCGCTAGCTAAAGATTGGCTAAACTGGATCTAATACTCAAAAATAATTGTTACAAATTCGCAGCAGTTATGAAAATGGCCTATTATTCGCTAAAGAAAGAATAAACGTTATTTCATGTGATGACAGAGCCTTCTGAAATGGCTATTTTTTTATCTGATATCGACCAAATAATGAGGTTTATAGTTTTTGAATATTTTCATGTATGACTATAAATACTCTTCATGGAGAAAAATATTCTGGTCAAATTATCATACTGTTGTTAATAACATTTCTAGTAAAAAAAACGTAATTCTAGTTAATAAAACCAAAATATACTGCATTCATTTGGTAATTTTTTCGCTCATTATAATAACGGTTTACTGGAAATTCTGACTTTCAAAAATTTTGTTCTTAATGTCACATTTAGTAAAAAATACAAAATGTAAAAATAAATTTAGCCGAATAAATGAGTTTAATGCCATGCTTTTAAGTATCATGCTAAAATTACCCAAATTTTTCCGCATTCTCCAAACTTTATTATATATTATAAAACTGTATTTTATAGTTAGCATTACCATTAAGTAACATAATATAAGTACGACGATAAAAATTAATGAACCTTTTTGTGTTCCCATAGAGTCATCAGAAAGGCAGTAAATTTTACCAAACTCTGGCAGTTTTGACTATACTTTTTTCCTTAGTGTTAGAGTATCGCAAAAAAATGATTCAGAATAATAAAAGGGAAACTGAAAGCATAAGTGGTTAGTGTTTCGTTAGTTTTGTTTGTATTTTGTTTAGTAAAGTTCATAAGCAGTATTTTAGTAGATAATTATATTTACCTATCTCTCAAAAGAACAGAAAAAAAAGTGTTTGCTTTAACTAATAACAAATTTTCAAAGACATATTTTTAGAAGAATGGATCAAAAAATTTCAAAAGCCGCATACACAAAGCAAGTTAAATAATGGAATAATATCTTCTGAAAAATAAAAAATAGAGTTTTTTCTACAGTTAAAACGATTTTTTTCCAAACAATTTCAAGGAGAAAAAGATTTACTGTCACCTAGGTATTATGGCTTTCTTTTTTCTCTTCTTTCATAGCAATTTTGAATGACATTACAATAATGGCACCATTTTTTGTTGTTATAACCAAACCTGGCATCTTTTTTTTAGGATATAAAGTAAAAATGAAGACTTTTGTTAGAAAAAGTTCAATTATTTATTAATCAGTATGGAGTTATGAAATGTCTGAAAAATTCTTGAGGAATTATTTTAAATTTCTCCATCCGATGAAATAGAAAAGTGATAATTTAATAAAATTTGTTATACATTTGTAGCAAAAAAATAATGATAACTTTAAGAAAATGAATGATTTAAATAAGAAAATATATATATTCTATTAAATATATTTTATTGAGTTAAATTATTTAATTGAGCACCAAATACATCTTACTAAATTGTATAACAAAACTTTCCGTAATAAAAAAACTATTATGATAGAGAAATTCGAAAGTAGCTTTTAGTATTTTTTGTTTTGAATCAGTGATTGAGTTTTGATTTTAAATTAACAATTCAAACTTGAAAATAAATAAATAAAAACTGTGAAATATGCTTATTTCACAGCATATTTTTAAAGCATTATTTTGTAATAAATTAAGTTTTTCAAATATTATTTAGTTTTAAATAAATAATAAATAATAAGAAATTGTAGCGTTATGATATTACTTGATAAAAAACTTCATTCGTTTCAAAAATATACAAATTCGGCTCCATCTATATACATCTCGGCGAGGCTTATCTGGCACTGCCTTAATGTCTGCCTCACTCCAATTCTTATTCCTTATGCTTTCTCGTAGGTCAGCAGAGGCATTCAGTTTCATTATGTTTTTTATATGTAGTTTTATGGGATGGTATGACAATCCAGAGCAACTTGGTTGAAGGATTTGTGTTCCTTTGCGAGCAAGAAAGTCAGCTTTCTCGTTACCATAGATGTTACAATGGCTGGGAATCCACTGGATGACTACTCTTTTGTTTTTTTGTGCCAAAAGTCTGATAAGTCTCCGACACTGAAGCACTTCATCCGACAAAGTGTCTCCCTGTGAGGCGATCGTCTGGATTGCAGCCTGGGAATCTGACAGCAATACGACTTTTCCAAATTTAGAATGGATGGCCAACAGTTGTTTCAATGCAATATAAATAGCATGTACTTCGCCATCGAAAGCCGTTTTGTATTTCCCGGCAGATGCTTTTAAGGAAAAGAGATCAGAGAAAACACCTGATTAAGATCATTGAAAATGCAAACTTATGAAGTTTTATCAAATATCGTAAATATAAAATAGTATTAAAATTAGTTGGTGCATCGCAAGTTCAGACAAGTTTTGCAGTAGAAAGTTTTTGGACTGCAATTTCACTGAAAAACGTAAGCAATAACTAAATTACAATAGTTCTAATTGTATAAAAAGGGTAATCTGCTTTGATTTCATTTGGAATACAACGCCTTCCAACAAGAATGCGCGAAAATTAGCTTAAATAGTGTAAAAACTGCTCCCTATGATAAGCAAAATCCTTTACTCATGTTACATGATACTGAATTCGAACTGCAACGTTTGCTTACTATGTAGAATCCGCAAAAAGTAGCTTAGCATAATGTTCAAATATAGGAGTTTGGCACCTTTTTAAATTTTACAGAATATTAGGAAAACGCTCACCTTGTGGTTTGGAAGACAAAAATCACTCTGGATTATTGTTCATATACTTTTAAACTTTCTTAATATTCTTAAAAGTTTTGTTTTAAAAACGATTGAAAAAATATGCCACTTTGAAAACGAATTAAAAATCGTTTGCTAAAACAATATTTCATATTTATAACAATCGTTTGTTTTTGAATCACAATCAGATGTGAGAGAAATTCTTTTTTTTTCTAAGGTGACCTATTTTTTATATCAATAGATTATAATTAGTGTACAAATTTAAAGCTGTTTTTTGCTTATTTCTTATTAAAATATGTATCCACCGGAACTTATTGAGTCATTCAAGAAATGATATAACTTATTTTTAGCGAGTAAGTATTAGCACAGTTTAATATTAATTTATATATTACATGAAATAACATTGCATTTTGAAATTTTTTATCAATGTACTTCGCAATGTATGCTAATATGTATTTAACATTCGATTCCCTTTTTTATATGATTAAATAATATATAAAATAATTAAAATTTAAAATAGTTAATTCAGTTTTGAACTGTTTCATTAATTTAAGCATATTTTATAGTAAATTAACAATTCGCGATCGCAACGCTCGAGTACGCCGTCTAGCGGGAGCCTGTAAATATCAGACATTAATTTATCACGTTTTCATTTAGTTCCATCAAAGTCATTGACTGAATCAGACGCCATTTTTTAGCAGCAAATAAGAAACAAAATTTCCCTAAGGAAAAGGCCGAAGAACTTGAAAAAAATCTCCAGAATATTAGTAAATCTTTCAGGAACAGAACACGCCAAACATTTGAAGAAAAATTCCTCAATAATTTTTAATTTCTATTATCAACAAACTTGCAACTGATGACTTCCGATTTCGGATACTGTTACAGATGTGTGTATTAAGGTAAAATGCATTTCTTCTGTCTTCAATTCATTACGAATTAAAGTGAAGTCAACATTGCTTTCGTCATTCCAGTGAATAAATATGAATTCAGAACATACAGAATTGTAATAGTTATAGCATATTCTTCTTCGTTATAGAATAGTATATATTTCTGTATCCATATAATTCGGAAAACAACAATAAAAAATTATCCAAGTTACTTGAAATAGTGCCATTTGTGCTGATTCTTAATTAATTTTAATCGTTTTCTTGGTAAGTATTTTTTAGTTTTGAAAGAATAAGTTCAACTAGAATTCAGCTATTCTGTTTTTAGCTACATATTCAAATTCATATCAATTATAAAATTTTGCTGTGTAGTATGTTATCTAAAAGTAATGAAGGTATAAACTATGTATCTATTATTTGAGAATAAAGTTTTCAAACAAGGAACTTATCATTTTGGAATTCTCCGGGAATCATAAATCAGGTAAGTGCAATGATTTTTACAATAAAAAATTTGCTTGTAAATATTTTTTTTTCATTTGATGATGGTTCTCTACAGAATGGTTTTTTACGTCTGATTAAGAACTATAAGAATAATAAAAAAAGAAACAATATGAAAGTTTTTATTTCAATGTTAAGAATTCTTAAAATCGTTTTTTTTATCCTAAGAATTCTTTATTTTCCGTTTTTTAGTTTATAATTTTTTGATAAAAATTGTTCTCAAAATACTTTTTTTGAAAAATTAAATGGTATAACATTATGTGTTTATGTATACTTCTTGTATATTCCAATGTTTGAAGTAATATGATTCAGAAAAGTATGGAATAAAAATTCGGTACTTACGTATTAACGCCACCGCCGCTACAGATTTGGCGGTTTTTAAGTGCCGCCAATCTACACTTAAAATTTTTGCGACAATTCATAAAATAAAACACTTTATTTAAAATCAAAATAGTCAATCGGATTTCGGTGGAAAATGAGCCGATATAGAGTTTAGCATAGATTCAAAACAATCATATCGCCATATGAACTCTGATAAATAAGATTCCAAATGAAATAACATTTCCAAAACGTACGTTTACCAAGATAAAGTTTTATGTTGTGGGAATTGGTACATTTTCGTTTTTTCGGTAAAATATTTCCCTCCTGAAAAAATAAAATTGCATCTTGTTTTGTTTTTGGCAAATCCCAAAGACGAATTTTCGTAGCACTAAAAATGGCGACAAAAAAGAATTGTTTTTTTTTTTTTGTTTCGTCAGCATTCTTTATTTTACGTTTCTTAGTTTCTAAATAATGATTTTTATTGAAACTTGAAATTTTTTGATAAAAATTGTTGTCAAAAAACTTTGTTTACAAAATTAAATTTCATAAAATTATGAGGCTTATGTATACTTTTTGTTCATTTTAATTTTTGAAGTAATATGATTCTTAAAACTATAGAATGTAAAGTTTAAATGGGCCTTTCATGTTATATCATTAAATTTAGTAATACTATTTCTCGGGCATTAGGTTTTAACTCTTATAAGAATATACATATTTTTTTCTGTTAATGTACAAATATTTTTCCGATGTGTTTTGGATATTCCTTCTCTAATAAAAAGAGATACCATTTTGTTTTCGGTTGTACAAGAAAGAAGATCAAGCATTTTTCTTTTTTAAATTTAATAAGCCACATTAAAGAAGGAACGTTGCAATGCTACACGCTACATTAACGACGTCTCCAGAGTAACTGAATGACGGTTCATATGGAAATCGCAGGTAAGCGTCTCATACAACAACGCCCCCTATAGTTCGTTGCGATCGCGAATACTTTCAATTATCATTGCTATTAAAAGTTTAATGTTAAAAATATTTGAACTGCATGCTTTAAAAAAAAACATTTTATTTTTCGCAAGCTCAAATTGATCAAGATTAATGTACCGTAAAATGTGATTAAATATTTTAAATCAGTTTAAGCATACTTTTACAGTTTCATAAATGTGGTGTTATATTTGATTAAGTAATATTTTATTAAAAAATTACTAATAAGGAACAAACACAAAATGGCAGTATTAGATTTAAAAGCAATACGTATTGTTTCAAATCAAGTTAAAATAATATCGCTGGTAATCACGAGCTGTAAAGTTCTTAGTTTATTCTAGTTATAGTTTCATATTTGAATTCTTAGTGAAACGATTGTTTAGTCAAACTGAATGCTTTAATAAATTCGCAAGCTCTGGTAAATTTAGAGAAATCTTTGTAGAATGCGAGAAAATTGTTCAATTGTCTTGTCTCTAACATTTGCAAGTGTATATTGTATCAAGTTATTACTTTGAAATATCTCATGGTTGGAGTCAAATCCTAACTATAATTTAACTTCTCACTGTATTTAAAGTGAGGAAAGAAATAGCAATTTTAAGATGTAATATAAAGATAAATTGTCTCAACAATACCAGAGACAAATCTAACCTCTAGGTATTGTATATAAAACGACAGGTAAAATTCAGATACTATAGAATAATTCACATAAATATTGTTTATAATTTTGTTCATGGAAGAGGTGACAAATGAAATAGACTCTATTGATAAGAATAGTAGTAATTATGACTAACGTATGCAAATATGACTAACTGACTTATGTCTCATTGACTACGTTAGAAGTAATTATGACTAATTAACTAATTATAACTAATAGTAGTACTTATGGCTTGTCAAAAAGAACATAGAAATTTTTAGATTTATAAGAGAAAATTTTTTTTAAAAATGCGTATGGATAAAAATAAAATACGAAAAACAGATCGGGGTAGTTAGTTTATTTGTGTGAGTTAGTTCCAGATAGTTTTCTTTTAACCCTACTTCATAATTCTGATTCTTTTATTTGTCCAGTCCACATTCCTATTTTTTTCATCCATTAAATATACAGCGAAATTATTTATGTATTTGAAAACTACGAAGCATTTGATACTTTTCTCATAAATATTCGATAATTATTTTTGCGAATTTGAGTATTGAGACTTATTTTTTCCAGAAATGTCTTGTAGCAAACGATACATGGTTAATGATTTTTATTATTATAGTTAATGCATCGTACAGGTTGGCGAAATATTTGAGTATTGTATACGTTCTAAAAATTTTCGTTCTTGCAACTATTATTTATGGCAAGCTATTTCAGTTTTAGTACTTTTCAGGTTCTAAGAATTTCGGAATCTTATTGCGACATTTTGATGATTAAGTTATTATGGTAGGAAGAATAATTTGAGACCACGGGGGAAAAGTGATTTATGCTCATAAAAGCTAATTCTGAGAAAATAAAGACTCTTAGGAGAAGCGATTTTTCACATTATTTATTTGTCAAAACTTAGAAATCCTCAAAATGCAGCAGAGGGCGCTCTAATAATCACATTTGGGACAAAGTTCTCAAGATATTTATAAATATACCATACAGTTAAACAACCTATAGAAAATGCAGCTTCCTGTCACTTGGAATGTGAAATAATGAATATTGGTTTATATTTTGTGATTATTTAAAAGTTTTATATTCTAATTAAGTATATTCAAAATTATTTTTTATTTTAAAAAGTCGCCAATTCTAGCGATAAAAAGCGTTATTTGGCAAATCCATTAGAAACTGAGGATTACAGGCTTTCGAGATTGGCTTCGCCAGGAGATAGGCTTAAACTGTATATTCTTTTTGAAAATGAGAAGTAGTTAAAATGAACAACTCGTTCTATAATTTTGAAGCTATAATTACGAATCAAAACACTCTCGCCAAATGTTCTTAGTTTTAAATTAGTCACCATTTTGTCAGTTTATATTAGTTAGTTTATTCTTTAGTTTAATATTTAATTTATCAGTTTCATGTTTTGCTTTATAATCTTATTATAAATTAAAGTAATATTTGAACTTTGTCTCAGAAATATATTACTTTTAGCATTCTAAATTTAGAAAATTTGAAATTTGTTTAGTTATGTGTCTCCCCCTCCTACAATAAAAGAACGTATCGCATTTGCATGATGTAAAGCATTAGAAAAGGAAAAATCTCAGGAATAGTGCTAAATACGTTTCACAGTCACAGTTACAGAATTACGAAGATTTCAACAGCTAATTTTTCTCAAAGAAACATGGCCTTCACTGTAAAAACTTGAAATGAAGTTGAAGCTATATTTTTTGCACGAATATTGGCTACGTTGGGCAGAGATAAAGAGAGCAGAATACATCATATACAGTTTTGCTTGCGCTTGGGCCAATTATTGTGCATACTTTTTTTCCTTTAATTGTTGTCATAGGGCGTTAGGAGAGCAGTCGAAAATTTGCAAAATGCTATTTTTGCTCATCACTGAATATTTTTTTAAATATAGTTAATCATTTTGAAAATGGATGTCTAAAATTTTTTTTAACTACTTTAATTTGGTTTTGGAAATATAATTATTAAAAATATAGCGTGTACCCCATATGGGAGTATGTTAGGGTGAAAAATATCCCACTTTTCGTTAAATGCGCTATTGAAGAATAATTTTTAAAACACTTAAAAGATGATAATTTTCAAACGATTTCTTGTTCTCAATAAATAAATCTGTTTCTTGAAATATATACATAAAAAATTGTTGTTGTGTTGTTACTCAATAACTTTAGAATTCTTTTTCTAACAAATAGAGTTTGTAATCTCATTTTTAGTTTTATAAGACGCAAATATAAAAGCTTTTGATTATGGAGAAAAGACTTAAAGACCTTTTGCAGCCCACACTTGTTTTCGTCTGCGTATTGTATAGATTCAGGCAACGAATTTGAGATGTAAATGAAGTTTTTAATAATTCGTAACTTGATATTTGCTTCAAAATAGACAAAATACATTTTATCATTAATATATATGCAAAATCTAAAACAACAAGTACTTTTTGGCACTCTCAGGTACTTTATTTCAGGTACAATTCGAGAACTTTTCTTGTAAGTAGTGTAACAACAATTATGATATCAAAAATATTATCAAGAAAAGAAAAGGCCTCTAACTTTTTATTTGCTACTATAAGCATTGACAATAGACAATTGCTCAAAAATATTCAGTACCTTGATATTATCTCACATAAAGCTTTATTTTAAAAACTTCTTATGATTAATAAAGCACATTAATGGAATGGGAATATAAAGACCGTATACATAAAGGACATTGCATAAATATTACATAATTAGTCATTTCTTAATTAAAAAATCATTTATTTCTAGAAAGAAAATTAGACTCACATTTTGTTATCTGCTTTTTGTGACCTTAATTAGAAACAATCGCTTAAATTGTGATATATCTGTTTTATACCGAGTTTACACTAAAAAGGAAAGACACGAAATTATCAGACCCTTAAATTGACTTTTATGATTTATGGTGAGAGTAAAGAACGAAAAGAAATACGCTTATTATTTTGAACTGATATTTTTATTTCATTGATATCTCGAATTGAAAATCTGCTAATTGAAGAAAGTTTTTCTTGCATTTGAGGGAAAAAATTGATTGCCTTTAATAAAAAACTAGTTTTTAAGAAAGTTCATGTAAATTTGTTAAGTTCTAATCATATATCTGATTGTTGCTTGATTATTTCTTGTTGTTATGCAGAAAAAAATTTAATTTATGTTATATGTCAACAGAATAAATTAGTAAATCTCCACTTAAAACTTTTAATTTATCTAGAAAATCAAAGTGTTGGTTGCAAATTTTTATTTATCTCAAAAGTAAATTTATATTCAGGTTGAATTGCTGATTTTTTCTACAGAAAATTTCCAAAAATGTTTTAAATATTATTTTGTTTAAAAATAAAATGAATATAAAATACTAATATAAAAAATATTCGATTTTAAAAAGTTTTTTTTCTTCTCTTTTTTTGTAAAATAATAATTACATTTGCTTAGAAATGCAATTAATTTACAAAATGAAATAAAAGTCGCTAATATTTACCCGAAATTTAATGAATGAAATAAGTTAGTTTCAAAAAACAACTCAATACAATTTTTTATATTTGAACTCGAATGTTAAAACTAGTATTTTTTTAAATAAATAAGCTCAAGAAACTGCTGCTGTAAGAAATTACTTGATTAGAAACTTCATTGGCTTCAAAATTATGCTGATGAAAATAAAAGTCGACATGTTTCAAGCACTCGAAAATAGGCACCAATTCTCACGACTTGCCAGGCGTGAATGAAACAAAACAAAAGTGATTTGAAACTTGATCGATTTTTTTTTTCCATCTACATATTTTTGAATCCCATGAAACCCATCAAATAGCATTCCTCTTATGAAGAAATATTTTTACAGTAATCAGAATGAGTCTCATCTTTGAAAATATCAAAAGCATTCATTGAAGTTAAAAGGCGTTGGTTGGTTGGTGTCGTGTCATAGACAGAAAATAATTTTAAATGTGATCAAAGGCCCTATATACAGCATCTGCAATTTTAAGGCAATTTTCTTCATATAAGTCGATCCACGGATTGTCACTTATTTGCTGCAATTGCACCAGTATAGCGGCGGAACAGTTGAAAAGATGTATGGAGGTTAGTTCTATGTCTGGACAAATTTTGCAGAGGCAGTAAGTCCTTGTTCCGTCACCATGAATCTTCATCCCCCTAAAGTGTCCTATCCGGAGTCTTGTTAGTGTGCTGGTGAGAGTTCCATTGATACTGATTTCAGGTATTTGGTGTTGAATTTGGATTGTCCTATCATTGAATTTTGCCTTAGTCACTGAATTGATATCACTGAGAGTGACATGAGTAACTTTGCTGGTGTTTAATTGTCTTGCCTCTTTTGCCTCGGCATCAGCCATCTCGTTTTCAGTAATGCCAACATGCACGGGAATCCACTGCATGGTGCACTGTCTCTTAAAATCTTGCGAAGTGTACTGTGTTTTTTTATAATTAGCCCTGAAGAACCCCTTTGAATTGCTTGAAGAGCAGCTCTACAGTCGCTGAAGATGTTTAACCCTTTGGCTCTTTCATTTTCTTCAAGATTTATATACTCATCTAAGGCTTTTTGGATGGCAATGAGTTTACAAGTGTAGTTTGAAGCTATTTTGCCTCCTCTGATCTTAATTTGCTTTGTGCTTCCACTCTTTGGGCAAGTAAAGTCGACACCAGCTCTTCCGTTGTCAAAAGTTTCATCTGAGGAGCCGTCGATGAAGGCAAAGACAAAGTTTTCTCTTGAATACAAGGCAATGGTTTTGTCTCCTTTTATTTTAATAGCCGAAGTTACTTCTTTTTAGGAACACGGTTCGAGAAGGTGAATTATAATTTTGGTGTTTTCCGGAATAGTCGAAGACAATGTTGACTCTTGCAGAATTTCATACGTGTTATGCTCTAGTCTAGTTTGCTGCCTGACCGATAGGTCAAATTGTAAGGTGGAGGATCGCTTGAGTCTTGTATTTTCGTTCCACTTCAAAAAGGTTTGTTTGCTACCATGTTCCTCTTCACGACTTCTAATCTTGTTGGTAAAGATGATGACGCTACATTTTCTTCTATTATCGAGTAATTTCAGACCACATTCCTGTTGTGATTTAATGTTGTCTGTGGAAGAGACAGCACCAATTATAATCTCTGAGGCTTTAGCCTGTATGTTATCAATTTAATTAAGGGCCGAAGTCGAGGCATGAGACCAGATAGACGAAACATATTCCATAACTAGTCGAATCAATGCGGTGTAGGTAGTTTTTAAGGTTTTGGGGCATGCTCCCCAATTTGTGCTGCAAAATGTATCTTTTAGAAATATACATAGATTTTTAAAAAAAAGTATCACAAAGTTTCAAGTTTTAAAAAAAGTAAAAGTGTGCGTTAAAAGCGTGTTCTACAGCAGTGGTCCCCAAAAGGTGTTTCACGGAACCCTAGGATTCTGTGTAAGGGTCACAGGGATTTCGGGAGTTAGATTTCTTGTAAGATATTTTAATTTATTTATTTCATATTGTTTTAATTTATTTATTTTATATTATTTCAATTTATTTATTTTATATTATTTTAATTTATTTTTTAATTATATTTTTCTGAACAAGCAATGATTGTTGAAATCTGTAATTATATTTATATTTAATCATTATATTTAGGTTATTTTAAGTAAATTATTCAAGCAAAATGTCAGTAAAAAAATAGTATTTTTTTTTAAAAAAAATAAGAATAATTGCATTAGTATTTTCCATTAAACTTTTTAATACAAAGCAAATATCAAATTCAACAATAAAGAAGTTTGTTTTTCGGATAACTATTCTCAATGTTTTCAACAGTTCTTTTTCATTTCAATGAAAACCATAAATCAGTCTCTTTTTATTCTTTTTTAGTTTATGCATAGACCAAAAATAAACTCAGAACCAGACTAGACTGAATTCAACTACCTGACGTAAGACCTTATCTTGAAACTATTTCTGATGAAACAATGAAAAAATTAATTTAGTTCATACGATTTAATATTTCCAAAATTATTAGTAGTCATTCTTTGGTTAGTGTGCTCATAAATGCTAAAGAACTTAACTTAAAAAATCGAGGTTTCATAAACAGAAGATCGATCATTTAGCGTTCCATAGTCAGTAGAAATTGAGAACCCCTGCTCTAGAGCATGAATATCAGTAAATTATGAGTTGGAACACAGTTTTGTAGAGAATTTCTTTCCAACGTATTAGTTTTCTGTCTGAATTGAAGTAATCTTCAACCATTTAAACGCTTCAGCATTAATAATGAAACATTTTAGAAGCAAAACTGAAACATAGTACACAATAATGAATTCAAACAATAATAAGTGTTAAAAAATTTATATAATTTGAATAAAAATTGACAGCCTTACATTTTAGGAGGAAAATAAAATAAGTTTTGGGATTTTTTAAAACTTTCTTGTGCATTGGGAGCGTATTTTTAAGTTTCTGAGATCTTTAAGGTTAGTGGGCAGTTATTCTTTAAAATTATATTTAATTTAAGCTATTTTTGACTTCTTTGCGATTTATTTAAGTTTTATAAGTTTTGAATGAAGCATATTTGTGTAAATAGGATGTTGTATCTTTTCTTTTCAATAAGTTTCTAACCTGTATTTTCTTTTTTTTTAATAAAAAAATGACAATCGACAAATTTTGAAACTGTATGACATGCAACATGTTTCAAAAACTTTTTTTAAATAATTACTAAACAACGAATTTCAACGAAACTTCGATATGCATCATTAAAAATTTTTTAATACTGTATGACTTGTACCATGTTTCAAAATCTTTTTTTGAGAAAAATTACTAAAAAACATTTTATAAGTATTTAAACTTTTTTAAAGATTCAAACAGCATTTTCTTTTGGCCTATTATTAGAGAATTACTATCGAACTTGAACGAAACTTCGATAAGCCTCATTAAATTTTTTTGAAACTTTATGATATACACTATGTTTCAAAAACTCCTTTTAAGTAATTACTGAACAGCATTTTCTTTTGACTTCTTATAATTCAAACTTGGTTGATTCTAAAATGTCTAAATCCTCTTTTACAAATTAAATAATCTTTATACAATTTATCATTTATGTTTATAAGCAACTCTATATCTTTTTAGCCAATAAACAATGTTTCAAATTAAGAATGTAAAGCATATGGAATAAAATAAACGGAACTAAATATAAAATAACCCCAGTCCTAGTGTTTACATCCGTTTTAAGATGTTTATTTTTATGTGTTTTTTTCTTTTTCTGGAAAAAAGCTCAGTTCAGCAACTTTTCCAAGCAATTAAAATAGAGCTATTCAGGAGTTTCTTTGAAACAGCTTTAGATGTATGAGAATTATTGATCCGAAAAGTTGATTTTGAGTGTAATTTTTATTGTTGCTTGTTTATTTATATCTTTCAAAGGCTTTCAAATTAATTGAAAGAGTATAAAAGATGCCCAAGTTTCATTCAGACAATTTTTATGATTGTATTAGAAATAAGAACATAAAAAATCTTTTTATGAAGTATCTTGTGAGGTACATTATGTTCTTAGTAAATATCTGAAGTTATTTAAAAGGAAGTAGAATAATTTTTGTACGGATTAAACAGAGATTACAGTTAAAAACAAACAGAAAATTGACAACATTGGGAAAAAATCTATGAAGCTCATAATCGAGATTTATTAACTAATATTATAAAGGATGTTCCACATTAACCATCCTAAACATATATTTTTGGAATCGTTGTACAAAAATGAAATAAAAAAAGTACACATTTTTATAGACGCATTCTATTGTTAAAAGATACAGAGAAAAAGAAAGAGAAAGAAAAATAAAATGCGATAGTTAATCAATCAAACTGATTACTTGCAACTGCATTTAGCGTAGTTTTGTATGATTTTAATTAACAAAAATTACATTTTAATAATTTCTTAAAATGTTTTTTGCAAAATTCCAAGGAAATTTTTTAAAATTAACGAACTATATAAGCTCAAGAATTTTTTTATCTAATTCTGAAAAAAATACTAATTTTATTCCATTTAAATAACAGTTGACAAGTAATAAGAATATCGAGCTTGAACTCTTTTTGCACATGCTATTTATTTATATAAGAAGGCAAAAATTATTTTTAAAAATTGAGTAAATATTGCGTACATCTTATATGCAACAAAAGTTTTACTACTTTATCGAAACCTTTAAGGCGTTTTTTTTTTAAATACATGTTTTTCAGTCTAAGATATAGTATTATTTCAAGTTTGCACTAGGTAAGGTACAGTGACTCGGTATTTCTGTAATGCTTTCGAAATTAGATTGGGCTGCAAAAGTACCAAAGAAAAAAAAATTTAATCAAAATTAAATTTTTGTTTAAAAAACAGTCTATTGTTCAGAAAAAGAAATTCTTTGTGTTTCTTTTGCTCTATAATTTAAGATACCGTCTTAGATACCGTTATCGTTTAAATAACAATAAAATTGCATTTAAATTATAAGCAATAGAATTAAAATAAAATGAAATAGAAATGCAAGTAAAAGTAGAGAATCTGAAGCGAAATCTGTAAGAAAGCTGAGTTTCGCTACTTCTATTTTGAAATTCGACGATTTTGAAATTGCTCTTGTAACTCTGTAACTTAAGTAGATATAGGGACTCTAGTTTTGCTTAGCTATGTTTATCTTTGCGTGTTCCTTGATGATTTTCTTCCTTTAAATTAGTTTAGAATCCTCTTTTTAAAAGAAAAAAAAGTAAATAATTATTTGTAAAATAAAAAAATAAAGGAATAAAAAAACGTTAAGAAAAAAATGCAATTTAAAGTAAATGGTTTAAAATCTTAAGCCAATACGTGAAGAATTATTGAAGTTATGAATTGGACATGAAAAATGTAGAATGGTGAAAAACAATTCTGAACTTCTCTAAAAGTAAGCAGTAGACTATGAGGGAAAACAACCTAGACTAATACTATAAATAGACTGCTCTCGGAATGGTAAAATCACACTCATTTTGAAACCAACATCAGTCTGACTTAGCCACTCAGCACGTGATGAAAAGGAGGAATGGTAAACAATGTTGGCTACTTATTCCTATATTTGGCAATAATAGTAGGTAGGAAAACATATTTTCTCGATGTCATAGAATGCTTTTTGAGAAGACACCTGGAATTTCACATTTTCTTCATAGCAGCGAGACTTATGACAAACGTTGACTACCGTTAATGACAAAATTACTTTTTTTTCTTTAAAATTCAAAAATGGAATAAATATTTCCAACATCGATTATTCAGCTTTCATTCGTATTTTTTATCACTAGCATTTAACAAGTTGTGTAAAATTTTGGAATATTTTAAGCAAAGTTTAATAATTTCGAATAAACACTTCATAACTTAATATACTAACGAATAAACAATTAATAACTTAACTTTGAAGTACATGTTATTGGGTAAATAAATATATTTGTATTTTAATTCGCATCTTTTAATTCTACCACAATTTTCTCATTGCGAAATTGTCTTGCATGTTCAAGAAATTTGTTATTTACAAACATGTATGCTCGAAATATGCTTAATTATTTGATAATATAAATTCAGATAATGATTTTTCAAAACAGTTAATAAATTACAACTCTAAGTAAATTAAAACCATAAAGGAGCATTTAATACGCTTAGGAACATTTGAATTTTTGGAACTTAATTTATGAATCATCTGATCACATATCTTTCCCTGAATAAACTTTATAGATGTGGATCCAGAAGTATTAAGTTCTATATAGTTATTTATAAAACCTTGTTACTGTTATTGTGCCATCGAATGCGAAAAATAAAAAATAGTAGTAACTGGAAGGATGAACTTAGAACATACATACGACTGAAAATAATAAATCAAAAGTCAAGTCCTTTTCTTCTTCTTTTTTTAAAAATTCTTTTAAACAGAAGGACAAAGCAAAACGTTCTTCTTCCAAAAAGAAAGAACCTCTTCCTTCTTCTCTTTCACGCGGCGACAAAGCCGAGAATCACACCGGCTCTTAGAAAAAAAATCGCCTAACAGGAGAACAGGTCTTAAACATTTTGATTGGAAAAAGCTTTAATTGGATAATCGCGAACCGGAGAACGAGTCACATGATGAGGTTGCTGGTTTCCGAATGCAATGCATCTTGAGAAGTCTATCTATATTACACTGGTGGACAAAATTAAGACAACATCAGAATTGGACACAGCTTCAATGGGCTAATGTTCTCTTCACCGATGAGTCCTGATTCAGTCTACAACCTGATTCTGGACAGTTATTGATATGGAGGGAACCTGGAACCCGATACCATCCCAGCAACATTATCGAAAGGGACCATTATGCTGGTGGAGGACTCCTGATTTGGGCAGGGATCATGCAAGATACTCTCGCTCACCGCTCCATGTGTTAGACAATGGTTCCGTGAATGCCCAGAGGTACAGGCAGGAGGTCATAGAGCCCTATGTACGTCTTTTCAGGGGCGCTGTTGGTCCTGAGTTCATTTTTATGGACGACAATGCGCGACCACATAGGGCTCTCATGGTTGATGAGTATCGGGAAAGCGAGGATATTCAACGAATGGATTGGCCAGCCAAATCCCCTGACCTGAATCCTATTGAACATGCTTGGGATGCTCTTGGGAGAACTCTTGCGATGACCAAACCCCCCCCCCCAGAACCATTCTGGAGTTAAAAATTGCTCTGGTGGAAGAATGGGAGGATCTTCCACAAGTCCTCCCTAACTCCCTTATTAACAGTAAGCAAACTCGTTGTGCATACTGTCTGTCTGTCAGGGGTGACCATGCACCATACTAGAGGCAACACACACTGTACAAGCCTCACTTTTATTCTCATCTTTTATCCTTAAGTTCAGACTACATTGGATTTATTGGCAATAGGTCTTGCCAGTGAATGGCACTTTCATTTTTGTTTTGCACACTTTATTATCATGGAATAAGCTATATTCATACCAAATTTCATATATTTATATTCAGTATTTTCTTAGATATTAGGGAAAATGTCTTCCATCTCTTAATTTTGTCCACCAGTGTATAAGTCTATGGAAAACAGTAGTAGGAAAAAAAGTTTCGAAGTTCCTTTTCATTAATTATTTCGTGTTCATAAACACTTTAAGGTATTAAGCACTTTTTCTGAATTCTCTTCCCAAAATACTAGAGAAGCCAAACTCCATGAAGAAATATGTAAGATGCATAGAATTATTTTTAATTATTAAAACGGTTTGTTCTTTGCATTGATTTACTCGATAATCTGTTCTGAGATATCTAGTTCCTTTAAATTATTTGCATCCAAATCTAAGTATTTCAAAATATAGCTATACTGTCTCCCAAAGTATTCGATTGAATAAAGCGATGACCTAGATAAGAATATCTTTCCTATATTTGAAAGTCGATGAGTCTGTATAATTTAGTATCATGTGTTTGCGGAGTTGAAATATTTGACTGAAAGTTTATTGCTGTGTAACGTTAACTTCAGTACGTCTGATATCTTCGACGATAAATAATCAATGTGTCTGAACCTCAGAGAGGAGTTTGAATGATATCATTTCAACCTTATTTATTTTCAAATGACATTGTGCCACAGATTCTAAACTTAAATGGAAATATATTTCGAAATATTACAATTTTATGATTTTTTACATAGCAGTATAACTTGGAAATTTAGCTTCATTTTGGGGGCAAGTTAAGTCTTCTTTTTTGCAAATGAAAGTTTATTTTGCTTATTGCATGGTTAAGAAAGTATAGCAGTGAAATTCTTGAAGAATTATATAAGCTTAATGCTTCTGTGAATCACCCAAGAATCATCTGTGAATCATTCAAGACTTATTCTTGCAGAATTATTTAAAAAAAGTTTCAGTACATTTGCTTTGAAATCTCATTTTTCAAATTGAAATGTATCCATTTTTTAACTTATGTAAAAGCATTGAGTCAATATCTAAAGTTATCAGAGGGATTCAAATTGTTTATCTGATTAAATATTAAAAAAAATAAAATAGTACAAGATAACTCATTTTTCCAACAAATCAGTTTCTTTTTTGCGGAGAATCGAGAAATTCCTTTTATACTTTTCCTAAGCGATCGTGTTGTAATTCTTGTTATTCTGTAATGTTTATCATGTAATTATGACAAATTGATTATTGTTTAATAACATTTCGCCTACAGAAACTTTGAATCTATTAATTCAAAATAAATTTACTTCATTACTGAATATAAATCTAATAACTGATGATGATAAACTGAAATATAAATCTAATTGTTTGAGAGGCAAATTTTAAATATGTTACTGCAAAACGGTCAGTTTTTTATAATAAAGTTTGGGAGAGGGAACAATTGCTAATCAAATGGCAACTAAGAGTTCTGCAAACAATCAGGGTTGTTAGTTTTATATCTTGACAAAAGTGAAAATGGAGTTTTCCATTTACTGACGACTTATCAGCGTAAATCAAACTGAATTATAACATTGGTTCCATTAAAGTATTTGAGCGATTTTAATCTGCTTAGTCCATATGGACAATTGGTAAGTTTTTTTTTTAAATATCACTTCTATTACTAATCGTATATTTTTTTACCATTGGAGGGAAAAGATTATGGAATTTTAATACTTTAATTTTTATGATATTGTTTTGATAAAAAATGTTAAATGTGTTAATTAAGAAATGTTAATTTATGGAACTAACCCGTATTTGGTAAATGAAGAGGAAAACCACGAAAACCTCCCATGGTTAGACTGATGGCAAGGGGATTCTAACCCATGATCTGACTACCACTGAGGATGTTACACGTCAGCACTGTGGTCGGTGCGAACCGGATGCGTAATTCGAATCGACGAGCCATCACTGGGATTTAAACCCGGGTAGAATTGAATGTATTCGTATGGTCAAAGCGACTATTTTATCGTCGTTGAACAGCCAACCCAATATTTTGGGTTTACGACTACTAATGTTCAACTTGTAATTTTTAATCCGATCCAGAAGACAAGCGAACTCCAGGATCAAGTATTGGGAGAAATTTGCCTTCGTGGATGACTTTTTGATGGAACTAACCCGCATTTGCGTTACATGGAGAGGAAACCACAAAAACCTCCCACTGTAAGTCTGGCATCAAGGGGACTCTCTATCCCCTGAGCCATCACGGTTCAAAGCGACTATTATGCTATACAGTCTTGAGAGAGCTGGGGTAGCCTGGTTGTAAGAACGTTGTTCTTGTGTTCGTGAGAACGAGAGTTCGAATCACACTGATCGAAGAATCCCTGTGTATTAAATGGTGACTGGTGCACGTTAAATCTGTCTGGGTTCCAAAGTCCTTTAAGTATCCGGAACAAATGAATACCTCTGGTGGTACAGAATTTTAAATTGATTGTTCTCTAGCTCAGGTTAGATACTAAGATTTGTGGATAAATGAATAAAGTATGATTCGGTTGCCTCTGTAAAACGGGCTTTGACGTGCGTGTGACTATCTGCCTTAAAAATGTGCCTAATTTCAAGCAGGATTTCTGGAATCGGCCAGTGGCATTAGTAACAACAACAACGGTCTTGAGAAGCGAGGAAAACGTCAACCGTCAATCTTTTTTTTTTTTCAGTTCTCTGACTTCGATATTTAGATTTGTCAGATAATCTGAGAAAAATAAGTATAGTCAAAACTACCAGAATGTGATAAAATTTACCGTGTTTCTGGCTCTATGCAAAAACGAAAAAGTTTGGTAATTTTTACCGAAGTTCTTTGGTAAAATTAGCAATAAAAATGGTTTTATAAGTGGAAAAATTTGGAAAATGGGTTAAATTTGGTAATTTCATCATGATACCTTTGAGCAGATTCCTTTTATTTTTTTCGCATATTGATCCCTAAATGATCTACATTCTTCCGACCGCACCCCACATTATAAAGTATCTATAAATCGTAACTTATTTTAAAGTATTTAATAAAAAGAATGGCATTTTTGTTTATCTCGTTGCCATTAATAATCTTAAATCAAGTTTATATCCAGCTGTTGAATTGATAGTCTTGGATCTGAATCTAGTCTTGTTATGAACTTCTCTTAGTTGTATTAACATATCAACTAAGCTAATAATGAAGCTAATAATGAATAAAAAACGGAACTTTTGATCTAATGATCGGATCTTCACGTTCTTAGACTCAATCTTAATGGTTTTAGGGGTTCACGGTGAAATACACGACTATTTTAAAATTCAATTTTTCAAGAACTATTCGTTCGAGTGTATCAAGAACACTTTAAAAACAAACTTCCTGCTTCATAAAAGAAATCACAGCAAACCCTGCATTTCTATCTCTTTAATTTTTCTTCAGTTGATTTAGTAAATCTTCGGCCATTTCTAAAACTCTTTTTACTCTATAGGCATATCGTGGTATGTAAGATACGTTGGGATAGATTAGCAACCATTTAAAATGTCAAAATTTTCTTTCAAAATCAATAAGAAAACTATTTTAGTGGTTACTAATATGTATGTTATACTAACTGAATAACCATTTCTTTGTACGGGAGGGGGGGGGAGAATCAATAAATCAAAATCATTACGAAACAACACTACAAAATCATGCAGAAACTTAAAAAAGAAATACCGACCCAATTAATAAACCTAAAATAATTTCAATGACTTTCATATTTCATATTTTCTCCTGTAAATTTACTATCCAGGGACCGCAATGAACCTATTTCCACAGTATCTGTAATAAAAATGAACAGTATTTGTGCACTTTTAATAGGCATCAAATTTACTCATAAAATACTTTGTACTAGTATTAGCATATTTGATACTTATTAAAACTGAAATAATTACCCTAATACCAGTAAGGCATATTACAAAAAGCAATTAAGCAGCATTGGCGTCAATGAATCAGTACTATTTCTAAATGAATCAGTACTATTTCTCCATTACTTTCGCTTCTCAGAACATATTTTATGTCAATTACCGTTAATTTGAAATTATTTAGTTTTATAAAAACACGTTTTAAAATCAAAACTATAAACAAAATTAAACCCGTGAATGACTTTAAAAATACTAGTTTGCTACTCGTGCTACCAAGCTCTTATTGAAATTTGAGTTTATCTGGCATAACAATATATAATTACATGCTAAAAAACATGCAATAAACTTCTGAGAGTTATAAGATAACAAACATCACTTATGTTATCTTTGAAAAAATTGTATGCAATTTAATTTTTATTAATATTGTTTATATTGTAATGATGTATTTTTTAACTCAAAATCGCAGAAAGATTGCCAGATTGCAAAATAGGAAAACAAAAGATGAAAACAAAAGCGCAAATTGAGCGTAGCAAGAGGGTTTTAAAGTGTCGTTCTTACTGCACTGCTGAAGTGATTTGTTATTCTGAGCTTTGATTTGTTAGTTACCAAGGATGGGCCCGAAATGGATGTGCGCAAGGTAATATTATACTGGATAATTTTAGAAATTGATCACAAATAGTTTTAGAAGATAGATATTTATTTAAGAAAACATATAAAATAGAAAAGAGAAACATAAATTGCCTGTTTTTGCAAATAATTTTAGCCGCGGATTTGCACGATATGGATTAGCACATAGAAAAATTATTTAAATTATCAAAAAAAACATTTTTAATTCGTGATCGCAATGCTCGAGTACGCCGTCTAGCGGGAGCCTGTGAATATCAGACATTAATTTATCACGTTTTCATTTAGTTCCATCGAAATCATTGACAGAATCAGATGCCATTTTTAGCAGCAAATAAGAAACAAAATTTCCCTAAAGAAAAGGCCGAAGAACTTGAAAAAAATCTCCAGAATATTAGTAAATCTTTCAGGAACAGAACACGCCAAACATTTGAAGAAAAATTCCTCAATAATTTCTTATTTCTATTATCAACAAACTTGCAACTGGTGACTTCCGATTTCGGATACTGTTACAGATGTGTGTATTAATGTAAAATGCATTTCTTCTGTCTTCAATTCATTACGAATTAAAGTGAAGTCAACATTGCTTTCGTCATT